>NC_065452.1:51349460-51949460 GCF_917563875.1 Diabrotica virgifera virgifera
GGGCCACTTGGCTTGGATTGACCCCAGAGCGTTTACTTTTTAATTATTAGTATCGTTGCGTCATCGTCCATCAGCAGATTAAAAAAAAATACATTAAGTTCTGAAATGACTAATTTACAATGAGTAGGTAACCTAATACGATTGTTAAAATACCAGCAAGTAGTTATCTATGAAGGGGCTACTCAAATTTTTTAAACATTTAAAATTGCATTTTAACTGTAAAAGATGTTCAAATGTTTATCTACTCGTTCCGATAGTAACAGTATGTTATTAAAATCACTTTATCAATTTTTCTCTTTTCTCGATTATTAGTTTTTATTTCATAGAATATACATGACTGTAATCACTGAATACATAGTTAAAAATAATCCTATTAATTTAATTAATAATAATTTAAGCAATTAACAGGTAACGATTGTCCAAGAATATTAAAAAATGATCCGAAATAGCCACGTCTATTTTCCAAATGAAATTTATACTATATGACTACTAAATATGCTGTCTCCTACACTGTTAATGTTTACGTATCTATAAATTATAATAATAAAGCATAGCTTATACAATTATAGTATGTGGGAAGCCGGCAGTGTTGCCATTTTAAGTCCGTATATCTAATTGAAAACTAAACTCAGTTTATATAGATCCATATATTTTATCATCGTTACAAAAGAACATTTACAATAAAAAATTCTGAACGGAAACATACCTTATAACCCTGTAATGGTTCTTCTTCTAATGATGGCTGCACATATCGCCACACAACCTTGACCGTGGATGGATTGATGCCATATATCATAACAGAAGAAGGCGGTTTTTGAGGAGCTTTTCTATAAGTACGTTCTAGAAGAGATATATACACTTTAGACATTTTTCTTGATTTCAAACATTGTTTATTATTTCATTGTCACATCAAAGAAACATGAAACGCGAAACATAAAACAAATAAATTGTAAAAAAAGTAACCTTTTCATGTGATATTCTAATCGATGAAACAAAAATAAAATTTGTATAGTCGACAATGGGTAGTGACGTGGTCGTTGCTGTCGGCGCCGCTCTTTAATTGCTTTTTAATATTAAAGAAACGTGAAACATAAATCGTGAAACATGAAACAAATAAATTGTGAAGAACGAAACCGTTTCATGTTATACAGGGTGATCAACTTCTGTGACAAAGTCCAATATATCTGTTATTATACAATATATGAAAAATAGTTGTTAATAAAAGTTATAGACACCTTTAATTTACATATTTTAAAATTAGTGAGAAATATACAGGGTCCTCCATAACAAGGTTCCAAACCAAAGTTGTTTTTTTAAACGGAACACCCTGTATTTTATTCAAAATCTGGCTTCTCTACATTTTTCTGATTCTATAGATGTAACACTTGTCTAGGTTTATACTGAGTGTTTCAAAGTTACGAGCACTTTTATTAAAAAATCATACTGATTTGATCGCCCTGTATGTTTCCAACGGTGTAATATAAACTTATTTTTTTAATGCTTTTGACTGTCAATATTAAAGTAGTTTTGTAACAATGTACAATTTTTTATAACTACACAAATTGTATACAGGGTAAGTCAAAATGTAAATACAAGATTTTCTTCATAATTTTAAATGGAACACCCTGTATTTTATATTATTATCAAAAAGTTCTATCACTATACTTACAGATCTTTTAAATATTCCCTATACCTAAAGTTATGAGTTTTCGAGATATTTTAGTTTTATTGTTGATAACAACATGTATTACTTAGTTATTAATAACAATACTTTAATTTATTCAAATTTATTAAAAAAACTAAATTAAATAAAAAAAATGTTCAACGTACTTCTTATATTATAAAAGGTGTTCAAAATGACCTCCCATAACGTCTACACAAGCCTGGAGACGAGTTTCGAAAGACCTGCTGATGTCTGTAAGCATTTGTTGTGCGACACTTTGAAAGGCGTTTTTTATCCTTATTTTCATATCGTCAACTATTGTTGGAGGTGTCCTATACACTACATCTTTAATATAACCCCACAAAAAGAAGTCAACTTCGTTTAATTCTGGTGATCTGGGTGGCCAGTGAACTGGCCCATCTCTTCCTATCCATCTTTCAGGAAATAGTTCATCGAGTTCACCGTTGACAATTGCGTTGTGGTGAGCAGGGGCTCCGTCGTGAAGGCACCACATATGTTGGCGGATGTTTAGTGCTACATTTTCAAGTAGAATAGGTCAAGTAGAATAGGCAAATGATTCACTAGAAAATTTAAATAAACCTCACCATTTACCGATTCCTCAAAGAAAAAAGGACCTATAACGTAATTGCCTATGATTCCACCCCAAACATTTAAGGACCATCTCGTTTGACTATGTGTCTGAGCACAGTACGGATTGGTTGTGGAATAATAATGAAAGTTGTGTCTCTTTACACTACCATTTTTGTGGAATGTTGCCTCGTCTCCAAAAAAAAAGAACAAACTCAAAAAAATCTCTCTGTATAACTCTTTGTTGTTGTGACCATTGACAAAATTGTACTCTTCGTTCGAAATCATCCCCGACAAGTTCCTGATGTAATTGTATATGATATGGGTGCATGTTGTTTTTCTTGAGTATGTTTTGGATAGATCAGAACAGGCAGTAAAACATTTAATTCATTTTCATCCATAATAATGATTTTTGTTTTTTCCTTTGCTTCATAAACAGAACCAGTACGATTAAACCTGTCTAATAAGTTGTCAAATGCTCTCTTATTTGTTTGCTGACGCTATGGACATATAATATTATATGGATATATAAATTCTTGTGGCAACTAATGAGTTTTTGAAACACTCCTAAAATCCATATCATGTCTGTCACTTCTTCACGACTAAAATTCATTGTTAGGTAACAATTATAACAATATGGCGAACAATTATAATCAATAATAAAAATAAAAACGTACAGATAATTAAAATCTTACATCTGACAGTTCTTGTGTCAACTATTTCAAAGTCACCTTAAACAAGAACTTGCAGCAATTTATAGTTCCCATTTCTTCGCGGAAAATTAATATCATTTTGTTAGTAAATGTAAAATTGTCGTTATTGTATAGAATTTACCATAAACTTGGAGAAAAAATGAAATGCAGTCTAATTTTAATTATCATTAACAAACTCATTGGAGGTTTCTAATATTAAGGGTAATTAATTTACTGTAATAAACAGTTTAATTAAAACAGTAAATTAATTTACTGTAATAATTTACTGTAAGTATGATTTTTTGATAAAAGTGCTCATAACTTTGAAACACTCAGTATAACCCTAGACAAGTGTTATATCTTTTTAATCAGAAAAATGTAGAGAAACCAGATTTTGAATAAAATACAGGGTGTTCCGTTTAAAAAAACATAACTTTGGTTTGGCACCGTGTTATGGAGGACCCTGTATATTTGTCACTAATTTTAAAATGTGTACGTTAAAGGTGACTATAACTTATATTAACAACTTTTTTAGGAAACAGTATAGTGTAGGAAACAGAGGTTGAACTTCGCAAACTCGACACAAGTCCGGTTTTATTTTTTTTCTTGTATATCAAGGGGTGCGTTTAATGAGACTAACTTTTTTTTAAAAGATTTCGCCCCGGAACACCCATTTTCATCCCTTTAAAGGGGGTAGTTTGTGGTTTTTACGAAACGTAGCTCTTCCTGTACGTTATTACAAAAAATTCCTTAATAGAAATATGAAGAGGAGTATATTTCCTACAATTTATTCCGCGACAGCATATATCTATCACACATCGTTTAGCGGAGGTGGCACCCCAAAGTTGACAAGTTTTTAAAAAAGATGTTTTAAAAAAATATTTTTCCCTAACCGTAATCGGAATCAAGAAACAACCCAGCGGCAATTAATCACAAATACATGTCTGATTTTTTGGTATAGGTTTCATTTAAGGGTATTGTCCATTTTTTAATTACAGGGTGTTAAATTTTAAAAAGTATCTTTTTATACCATCTGAACCGCTTATGCTAGCGTAAAAAAACTTTCAGCAATTACCCATGTACAAGTGTTATTTACAAATTTGTATTATAATTCACCCCCATATTTTCCCCGAAACCACCCAAAAAAAAAGGAAAATGAATGAAGAAAATATGCAAAAATTGAGTCTGGGCCACCACTGTAGCTTTAGGGTGCAAAGAAAGTAAAATATGTACAGGTCATAATATGTATCGGACAGTGTGTTCTTTTATATGTCATAAGTATGTTATTAATAAAATGAATAGGTGACGAAAAAAAAAAAGAAAAACTGGAGCCCGCCAAAGCATTTCTGAGGTTTGCGGCGCCACTGTGCCGTAACGGTTGCTTATACGAAAAAAATGCATAGGACCTTATTTGTAGAGCAAATAGTGGTCTTTAATTCTGTATAAGCGTTATTTGAAAAAAATATATAGGTAACGAAAAAACCGTAAAAACATGCTCGCCAAACTTACTTTCAGGGATAAGGGTAGTTTCCGCAGGGATGTTGCAATAACCATAATATATATTTATAAAAAACCCTACTGATGGAGTAGGATTTTTCCCTACCCCCTTTAAAGGAATGAAAATGGGTGTTCCGGGGCAAATCTTTTAAGAAAATGTTAGTCTCATACTAAGCACCCCTTGATATCCAGAAAAAAAAGTAAAACCGGACTTGTGTCGACAAAGAAACAAAAATAAAATTTGTATAGTAAATAATAGAAAGTGATGATGACGAGGTCGTTGCGTTGTGGAAACTCTTTTATTACTGCCCAAAAATCATAACCATAGTGCATAATATTTGGTCGCAAATGAATTAAATAATCATCTTGCTAAATTTCAATAATTTTATAGAATGAGTATTCAAACATTTACATTGTTTTATTGGGGATCCTGGTTAAAAAAAAAACGATATTTTCTTGTTATTGTCTATTCGAGTACCACGCCAGGTTATAATTAGACAACTCTTCGTTCTGCTCCACCATAGAAACCAATGCAATATTAAATTCTTGGTCGGCATTTAACGCACGTAATTAATTATTCAAAACAATGAAACTGATATCGAAAAATAGAACACGTCCTATTTCATGAAACACGTTTCAAGAAGATAAAAATGTTTCATGGGCATGAATCACACTCGTTTCATAGATATGCGGACGTTCTATTTGTTTAGCAGTGTTTTATTTCCATGAAACGTGTTTCACGTTTCATGTTTCTTTGGTGTGCGCCTTTGGAAGATAAAAATGTTTCACACACATGAATCCCACTAGTTTCATTGGTATGCGGACTTCTATTTGTTTAGCAATGTTTTACTTTCATGACACGTGTTTCACGTTTTATGTATTACGTTTCATGTTTCTCTGATGTGCGGCCTGCCTAATAGCCATTGAAAAAAATCGTGATTAAGATGATTAATGGGGTATGGTTTTAAATCACATTTTAAGCACCTTTTTGTTAATTTTTTTTGAAACTATGATAAAATTATTTTATTTTTAAATTAAATTAATTATATTCAGTACAATTCAGAGAATGTTAAAAAAACTTTAAGTCACAATATTGAAAAATAAGCCAAAGGTGGCAAATTTTTACAGACACCTAAAAAAACGAATTTTGCAGTGGACATCAGAACTAGTCATTAGATGATGTTAAACAAAAAATTCAAAAAGATTTTATTAGCTTTTTAGTTTTTCTAGGCAACGCTGTTTGAGTTTTTTTAGTTTCAACGATTATTGAGTTTTTGACATCACATAGACGTCAAAATATCCAAATTTCTTGTAAAAAAGGGCGAAAATCAACATATTTATTATTGCTAAACAAAAAATAAGCGTAAACATTCAACATGCTGTATTTTCGGTAATTTTGATCCGATCAATCTCAAATTTTCAGAGAGTATTTTTCAGAGACAAATCGAAAATGTCAAAATATTCAAACCATACACCCTTGTTAAGGCAATGAAATCACATACAATCACAATGCTTGCAAGAAAAAAAAAATATATTCTTACCAATAAAACGTTCACTCTCTGGTCCTTCCCCAGCGGAATTATACACCATTGATTTAACAAAATAATAAGTGTCCGGTTGAAGACCAACAATGAGAGCCCATGGTTGTATTTTTCTTGATAAATAGTAGACTGCATCTTGTTCGTTAGTATCTTTTTTCCAGTACTTGATCTAAAAATGTAAACGTGTAAAAATATATATTATTGCTTAACTCTGCTAACACCTTAGATTGTTTTCTAATATTTCTAAGGTGTTAGCAGCTTTATAGTATTCCTAAGGTAACAGACTCAAGACAGAAGAATGTGGTTCCTTCCAGAAAGAAGATAAGGTAACCAGATAGATCATGTACTTATTTCAAAAACTAGCCAAGACTAACACTAGATATCAGATCATACAGGGTAGCAAATGCTGATTCAGACCACATATTGGTCATAGCAAAATTAAAAATGAAAAAAGAACCCAAGGTCAACGAAATAGGAAAAAATCTGGAATCTTGACAAGCTAAGAACAGAATAAGTAAACAATAAATACGCCGAAGACATAGCAAAAAAACTAAAAACGTTCGAAATTGAAGATATTATAGAAACTGACTGGAATAACATCAAAACAAGCGTACTGGAGGCTGCATAGGAAACAATAGGACAAAGGCAAAATAGTGAATAAAAAGAGTGGTTTGATGAATACTTCAAAGCCAAAAACATAGAGAAGAAACAAACAATGATGACATGGATAAAAATCGGAACAGGCAAAAAACTAAATGAATACAAAACGTGAAAAGGAAGTAGCAAGAATCGGCAAAACAACCGGCAAAAATCAGAATGAATTAAAGAGCAAAGGCAATAGAAGCAAATAACAACCGTAAGACCTAAAATAAGTAAAGAAAACTGGAGAAACCATGTCTCTAACAAAATCAAACAAAGCAGAAATATTGGGGAAGTAGAGATAAGGATGTTATGTAAACAATGTTATGTACACAGTGCTTTACTGTGGAGCTGAATCAAGGACATTAAATCGAAATGCAATAAATCAACTTAACGCGTTTGAAATGTGGACATTTAGAAGAGTGGATTTCATGGGTAGATAGAGTCACGAATATAGAAGTGTTAAGGAGAATATACTGAAAGTTAAAGTGTGGTGTACAGATTTAGTAACATTCAAACAATCAAACACATAAACCACATTGAATTGAATATTCTTAAAACTCTGTTTGAAACTATACAATTAGGAGTAAATGTAACAATTGCTTGGATTAAGGGTCATTGGAGAATAAATGGCAATGAAATAGTTGACAAATGTGCTAAATCAGCTTATATAATCGGAGAAAAAATAAACAAAAAATTTAATTCCAGCTTCAGATATTGATACTTTTAGCAGACAAAAACTTAAAAATAATTGGCAATTGCATTACCGACAATGTAATACTGGCTCAAATTTTGCTCATTGTAACCCTAGGATATCCTCAAAAGATGGTTTTACACAGAATATAATAGACATCTTATAAAGATCATTAATCGGCTTGGCAGATACTCCCAATTGTACTTGTGACATCTCATTTATAAACATGTTAAATTATGTAAATACAAGTTGTAAACTAGGAATAATTTGTTAATTTGGTTTGAAAAAATTAAAAAAAAAATAATATAAACTTACGTGCATAGAAATCGGCAAACTTAAAAATTTGGTCATTTTTATGTCTCATATTTCCTAAACCTGTTGGCCGATTTAAGTGATTTTTTGAGCATGTTATAACCTGATTCTTTAACAATACCACTGTAATAATATTGTTGCTAAACAGGTAAATTTTCATTGTATACCGGGTGTACCAATCAAACTGTGTTCTTTTCTCAAAGTTCGCATCACCATGTGGAATATTCTAGCATTTATGAAATACATACTGAAATTAAAACCCAACTATAGCCTCAGGTTTTCTTAACATTCTGTTTTTTGATTCATTCGTTTATGTTGGATAATAAAAAAGTTGGGTACTTTAACAACTACACATGTTCTTCATCAATACACGGTGTTTCTAAATAAGTGCGACAAACTTTAAGGAATAATTCTGCATGAAAAAATAATGACAGTTGACTTTATAAACGTATGTCCGCATATGTTTCGTTTCCGAGATACGGGATGTTGATTTTTTTCTTACAAACTGACGATTTATTTTATTGCTTTAAAACCGGTTGAGATATGCCAATGAAATTTGGTGGGTTTTAAGACGTAGTTATTGCACATTTTTTGACATACAATTAAGAACTTAATATTTACTATTAGCGCGCATACGTGTGATATGACCGATATTACCCGTATGCACGCTAATGTGAATATAAAATTCTTAATTTTATATAAAAAAATCCGCAATAACTCTCTTAAAACCTACCAAATTTCATTTGCATATCTCATCTGGTTTTAAAGCAATAAATAAATCGTCAGTTTGTAAGAAAAAATTCAACATCCCGTATCTCGGAAACGAAATATTCGCGGACATACGTTTATAAAGCCAACTGTCAATATTTTTTCATGCAGAATTACCCCTTAAAGTTTGCCGCACTTATTTAAAAACGCCGTGTATTGATGAAGAACATGTCTAGTTGTTAACCCCTTCGGTACGGTGATGCACCCTTGTGCATCATGCTGGACTGTCCGCTCAGTACGGTGATACACACGGGTGCATCATGATTTTTCGTTCGCCATATACCACCATGTATACCGCCACCACCTGCATCATATTTCAGGTATTTTTGTTCCGTCCGAATTTACTTATTCAAATCTAAAAGTGGGGAAACCACGCCCAAAAGTGGGTGATGTCCAGAAGGAGATTAGATTTAGTTAATTTGATTGGTGATAAGGTTGTTTGGATGTTTGACTGATGGGGTTGTGTGGGAGGTGAAGTTACTGTGCTGCTGTTTACATTTTACCTTACTATCCCTTGCAAGATAATTCGGATGGAATTTCCCAGATTAGGAGACTGGGACGATATCAAGCACAAAATAATCTGGGTGATTCCATCCGAATTATCTTGTTTATCTTTTTTAATAATTCTTGTTTAAAATGGTATTTTATAGATAAAATTTAATTTAACTCACATACTATGTAGAATAATAAATTTAATAAAAATAGTTTTATTTCTAAAATTAGTGTTATTATTACATTAGCTTTAATTAGTTGTAGTGTGATACTGTATTTTAACCGACCGCGCGAAATCGCTAGGTAAGCGCTCGAATCCGTATATAGGACCCGACTTGCCGAATGACGATCCGACACGAAGGGGTTAAAGTACCTAACTTTTTTATTACCCAACATAAACGAATGAATCAAAAAACATAATGTTAAGAAAACCTGAGGCTCTGGTTGGGTTTTAATTTCAGTATTTTATAAATGCTAGAATATTCCACAGGGTGATGCGAACTTTGAGAAAAAAACAGTTTGATTGGTACACCCGGTATACAATCAAAATTTACCTGTTTAGCAAGAATATTATTCCAGTGGTATTTTTAAAGAATCAGGCTATAACATGTTCAAAAAATAACTTAAACCGGCAACAGGTTTAGGAAATATGAGACATCAAAAATGACCAAATTTTTAAGTGGGCCGATTTCTCTGCACGTAAATTTATAAAAAAAGAGCATATAATAAAATAATAATAACAAAAAAAAATAAATAATTAAAAAAAATAGAAACAAAAAATAAAAGAAAAATAAAAAAAAACAAGTAAAAAAAAATAACAAAAAGAAATAGAAGTAAAAAAGTGATTACCACAAATTAAAATAAATATTTATGAGATGCAGATCCATAGTCATAAGAAATTTATGACTATGAATCTGCAATCAATCACAAACAAGTCTGGCTAATTGGCTCTGCCAAAGGAGAATAGGCAGAGAGAGGGAAATTGAAAACACAATAAAAGAAAGGAAATTGCAATATCTCAGACATGTGATGAGAGGCGAAATATATAACATCTTGACACTCATAATTCAAGGAAAAATAGAGGGTAGAAGAACCTGAGAAAATGGTTTAGTTGCAGCCCAAGGCAACTGTTGCGATTGCAACTTTGTAAATTATGGTGCAACTGACGCTCGCCTTTTCTTTCCTACCAGCAAAATAGTTTGGCTAGGTTCAGGGCAGGTTTTTTTCTCCTACTTGAAAATGCGTTGGGTCTGAAAACCAGTTTATTGTGTAAAATGCAGGGTGTGTGCTTCTTTCGCGCCTGTTTTTGGCGAGATTCGTGTGCCGCCACTCAAACAGTCAACATGCATCGACTCAGTGTAATATTAGATCGCTAAATGCGAAATCTCTTAAAAGTTTTAGTAAAGTAGTGATGTTTAGTTTGTTTGTGAAATGATTCTCCAGAATAAAGGTAAATTCGTTTATTTAGCTCACTCCCTGCAAGTTTTAATTATTTACCCGAACCACATCGAAGGAAGCCGCCCCAACAGATGGCTTGTACGAAGTAGAGGGGATAAATTCCCCCCACTTCGTCCAACAACTGTTCAGAGCAGCTGCCTCGAAGGTCAAAATAGCCATGATGATTGCCAACCTTCGTGGCGGAGATGGCACTTAAAGAAGAAGAGATAAGGGATGAAAGACACAAAGAAACGAACGTACCCACATACAAGGAATTTATTGAAGCAGTGGAACGGTTGCAATCAGGAAAAGCAGCAGACCGAATTAAATCAGTAATAAATTAATAAAAAATGGCCAAAATTGAAGAAAAAAATGAAAAATTGTTTCAATGTAAAGGCATGATTTAAATTTTTGGAAAAAAATGAAAAATTGTTTCAATGTAAAGGCATGCTTTAAATTTTTGGAAATCAAATAAATCAATAGGTGACAAAACAACCGCAGATACAAAATAAAAAAAAGTTTATATGTACTTACTCTGTGACCTATGAGCCTTCCTCTAACTTTCTCCCTAGTTTGATCAACAGGAACCCAACTGACATTAAGAGCAGTGGAATTAAAGGATTTGGCAATAACTAACTGTGGTGCCACTTGAGGCATATCTTCGGCAGAATAAATGACTGTCTCAGGACTAATAGGCCCAGCGCCTTCATTATTAAAAGCTTGAACTTTAACTATATATTCTGTGTAATACCATTTGATATCTATATTGACTACAGCCTCTCCAACATTTCCAAATTCTTCCAGTTTCTGGCTCTTAAATTCAACTTCTCCGTCCTTACGTTTCCAGAATATTTTATAATGTATTCCAGGGCTATTTTGTTCATCTGGCCTCAGAGGTTCCCAACGAATAGTAAGATCTCCAATTTTGCCTCCGCCTCCACCAATATTCCGAGGAGCAACGTAAGGTCTATCAGGTGGAGTAGCATGTCTGGGACTGTGTTGAGATGGTTCACCCATTCCCAAAGAATTCCATGCTGCTACTCTAAACTCATACACAGACCAAGGTATAAGAATATTGTCTATTGTGGTCTCCTTTCTTCCTGTATATCTGTCAATTTCTGTTGCCCTAACTTGATGGGTAATGTTCACCCATGTGTGATTCCAATTGGTCCTTCCGCTAATCGTGTAACTATAAATTGGGGAACCATGGGTGGCACCATCTGTCCATTGCAATGTAACTGATGTTTTCTGAATATTTAATACTTGAACACCACCTGGTGGGCCAGGCGGGCCTTCTACTATGACTCGAGACCTCGAATATATTCTACCTACTGCTGATTTAACAACACATTCATAATCACCAGAATCAGAAAATGTTGCATTTATTATTCTTAGATAGCCACCATCAACTTTCTAAAAAAATAAAAATATATTACATAATATTTATTTATTAACGGCATTCATTTATAAAAGTTCACAAAGCTACACCTTAGCAATAATAAATGTTTAATAGTTATTTATGTACCAAGTACCAAGTCAATAAAGTGACTCTTTATCGAACGAGTCTGATATTACAAGAGCGAGCGTAGCGAGCGAGGCGAGTAACAGACGAGTTCGATAAGGAGTCTTTACTGACGTGGTGCAAACAAAATTTTATCGCCAACAATGGAAAATACATATTAAAAATAAAAAGAGATTGTAATATTAAGTAAATGCATATGTACTAACAAAAAGTATACCTGAAAAATTTGTGATACAATTAAATGTCTTTTATTCCTATTTCCATTAAAAACTGTATGATATTGTTGATATTTGTATTGTCTCTAAGACAGGCCCGCACATCAAAGAAACATGAAACGTAAATTAAGTTTCATGGATATAAAACACTGCTAAACAAATATACGTCCGGCAATTTATGAAACTCTCCGAAAAAAAAATGTGTTATGAGCATGAATCAGACTCGTTTCATTGGTAGGCGGACTTTGAGATTTGTTTACCAGTGTTTTATTTTCATGAAACATGTTTAACGTTTCATGTTTCATATTTTTCGTTTCATGTTTCTTTGGTGTGCGGCTTGCCTAAGAAGCTCAGATATGTCTCTGGGAAGGTTGAGTTTACTTCTCGTTTGCTGGTATATTTGACAATCGGTTAAGATATGTTTTATTGATATAAAATAATATTTGCCAACATAATTTGATATTGGTTTTAACACTTACTTGCAATTTACAATTTAAGAACTTTTTACATTTTAGACGTCATAATAATTTCATGACAGTGATGACAGATAACTTGCAAGATGGCCGCTTTCGATTTTTAATCGATAGTTATCAATATTGAATAATTACTAAGTCGGTAATATTTTTAATAATTAAAGTAAATAAATTGTAAGTCCACTCAAATACTCGCTATTCGATTACTGCCATCGACCACTTACATTAAATCTCGGTTAATTAGATTAATCGCGGCAGGTAAAGTAAAATTCTTCTTTCAGTACAATAAAGTGTTACTTTACTGCCGCAAATGGCGGCAAATGAGTACAATAATGAATGACTTTAGTGACGGTTGACGATAAAATACATAATATTAAACATCTCAAAATAAACAACTATGACAAACTTTAATACAGTTAAGGATAGACTAGGGTTGACATGTAAAAGAGATATCACTTATTTTAAGATACCTTTTAGTTGTTTTTTAAATAAACTAATTTTGCAGCCAAAAATATTTATTTGTCTTGGTAGGCCATTAGCACTCCGGACCAATCATGTAGTCGGTTCATTGATACCATAATTAGTAATCAACTATTCTAAATGGAAAATAAGCCACAATTTAACTAAAAAAATGATTTTTTTAACGTTTTGACGTCTACATCGGATGTCGTTGTCAAAAAACAAAATATTAATAATTTTAATATTTTAATACTAATATTAACATTAATATTTTGTATTTTGACAACGACATCCGATGTGGACGTCGAAACTTTAATAAAATCATTTTTTAGTTAAATTGTGGCTTATTTCCCATTTAGAATAGTTGATTACAAAAATGCCACAAGGAAATAGCTTCAGAAAAACACCATAACTAGTGTGGTGAAAAGGCACTGACAAGATTTTTGATTGTCTATTGTTTCTACTACGTACTTTAAGACTAACGAGTGATAACAATTGAGAACAATATATAATAGCATTAATGACTTTTTGGTGCAGGAAACATAAATCTAACCATGTCCTTCTTGACTCAAGTGGTGGTAAATCAACACTTTCTCTTTCCGGTATCCACTCTTAAAAGCTGCTATACTCAAAAATATATTTTTTACCCTTTCAATCTGTTCAATGTAACAGTTGTGTGATGGAGACCATACACTGATCCATACTCAAGAATGGACATAACAAGACCACAATAAAGTTTTCCAAATGTGAACAAAGACAGGTCTGCAGATGTGTGTTGGATAAATCCTCTGTACTTTCATCGTTACTTTCATCTTCCTGTTTGTTACTTGAGTGATAGCCCGATCATGGAACGCAAAATTTTACGAACACCTCCAAAAAAATAAAGGAAGGATGAAAATTTGGGAATAGGTAGTTGAAATTGTCTATTATTATATAAGAAAAAGTTTACAATTCTACATCCCCTCCATTTTACAAAAATTGTAAAATACGGGGTGAAAATTTTTTTCTCGGAGGTGAAAAAATATACGTTCAAAATAAGTCCGGAATTGGATAAAATGACTAATTCTAAGTAACTTTTGTTCTATAGAGCTTTTTTACTAAGTCAATACTTTTCGCGTTATTTGCGAATCAATGTGTTAATTTTTAACGAAAAAAAAAAAAAATGTTTTTGGACGGTTTTTCGAAGATAACTCAAAAAGTAAGTATTTTAGCGAAAAAAATATTCTTAGCAAAAATATAGCCCATAAAAAATTGAAAAAAATGGTGTATGCGTGAGGTCTGCAGACCCAATAGAAGCAGAGTTGCAGCTAATGAAATGTAGGTTCTTCTTCGTCAAATTTCAGATCGAATATCTCAATGTGAAATAACCAAAAAACGGAGCACTTTTCGGTGAAAATTCATTACAACTTTTTTAAAGTGTTTAAAAAAAGGTTTATTTGTTTTTCAAAAAAAATTCTAACATTAAAAGTAAGTGAGTTATGCTCAAAATATTGTTGACCCCTTTTATTTTTTGGTAAAAAAATGGCGAAAATCACCCCTTAATTAGCTTCTCAAATAAAATTAAACGTTACCACTTTACAAGTTACTTTACTTATGTATTGTTTATATTATCTATAAGTTTCATTGGTTCAAAGTGATCAGTTTTGAAAAAAATTGGGTTTAAAATAAAACATTTTTTTTAATTTTGAGAAAAATCGTAATTGTTTATGGAATTAACTTAAAAACAATTAGGAATACCAAAAATCTCAAAGAGTAATAAAATGTACGTTTTGCTTTTCTGAATGTTTTTGATTTTTTGTTTTCTTGTTAGACAAAAATTGGTTATGCTATGGCTGTTCAAAATTTGCCTAAACTCGTGATTAGTTACTCGTTCAAGCCATTTTAACTACAGCTTTTTCAAAACGAAGCACTTTGAACCGATGAAACTTACAGATCATATAAATAATACATAGACAAATTAACTTGTGAAGTGGTAATGTTAAAATTTATATGTGATGCTAATTAGGGGGTGATTTTCGCGATTTTTTTACCAAAAAATAAAAGGGACCAACAATATTTTGAGCGTAATTCACTTACTTTTAATATTACAAGTTTTTTTTAAAAACAAAAATTAACCTTTTTTTAAACACTTTAAAAAAGTTAAAATGAATTTTCCCCTAAAAGTGCTCCGTATTTTGGTTATTTCACATTGAAATATTCGATTTGGAATTTGACGAAGAAGAACCTACTCTTCATTAGCTGCAACTCTGCTTCTACTGGGTCTACATACCTCACGCATATACCATTTTTTTCAATTTTTTATGGGCTATATTTTTTCTAATAAGAATATTTTTTTCGCTAAAATACTTACTTTTTGAGTTATCTCTGAAAAACAGCGCAAAAACATGTTTTACTTTGTTAAACATGAACATATTCACTCGCAAATAACTCGAAAAGTATTGACTTAGTGAAAAAACTCTATAGAAGAAAAGTTGTTTAGAATTAGTCATTTTATCCAATTCCGGTCTTATTTTGAATGTATTTTTTTCATCTTAGAGAGGGGGGTATTCCCCTTCATTTTTGTAAAATGGAGGGGATGTAGAATTGTAAACTTTTTCTTATATAATAATAGACAATTTCAACTACCTATTCCCAAATTTTCATCCTTCCTTAATTTTTTTTGGGGTCAGATTGTTCTTTGATCGGGCTATGATGTGGCTTGAGAATGACAATTTGTCCAAACATCAGCAATCATAAAATGATTAAAGAACTTCCTGTAATACAGCAGCATCAATTCTGAATTGACAGTTTTCTTAGCAGTTTTACATCGTCAGCAAACATAAAACGCTACAATTTTTTTATTTTTTGTACTAAATCGACTAGAAGCAAGCAAAATACAACAGCGCCACAATGACAGCCTTGCGGCACCCCTGATGGTACCGTTATTTAATTGAAGTATTGGGACATCCCCAAGTTGTCTGCGTACGGCCACTAATAAATTCCGAAATCCTCTCTGAAGAAGGGGATCTACAATACCCAAATCTTTTAGTTTTTGTAAGAGGATACCTATAGAGGATAGGAGACCTATTTACTTAATAAATGTCAAATATGAATTAACTTACTATACGATTGTATGAATTTTTAACATCGACATCTCTTATAACCATTCCATTGTGTTTCCATATGTATGCAATATCTAACATCTCATCTGTCACGGCGTAACAACGCAAGTCAATATTCCTGCCAACAGATGTCACCATAGTCTCACGTAATGGTTCGACAAGACGAGGACCTCCTAAAATATGTACATGAATTACTTTGTGTAACATAGTTTATGACGACATTTTTACTTACGTAATACAATCAATCGACCTCGTGATTCGTCAATGCCTAATTCATTGGATGCTGTACATATGTATATACCCTCATCATCTCTAGAAACCGGGCTGATATACAAATTCCCATTTTCAAATATTTTCCTATGACCTCCCGAACCAATAACGTTTCCATCTTTCTTCCACACAAATTTAGGTCTAGGAGCTGCCTCTGGGTTACATTTAATGGTAACATTACCTTCTTCAGCTGCATAAGATTCGAATTCCAAAGGATTTTTCTTAAAAGAAGGCTTGAAAGCTAAAACTCTGAGCTGCGCTGATGAGTATGTAGTTTTTAAAGTATTGGAAGCTCTACATTGATACATTCCAGGATCTCTTTCTTGATCTAAGTATGATATGATCAAGACGTTATCCTGGATTTTAATTCTTCCTCTATCTTCTCTATCCATATATCCTTGAACTGAAAATGGGGATTATGAGTATCAAGACTGAAGAGAAGTAGAAAGACTTACCCAACTGCCGTCCATTCCTCCACCAAGTATAATTTACATCTGGAATACCAAATGCTTCACAGGTCCAGATGAGTTCACTTTTACTGTCCATATGACTGTCTTTTAAAGGAATTGTGAATGTAGGTTCGGCTAAAAAAATTAAATCAATTAGGATAAAGATAAAGATTGATAAAGCTGTCAGAGAATTCAAATACTTAAGAGCAGTGACAACAGCTGAAAACAGTTATGAAAAATATGCAGCAGTTAGAATCATGGCAGGAAATAGAGCGTGTTACTGCCTAGGGAAGTTGCTAAAATCAAAATTGCTCTCAAAGACAGCTAAAACAAAAGTATATAAAACTATAATCCGCCCCATAATACCATTTGCAAGTGAGACTTGGTCACTGAATCAGCATGAAACAACAACATTATTAGTCTTAAAACAGAAGATCCTCCGGAAGATCTTTGGAGCCTTATAGAGAAGAGATAACAGGAGAGTGGAGACGAAGACACGACCAGGAACCTCCAAATACTCGTCTTCTTCTTTTGGCATCATAACCCTGGATGGGTCTGTCTGTCTGGCTACGTCCTTCCATTCAGATCTTTCATGGGCCCTTCTCCATTGTCATATATTCATGGTTTTTAGGTCGTCTTCCACGTCATCCAACCATATCGTCCTGGGCCTTCCCCTTTTCCGCCTTCCTATCGGCTTCCACTGTAACATCTTCTTTGTCGTCTTCGTGTCTTCTTGTTGCTGAGCATGTCCCAGCCATGACAGTCTTTGATTTTTCACAAATCTTACAATGTCATACCCTTCATTCAGATCATTAACCTCGTCGTTTCTCCTGATTCTCCATGTGCCGTCTTCCTCTTGCACCGGGCCATATACTTTTCTCAGTATCTTTCTCTCCAATATCCTGAGTTAGGCTTCATCTTTTTTAGTCATTACCCAGGTTTCACAACCATAGGTTACTACCGGTCTAATCAAAGTTCTAACACTCCAAACACTCTATGGAGACGAAAACATATGATACATCAAGGCCAGTCATGTAAGATGGGCATGACATGTACTGAGATTGAATAATGAAAGACTACTAAATACAATGTTCTTGGAAAGGCCCGATGGTAGGTCAGTTAGTCGCCCAAAAAAAGATGAAAAGATTCAGTAACAAGTGATCTGCGTAAGATTAGGGTGCAACAATGGGAGATTATTACGCAACACCAGCAAGAGTGGAAGAAAAGAGTAAACATGGCCAAAACTCACTCAAGAGTCAAAAAAGCATGAATCAGAGTAAAAAATATTAGTAGATCACCTAACAGTAAGAGTAAAAATATTTATTTTATTCCGATATTCTGAATGATTTAAAAACTTAATGGCATTAGATACATGCTATTTTAGAACTTATTAAGTCTCTTTATATCGACACTAAAAACAGATGTTTGATTTACCTTGAATGTTCAGTATAACACTGTTTTCAATACTAGCTCTATCATTATAGGCACGGCAAACATATTCTCCCTCATCCTCCACTTGCACTTTCGGAATTACTAGAACTCTATTGTAACTTGTCATAAAGGCACTTCTTGGTAAGCTACCCCCCTTTCTGGTCCAGTTGTAGCTCGGAACTGGGCTAAATAAATAATTAATTGAATTTTACGAAATAAAAGACAGATATCGAGCACTGATTTTATTTAATCTTGCCCAAGTATACTTTCGCTCCTAGAGCATCTTCAGGGGCATTTCGTCAAGAAAAGGAAGGTATCTTTGAATGTTATTTATTGTCTGATACACGAAGGACAAACATACATTTGAGTGCCGGTATTTTTTGTATGTCTACATTATGAAGATAGAGGTACAATGAATTGTATCTGCAAAATTTATCTGTTTGTCTTTCATATAGTGTAGTTGTAAGATATATGTTAATTTAAGTTGCCACCAATCAGACAATAAATGACATTAAAAGATACCTTCCTTTTCTTGACGAAATGCCCCTGAAGATGCTCTAGGAGGGAAAATATAAATAAAATTCAGTGTTCGATACCTGCCTTTTATTTCGTAAAATTCATATATTCGAGCATTCAACCACTTCCTATTTTAAATAATTAATTAATAAGGATTAAAAAAAAACAAAAATTTGCACTTACTATCCAAAAGCAATACATTCTAATTTAACATCCTTTCCTGCAGTGGGAGCTTCTGGGAAAGCCTTGGGAAAATTGTTGGGAAATTTCAGTTGTTGGTAGTTGGCTGAAACATAAAAAATTAAATAACGTAACTAATCTAATATTCAGAACACACTTACAATGTGGATTAACCCTCAGTGGAAAGAATGGTCCGTTCCTACCAGAATCGGAAAACTCTGAATCAACACTGCAACTGTAATTGGCTCTGTCAATCGTTTCCAACGCAGAAAAGTATAAGGCTCCATCATTGGATGAAAAAACACGTTTATCTTCCTCAACAAAATTGGGAAAGTAGTCACGTGACCAAGAGTATCTGACAGAAGGGAAATGATTCGGTGGATCACAGTAAATTGACTTTCCCCAGTTCTGATCACCAGATTATGATTCGGTGGATCACAGTAAATTGACTTTCCCCAGTTCTGATCACCAGATTCAGGTGAACGTTTCAGGACGAATTCAAGTATAAATCCAAAGTTTAACTGAACACTTTCTGATATAACTGTTCCAAATCTATTGGAAGCTTTGCAGTGATATGTTGCATGATCAAGTTTTTGTTGGGGATTATGGATGATTAAGGTACCTCCACTGATAGTGTAACGGCTATCTCTTAAGGGATCTATCAGATGGGCAACAAGTTTGTCGTTTTCATAATCTTCACGATACCATTCGTATGTAGGAGTTGGATATCCTCCTGCAAAACAACTGAAACAAAATAATCATATCACTAACAATAAAAAAACTATGTTCACATGAATAGGAATAAAACCCCTGCATTCATATTTGTGCAAATCTGACAACTGCCTGATTCAGGAAAGATGAAAATTAACCATAAAACTATACCGGGTGGTGAATTGGAAAGCGGGCCATAGGAAACTCAATGTAAAATTCTAAGCTGTTAAATTCCTGCTTCCCTAATTATTTTACATCAAAAGTCATCAGAAACTATTTGTAGAGAATTGAAATCTCTATTGAAAACAACTGTTAATATTGTTCTATGAACAATAATTATTCAAAATTTTGTAAAAATATAATACAATTTTCAGAGTAATACGCCAAAGCTAGGCCACACACAATACAATAATGTGTATAAGATTGCATTTGTTGACAATGAATTTATTATATTAACAATTAGAACTGTCAATTTTTTAAATTATTTTATCATTTTTTGTTTAAAACACAATAAAGTTGATAAGATACCCTTAGTTAAGGAGAAAGTATTAATAATAAAGATATTTTCTTCAGTCAATAATGTGCTCACTGTCAGTTAAATAGTAACGTGTGGCCTAACATACCCACACATACCTACTGCGGTAAATACATTATATTTTTCAAAATTTTGGAATGTGTTTAAATCGTAGAACAATTGTAACTTCTGTTTTTAATACAGATTTCAATCCTCTACAAATAACTTCTCATGACTTTTGATGTAAAATAGATAGGGAAGCAGGAATTCAACAGTTTAGAATTTTACATTGAGTTTCCTATGGCCCGTTTTCCGATTCACCACCCGGTATATTATTCAGTAAGTCAACAAGGTTCACACGGATATGGTACCAGTCTGGGAACCAAAAAACGAAAGGGGTGATAGGCTTATCGAATTTTGCCAAAACAATAATTTTGTTATTCTTCTTCTTAAGGTGCCTATCCGTTTCGGATGTTGGCGATCAGCATGGCTATCCTAACTTTGCTTGCTGCTATTCTAAATAGTCCGGTTGTCGATGTATTAAACCACTTTCTCAGGTTTTGAAGCGAATTTTGTTATAGCGAATACATTATTTAAACTGCCAAAGAGAAGACTATACATGTGGAAGTCACCAGCAGATCGAGAAGAGAATTTTAAGAAACTAAATAGATTATTACTAATTAGGTTATTAGCTATGTAAATATACACAAACGCGCAATTATATTAGCAAAAACATATCTGAGTGCAGTGCTGACATGAGATCAGATCGCAACTCAGTAGTGACCAAAATTATACTCAAAATGAAGATTACAAAACGAAGAATAACAGATGCACAAAGCGATGTAAGTTTTCAAATCAAGACAAGCGGTTTCTGTAAAAAATATGGACTAAAAATGAATATAAAAAAGACTAAAATATAGGATAATAACAAAACAAACAAACATACATTTGGAAGAGCTCTGAGATGTTACGTTTTTTGATATACAATATAGACTTGAAAGCTAGACATTGAAGCAAGAACACATACTAAGCTAGTCATTTGAAATTTGGTGTTATAGAAAGATGCTTAAAACAGCTTGGACACAGAAGAAAATGAACATGGAAGTATTGCGATAAATGGGCAAAGAATACGAAATAATAAATACCATAAAAATAAGAAACTTACAATATCTGGATTGATAATAGGATAGTATAGAAATGATAATGCGGGAAAAGATACGAGGAGGGTGTCATGATTGAAAAGTGAGATCAGTGTAATGATTAAAAAAATATTCAGAAAATGTAATGTAATGTTTATTTACGGACTTGCCATTTTTGCAAATCAACTTAAATTTAACTAAACTATTAAAGCACAATGTGATTACATAAAAAGGTATTTTCAATCTCATTCTTAATAGTACTTAGTGATAAATGAAAAAATCATTACTATTAAATTTGTTTGCATTTCTACACATTCTCTGTAAGGGTTTATTTACAGTATAAGTTCGATTATGAAATTCTAAATAAAATAAGTCTTGGGATCTGGTGTCTCTACAGGGAGTACGGAAGTAAACCTTTTCCAAAAGAGCAGTAGCATCAATGCCTCCTCTCGTATTAATTTATATATAAATGCTACATCTAGCAATACTCGCCTTTCTTCAAGAGTAGGCAATTTAAGTAAATATTGTAAAACAATGTATTCAATTTCATTTACAGGTATTCTCAATTTGAAAGCAATAAATCTTAAGAACTTTCTCTGTACTCTTTCCAATAGATCTTTGTAGCAGTTATAATGCGGAGACCAAATATTGCTACCATCTGCTCCCAGTAAAATTAATTTTTCTGTGGATACTTGCCGGCTCTTTCGTTCAGTACGCGTCAATTTCGATTTATCTAAAACCAATTAATCTATACACAAAAGTTTTGGAAAGTTTTTAAAGTGAATTGTTCAGTTTCACCATAATGGGGGAAGAAGATCCCCCTGATGAAGGGGGAACACAAAATATGGACTTGGAGAATAGTTTGGAGATCCAAAATATACCAAATAATGCCCAAGTTGAAAATAATGCTGTCGTTGATAAGGAGCCATCCAAAAAAAATGTTTAATTTGCAGAAAGCTCACCTTTATTCTAATAAAGTGTATATTTTCATTGAAAAATCAAATAAAGAAGAGAATATGGGTAAAATTCACGCAATGAAGATAGGCCACATTCTCCATAAGATTATTGCTGTCCAAAACATAATTAGCATCAGTAGTGTAGGTAAGAATAGAGTAAGAGTTGAGTTAAAATCAGTAAAAGATGCTAATAAATTAATTCATGACAAACGTTTACAAGACCATAATATAAATGCTTTCATTCCTAATAATTTGTTGCAAAGAAAAGCCATTATCAGAAATGTTGATACAAGTTTTAATGATAAGTACAGTAGAACCCCGTAAATCCGAACCCCGCGAATTCGAACTTTCGGCAAATCCGAACCAACGGAAAGTGAAAAAAATTTAAAAATTCAAGACAAAAACTTAAAAAATAGTTTATTATACAGAGTAAAGCCAGAAAATTAGACAATGTAGGATTACTAGGACTTTGACATTTAAAATTTCTTAAAAATAAATATTATACCTTAATATATAGGTTTATAAAGTGTATATCAAGGTTAAACACAAACTTACTTTGGTTCTCTCGTAGTCAACTTGAGTACAAAAATATTGTCCACACTCTTGCGAGAACGTTTGGCTACTCAAAATCACAATGAAAGCTTTGAACTACTAGTTAAGGCTAACTTTCGGATAATCCGAACTTTTCGGAATCCGAACAGGCTGTCCCCCCAATTAGTTCGGATTTGCGGGGTTCTACTGTATCTGTTTGAAAATATTATCTCTCCTATAACTATAACAGAGGTAAGTAGATTTAAAAGAAAAATAATCGTAGACGGAGAAAATACTTATATACCAAGACAGATGATTTTATTGACTTTTGAAGGCAATGTACTACCTACACATGTTTTTCTTAACAGTGTTTCATGTGCAGTCGAATCTTATATACATAAAGTTGTTCAGTGCTTCAGGTGTCTTGAACATGGACACGTAGCAAAAAATTGTCGCAGCACTAAAACTCTCTGCCTTAATTGTACAAAAGAAAAAGACGACAAACATGAATGTAGAGATCCGCAAGATAGTTTCTGCAAACATTGTAAGACTGACCAGCATAAATATATTTCTAAAACTTATCCTATATTCATTGAGCAAAACAAAATTAAAAAATTTATGGCGGAGCGAAATTTAACCTTTTTGGAAGCAAAGAATAATCTTCGGAATAACTACTCTTCGACTTTAAATACAAATAATAGATTTTCAGTTTTGGATACTCAAAGCATGGATAGTTTTCCTAATCTTCCTCAAGTAAAATCAAATGCCTACAACTTCATTAATAAGCCTAGAGTTTCCTCCACAAACCCAACTACTTCACAGCAGGACAAAACCACCACAGTTCCTGTGTATCCTTATTCACAAACTACGGAACCAAGAATCCCAGCTAAAAGAAAGAAATTGTCTGCTCCTGTAGAAACGCCAATGTCCCCTTTCACGTTTGGGCCCAGTAAACCTTTACCTTCAATTGATAAATCTAACCTTGAAATTAATTCTAATGATTTTGTGTCCATGTTTCTTAACATTTTTCAAAGTGTTTTAGATGATATTAATTCTTTTGATGATCTTAAAAACATTGATAGTGATATTATTCGTAATAAAATAGGTCACTTTTATGGAAATGGCCAATAAAGGAAATAATAAATTAAAAATTTTGCAATGGAATGCTCAATCAGCAGTTTCTAATAAGATAAGTTTAGTGAAATGTTTAGAAGAACATCAAATTGATATAGCTTTATTATCCGAAACTTGGTTTAGGTCTGACCGACAGATTTCTTTTCGTGGTTACAATATTGTACGCAAAGATACGGATGACGGTTACGCCGGTGTTGCAATTCTAATTAAAAAAACTTATAAATCCCAAAGGAACTCAGGTATTAGACGTTCTTGAGAATACTGATCTAGTGCATTTGAATACTGGAGAACCTACCAGATTTACAAGAAATTACATTAGATCTGTGGTTGACTTAACATTTTCTTCATCAGATCTTGCTATTGATTGTGAGTGGTATACACTTAAGGATGTGATGGGATCAGATCATTTTCCAGTTATTATCGAAATAGACAAACATTTATATCCAAATGATACAACTTTCAATCCTAAGACTAAATATGAATCTACGCAAGGCAAACTGGGATATATACGAAGATACAGCGTGTACATTTTTTACCGAAAACCATCCTGAAGATAATACAACGCAATCTAAATACGATTTTTTAATAGAAGGAATTAACGCTGCGGCCTCAACAGCAATACCTATAAACAAGGCTCCTAGAAATAAATTCACAAAAGTTTTACCACCTTGGTGGGACAACGAATATGAGGCAGCTATAAAAGAGAGAAAACACAAACTGCATATTTATAAAATAAATAGCACTCTGGAAAATTACATAATGTGCAAAGAAGTTATAGCCAGAGTTAAGAAGTATCTCAAAGAAAAAGCTAAATATAACTGCCGTATGTGGTGTGCGAATTTAAACAAAAATACTCCAGTTACGGAGCTCTGGACCCAAGCAAAAAAATGCAAAGACATACTAAAACCACTAAGAAATCTGGTAACTCTAACTACCAAGATCATTTTTTCGATATAATAGCTCCGCCAATGGTGTATAACATAAATAAACCATTTAATGACCAAGCGAGAACAAAACAAGAAAAATCATCGTATATTTTTGGAGCCTATAGGTTTAAATGAAATGGACTTTGCATTAGATAATAGAAAAAAATACCTCTCCTGGATATGATCAAATTCGATATCCTATGCTTTATCATTTACCAATGAATGCTAAAATATTTTTAACCCGACATTTGGATACGCGGTGAATGTATCGAAGAGTGGAAAAAAGTTATTGTTGTGCCTATTCTGAAACCCGATAAAAACCTAGATGAAAGCGAATCATACATTTCTTTACTACCATGTATATTAAAAATGTTTGAAAGGATTGTCAAAAACAGATTGGAATAGTGGTTCAAGAACACAAATGCTTTTCCTCAAAGTCAGTACGGTTTTAAAATAAATTATGGCACTGGTGATGCTGTTGGTCAACTGGTTACAGATATACAGCTGTGTCTTATGATAGTGTAGACTGGACTATACTACGAAATAAAATGATCAACTTACAAATTCCAGAAGAAGTAGCAGACACCATACTTAAACTCTACATAAATAGATTAGTAGCGATCAGAAAAGATAACGGCATCATTTCTGAATATCGTTTGGTAACAAAGGGTTTACCTCAAGGATCGGTTTTATCACCATTACTTTTCAATATATACACCTATGATTTACACAATATTTCACCTAATGCAAATATTTGATGATTTCGTCTTTTACACACATGCAAGAAGTTTACAAAGTTTGAATACAGCAGTTACACCTTTCATCCAGAATATAAGTAATCTAGGTTTTGATTTATCTCCGCATAAATCAAAAGTGGTCATTTTTACCCGACACAATATTCCAAATTGTACGACCATACAGCTGAATGATATTAATTTTTCTTTAACCAACCAAATAAAATATCTCGGAATCACTCTAGATAAAAAATTAACCTTTAGAGCACACATTGAAGAAATTTTACAAAAATGTAGTAAGGGATTAAACTTCTTGAAATGTATTATGAGGACATGGTGGGGGGCGGAGCCCCAAACAGCCTTGACTTTTTATAAATCATATATAAGGTCCATTATAGATTATGGCAGCTTCTTATATGGCAGTGCTAATAATAACTTATTAAAAAAATTAGATACTTTACAAAACAAAGCTTTGCGACTCTGCATTGGCGCAATGAAATCAACTCCAATTGAACCGTTAAGAGTAAAAACTGTGGAACCTCCATTAGAGCTGAGAAGGCAATTATTGGCAGAAAAAATGATAATCAAGTGCAAAGTCAAAAATTCATCACTTACTCAAAAGATGTCCACCCTAAATATTCAGGACCTTACAGGATCATACTGGTCTAATAGAAACTCACCTCCTTTATGTGAAGGATTTAGAAACTCAAAAGACTTCTCCTCTACAACAGTTAAGGTCAACTTAGATGTTTTATTGTTGAACATTCAGGTAATTATACCTAGATATTCTGAATTAAGATATCTCAATAATGAAATAATCAATCAGCTATTAAACAAATATCAAATGTATACTGCTATTTACACAGATGCATCAAAAGATCCTTATGGCACAGGTGCGGCGTTTATAGTCCCACTGCAAGTACAACGCAGATTTAAATTGAGTAGAAAAACATGCATTTTTACAGCAGAAGCGTTTGATATTTTGAAAGCTATGGAATTTATAATGGAAAATAACATTTCATATTCCATAATTTTTTCTGATTCACTTTCGGTTTTAAATAGTTTACAATCACATTTACAAATCAACTCCGCATATAGTCATCCTTACATAGCCAAAATAAAAACTTTGCTCTCTCAAATGCAAAAAACAAAAAAATTATTTTTGTGTGGGTGAAAGCACACTCAGGTATCACATTCAATGAACAAGTTGATAAAGCGGCTAAAGAAAGCATACAGTTGGGAGAAGATGTTACACCCTTATTAACATTAGATGAGAGAATAAATATTGCTAAGGATAATTTATAAAAAAAATGGTCTAAACAATATAAACATTTTATTTTGACAAAAGGCACAAGATACACATTGTTAGAATCCGATATTCGAAACAATTACTGGTTTAAAAATTATGATTATCCGAGAAGTTCCATAACAACCATATCTCGGATGAAATTGGGACATGCTTGCTATCCGGCACATTTATACAAAATAAAAATAACTAATAACAATCTTTGTGATATTTGCAATGAAACGGCGGACTTGGATCATATATTTTTTAATTGTAAGAAGTACACACATCAGTCGGACATTCTTAGAAAAAATTCAAGAAGTTTAAACGTTTACGGTCCCTATAATGTTATGTATCTTTTGGCACTGAGTGATAAACGTATTTTTGATTTTATTTTGTTTTTCCTATATGACTGTAAAATTAAGTTATATAATGGCTAGATTAGGCTTGTAACCTTAAATGTCTTTCCTTTTGATTGCCTACATGCCTGCCTTACCGTGTGGGGTGGGCATATAGGTAATCAATAATTATTAAGAAAAAAGAAAAACCCTTGAATGAGAAAAGTGTGACCCTTGTCCTTATCCCAAAATTTTTTATTAAGATTAATTTAGCAAAAATTCATTTTGAAAATAACATGTTTATTATATCTATTCTTAACAAAAAGGTCGGCCAGACTTAGATAACCTTAACTTAGATTAGTAATTAGTTAGTTTAGATAAGATATATTATGTTTATGTATGTACTATTTACTTTGTTTCTGGCCGCATGGTCTAATCCTAAAGCCAATAAAAAAAATATTGCTACCATATTCCAAAACCGATCTAATAAGGGAACAGTAGATATTTTTGAGACAATAAATATTATCAAATTCAGAGAGACTACGTTTCATGAAACCTAAAAGTTTCATGGATCTATTAAAAACGTAAGAACAGTGGTCCCTGCAGCTTACTGTAGGGTCAAAAATTACCCCAAGATCCTTAAATATTGTGATTACCTCCAAAATATTCGGTCCAATATGGTATTCAAATAAAATCGGATGTTTGTTTCTAAAAAATCGCATTACCTTACATTTATTTATGTTCAAATTCAAAGCATTTAAGTTACACCAATCCAATAATCTACTTAAATCATTCTGTAATAAACTACAGTCATTGGAATTTTTTATGACTATAAATTTTTAGGTCATCAGCATAGAGAAGAATATTACTATGATAAAAACAATTTTTTATATCATTTACAAAACAATTAAAAAGCAGAGGAGATAAATGTCCACCCTGTGGAACACCAGAGGTTACATTGATAGTAGATGACAAAAATTGGTTAATTTTTACAACCTGAGTTCTATCTGTGAGATAGCTCTCCATCCAGCCTAATAATCTTCCATGTAAACCAGAATTATAAAGTTTAGAGATTAGAACAGTATGATTAACTCTATCGAATGCCTTCGAAAAGTCAGTATAAATGACATCTACCTGGTCATACCCTTCAAGAGCATCCAACAAAAATTCTTGTAAAACTAAAAGATTGGTAGTGGTAGAACGTCTTGGAATAAAACCATGTTGGTCGGGTAGTAAAGTAGGATTCAATAATGGACCAAGTTTTGCAGCTACAATCCCTTCAAAAGATTTAGCGAAAACTGAAATTTTAGATATAGCTCGGTAGTTTTCAATATTTTCTCTATTACCACCTTTATGGACTGGGGTAATATAACTTCTCTTCCATATCTCTGGAAAGACACCTGAGCCCAATGACAAACTAAATATTGTTTGTAAAACAGAATAAATCTACAATTAAATATGAACAGAGGGGATACATTATCAGGTCCAGAACTTGCTGTTAGATCAATCTTAGATATAAATTCAAATACATCTAATACAGCAATATCACAAATTTCAACACAAAGACTATTATCAGAGTTTACAGCTAGATAATCTGTATTACTAGTAACATAGGTTGCATTAAAAAATTTACTAAACAAATTTGCTATATTTTGGGAATTATCAGAAGTTATATTCTCATATTTCATTGTGTTTGGCAAATCAAAACATTTTCTTTTATTATTTACATAATTCCAAAAATCTTTTTTATCATACATAGCAGTTTGTAAATTATTTAGGTAAATCTGATGACATGTTTTGTAACAATCCCCAAATTCTTGACGCAAATTAGAAAAAAGATCATAATCCTTCTTAGATCCTGTCATTTTGTATTTTGCATGAGCAATCTTCTTTTGAAATAATATATGTTTTAAATGAGGAGTGTACCATTTCGGAAATTTTGAGTTTTTGCATCTAGTTTTTGGTACAAATAGATTAATACAGAAATCTAACACTTCATAAAATTTATCAGCGCTATTATTTACATCTGTCTCATCAATAACCCTATCACCGTCGACTGAACCTAAATATTCATTAATAAGGATATATATATATATATATATATATATATATATATATATATATATATATATATATATATATATATATATATATATATCATTTTGAAAGTCAAAATATAAGTAATCATAGCTAAGAGAGTCAAAAATAATATTTCCAATAATGTCAAAGGACAAGGCTGGATGATAGCTATTACATTTTAATAATGATGGGTCAACTATGGTAGGCCTATACTATATTTAATCAATAAAAATGCTTACCTTATACTAACATCGTTTAATAACTTTCTTTTAGAAGTATCGAAAGTGGCATCGACAGGTTGTTTAATGAAATAAGGCCCTCTAGGTATTTTTTCAGGATCAGTTACGTCAATCCCATATGTGAAACTTCTATCATCAGTAACCAGTCTTTGTACTGCTAGTATATTTGCTTCACAGATAAACAACAGAGGTTCATCACCCCTAACAGGTTCAAATACCCAATGTAAATGATGCTTGGAAAAGTTATATGCTAGGTAATCTCTTCCATAAGGATAATCAATTTCCATAATCGCGTTATCCATATTAGCCAATTGAGTTCCATCAACATTAGTGTAATAATTTGGAGAAGTTTGATGTGCCCCTATGTACCATCGCCTGTGTTGAGGGTCTATAGCATTTAACTGATTAATAATAAAGCCATGCTCGTCGGAGTTACTTATTGAAACTAGGTCAGATCCTCCATTATCTGGACTGTAGGTCTGAAAATAAAGTTATCTTCAACAAAAAAAAGTAACTTGATGTGTTAAATGTTTATCAACGCATTCCATGCGGTTGGCATACATGTGTTTCTTTGTCCATTCAGAGTATAAGTCTTAGGAACAGGTTATTGGAAAATAAAATGTTTTAATGTTCTGCCTGAGAATATCCGAAAATTACCCGAAAAGGAATTTTACGATAAAATTAAATAAATGTTAATAAAAAAACCTTTTTACACTATTCAGGAACATCTAGATCTAGAATATAATTTTAATTTTGATTGAATTTTTTGTAAATATATCGACGGCTTAAATTTTATGTCCGACAAGTATTGTATGTCCATTTTTTTTCTATTACTGAGTTATGCACTGTACCTTGATCTCCTAACAGTCTATCATCCTGCACAAACCAACAAAATACCAAAAACTCCACCAATATTTGTACACGGGGTACAGGATTTCAACGAGATGACAAAGCAATTAGAGGAAATAGCGAAAAAAGAAGAATACCAGACAAAAAGTTTAATAAACAAAGTTGTCAAAATAAACTGTGAAACACCAGAAATATACCGAAAATTGGTTAAGGTGGGTTGACATGATCCAAGTTGCATCCAAGTGTACTGGGTACAAGTCCACTTGGATGCAGCGCGGACAATACTTGGATGCTACTTTGATCGTATGAGCGGGTTGACACGTTCCAAGTGTTTTTCATCTTCATCCAAGTCCACCGTCCTAGTCTACTTGGACGCTGTGCGCGCAACGCTTGGAAGCTCCTTTGATCGTGTTACCACCCTAGTCCAAGTATATTTCTATGGACAGGTTCTATCCAAGTCGCATACAAGTCAACTAGGACGGTGCCCAACTTTCTTCTAAGTAACGTCAAAATATAGTTACAATGGCGTGGCATCGGAAACTATAAAACGGGATATAAGTACCAATAGAAGAATATATAATATATATGGAAACCGAAATGGTGGATGTGTGAATTATTCGTAAGGGGATTTTTCCACATTCTCTATTTCATTTGTTTGATTTCGTACGAGTGGTCGTTAAACCAGTACCTGTGGATCTTTTGATCACTGAGTGTGTTTCAAAGATCTACATCTTTTGTTTTTTCATATATATATATATATATATATATATATATATATATATATATATATATATATATATATATATATATATATATATATATATATTGTTATATTCCTATTTGATAGGAGAATTAAAAATTTATAATTATAAGCAAAATTCAAATTAATATAAAAGATCTTCAATTTTCTCAAACACGGGCATGTAAATTTAGAACAACCTGTATACAACAAATTATTATATATTTAGTTTTTAAGAAAGTGATTCGAAGAAGTGTACGAAACTCGGTAACAATGCGCCTAAGATAAACAAGATGAGTGACGCGGACCATTATAGTGTTTCGCGGAAGATTCGATCATTAGCCTACGCTAAATAAGACTCAGTGAAATAGATAATAGGTCATTAAGTTTTGTAAAAAGTAGAAAGTAAGTTTAAATTGGGAAATGATTATTTTTTCTTGAAATCCATTAAACATATTTAGAAAGATTAAAAGTTGGTATTGAGGAATACGGCGAATTAAAATTTGTGGTGGAATGTTGATTTTTGAATATGGAAGGGATATTGAGAAAGTAGGGGATTGAATGAGGATGAGAGATCAGAATGTTTTGAGCTGTCGAGAAGTGAAGTCCAGTGGTGGACGGTAGTGTACGAAGAGTGAAAACGCTGGTATAGTTCCGTGAGTGTTGAGTACCCATCGGAACGAGAGGTAGGCCGAGTCGAGAGAAAAGAATCTCCTTGAGCAAAGAGTGTCCCGGTGGCTGATTGAAGTGGTTCGAAAAAGGTAGAACACGGCATCACGAGAAAAGCAAGAACGAGAGCTGTACGAGGTTGTTTTCAAAGGAGAACATTACTGGAGGCCAGGACGAGTTTTTCATCGCAACCAAGGGTAGGAGGAAACGGGTTTTTGTGTGAGGACATTCGCAGTTCACCAGATAAAGGTCAGTCTCATTTGTCAAGACATGAATGTATGGGTTTTTGTATTAAATACCACATTAAAAATTGAAGAACATAATCGCTAATATCAGAAGATTTTCATCAAACTTAAATCAATTTGTTGCTAATAAATCCTAATAGTTTCATTATTAATAAAAGTTTTAAATTGGAAACCAAAAGGAAATAAGATTCCCATTTTTAAATGTTTGTATTAAATAAATATAAGATCTAACAAATATTAAGCAGTAATTGCCATTTATATAAAATAAACAAAATTTTGATTTATAATTGTAATCCATATGTGTGTATTATTTTATTTTTTCCTATCCCGATTAGGAACCACTGAGAAATACTTAGAAGTCACGAAAGTAAGTAAGTAATTTTATAATTCGCCCTGAGATTGAAAACATATTGATATGTGATCTGGTTGATTAATTAGATTATCATTAATGCATTAATTAAATTAAATTACATATAAGAATATTATCACATATAAATAAATTAGATCACAACAATATATATATATATATATATATAAAGTAATTAAAAAGTAATTAGGTAATATTGACTGATACTATGTAGATTATAGTTTTGTTTTGGGGTTGCAGTCATTTATTTTTTAGGGGCAGGATAAGTAAAACTCTGTGTTATTACATTATTATTATTATATTATATATATATATATATATATATATATATATATATATATATATATATCTATTTATATACAGGGCCATTAACACTACAATCTAAAAATAATGTAAAATATACAGGGTACTTTAAAACAGTGTGGTATATCAAATATATATTTTTTTATGGAACACCCTACACCTGATGAAATTTTTAAATTGCCCTTAAACACTAATTTAGACTATACCTAAGTACAGTAAAACCTCCGTTAACCGAAATAATTGGGGGGGGGAGGCCGTTTCGGATAACAAGAATTTCGGTTAAAAATAGCATTGTTTTTTGTATTCTTCTTTTATCAAGTTACATAGTATTGGAGAGATATAGCTGCAAAACATCCTTGTCAAAGGAAAACACAAAAGAAAATAGAAGATTGCTAAAAAAAACACTCTAAACATGTTCATTTTCCTTAATTTTATTGTTTTTTTTTTAAATTTACTTTTTATTAACGAAATTATTGAAACTGTCAGCCATTTCGGTTAAACGATGTTTTGGTTAAAAAGTTTCGGTTAACAGAGGTTTTACTGTACAGGGTGTTTTGATTTATTTCCATTTTTAGAAAAATGTAAAGCTTTAGAAAAAAATTAATATTTACGAATCTAAGAATCGGTGACAAATTTTTTCTTGGATCTTTATAATAGACTATTCAGCATATTTAAACAGATGTTTATTGTAACAAAATTTATAATTACTTAATCGTACATTTTTAGATTTAAAAACTAATTGAAAACAAAAACATTATCAAATTGAAAAAAAAAATGTATGTATAGATTATAATTATTAATTTCTTCAACATTATCCCTAATTTTTTTAAACAAATCTTCAACTTCACTTTCGTCATCTATAATAACTGTCAAAAGGTTGTAGCATCTTTTTTCGTCAGTGTCATCTTTGCAATTTATGCAAAGCTCGGTACATTTGATTTATTTTTAGAAATTATGGATAATGCGGAAGAAATTAATGAACCTGTACAAAAACGTTTTTGTTTTCAATTAATTTTTAAATCTAAAAATGTACTTTTAAATCTAAAAAGTAATTATAAATTTTGTTACAATAAACATCTGTTTAAATATACTGAATAGTCTATTATGAAGATCCAAGAAAAAAATTGTCACCGATTCTTAGATTCGTAAATATTTATTTTTTTCTAAACCTTTACATTTTTATAAAAATTGAAATAACTCAAAACACTCTGTACTTAGGTATAGTCTGGCTTATTTTTTAAGGGCAATTTAAAAATTTCATCAGGTGTAGGGTGTTCCATAAAAAAATATATCTTTGATATACCACTCTTTTTTGAAGCACCCTGTATATTTCACATTATTTTTAGATTGTAGTGTTAATGGCCCTGTATATTTCTATGAAGAATTTTTTTTAAATCATGTCGTTTTCCGTACAGCCACCAAGGAGAATAAAATGAACCACCCTGTATATAAAGAGATATATACTATAATTATAGTTTAATATTTATTCACAAATTTATTATAATATTTTATGAAAATATTTATCAAAATATATTCGTGTTAACGTTGTAAATGAATGTTGAATAAAAAAGTCCATTTTCCAGAATTTTCCGATTTTTCCGGTAAATGAAAATTAGCTAGTTGTTATTCTTTCGTCGAGTTACCCCAATTAAAAAAAATGAAGGCTCTACGTTCTTTGGAAGCTGAGATATTGTAAAATTTTTCAAGCGCTCCAAATTGAACTTTCTATTATAGCAAAATCTCGACGCGCGAAACTGGACTCCGACATTCTACCCCATCACACGGTCCCAGCTCAGTCAGCGTGAGTAACTTCACTTTAAAGGGTTATTACTCGTTTTAAATAGAAGATATTCCGTACTTATCAATCACAAGATAAAATATAGATATTTATTATCATTCTGTAAAAATTTCAACTCTTAATATTTATAAAAAATAGAGATGTGATTTTACACAAAAAAATATAACTTGGCTATTATTGGTCCTAGAAAGTTTATTTTTCTTTTTTAATGTGTGTTTTTTACCAGATTTTTGGTACAACCAATTATAATTATTTATCCGAAAAAATGACAAAGATATTCTAATTGTTTATAAGGGAAACACTCACTATTTTTTTATCGACTTGTTTAACAACATTTAAAAAACAAATATATTATCTTTTTTAACTTTCTTAGTATTTTGAGTCTTTAAGAACTCATTGCACTTTACCAAAAAGCTCTGAAAATACTCCTTGGGCAAGAATGATTGTTTAAACATTCCGTGTCTGGGATAAACATTTAACATAACTCGTAAACTAACAAACAGATCTTCTTGAAATTTTGTACACTAATAAAGGCGCTTAATTGCCTCATGATCAATGTATAATAAGTTCATGGTGGCCTATTTGTTAAAAGTTATTAACATTTACAAAATAGTGCAAAAAACGTCATTTTTTGCAATTATCTCGGTTAATTATTTATGGATTTTAACTTATAAAAATTCAAATTAATCGTTTTTTTATGATACACAACTTTTGCTGTTAATGTGATACTAAAAATGCTATAAGCAAAAAACAATGTTTTCTGAGTTTGGCCTTTGTTTATAAAAAATGAGGTCGATTTACGAGTACCTTTGTATGTATTTTTAATTAAATATATCCCCCTACGATTTAGCACCTTCAAATACCTGTATTGATTTTTCCCTGAAATCGCTCATATATTTATTTTTCTACCCCGGTGTAGAATTTTAAAATAGTGATATTATCTTCGAGTTGTATTAAAAATTTACAGCTGAAAACTGCATTGTTTCGAAAAGTGCTTTTTTAAAAAACCAGTTTTTTGTACAAAACAAATCAGGAAATTTATTCTCATTATCTTATTACTTGGTAGTGGCACAGTTTTTTTGTGGTAGTGGCTACTGGTCGTATATCCTAGATCTTTTAAAATGGAATGTGTAACATGTAAAATTAAGACGGGGGATTCAGTCTTATTATGTGATAGCTGCCAAAGGTCAACTCATCGAGAATGCTCCGGGCTTAGTGCAAGTGAATTAAAAGTGATGGACCTCAAAGGTTAGCGGCTACTAAAATTCTATTGTGAAGACTGCCACAGTGGAATTAAGTTGATACCTAAACTACTTGTGAAAATTGATAAATTGGAAGAAAAAATCACCGAGTTGAAAAATAATATCGAAAATATTACGTTACCTTCAAAGTAATCAAGTAATTAATTAAAGTAAGAAATTATGGATAGACAAAGACGTGCTTCGAATATAATAATATTGAATGTAAATGAATCTAAAATGAAATCAAATCAAGAGAGAAATAATGAAGATAACAATGTGGTTCAAGATATATTACAGAATTTCGGCATAGACAATACGAGCAAAATCAAATCGTTTATAGCCACTTTACACAATGCAACTAATTGTGCATTTAATTGCACAATTTCTTGCAGCAATAGAAATTGCATCGTGTCATACGAGAATTGCACAGAAAAGCTGCAACTTCTTGCAGCAATTTCTTGCTGCAAGAAGTTGCAGCTAAATAGAACATGTCCTATTTTTCATGCAATTTTTTCTGCAATTTGGTTATATTTTTAGTGACTTTTAAGGCTACACTGTTTGTTTTTACTACATTGACATTCTCTCATCCTAAATTTCAAACTAAACAATTTTTTAACAAAACTAGAGAAACTTTTTACCAATTTCACGCTGCACAGATAACATTATTCTGGTGGATAACTTTAATTATGAACATTGGGATTAAAAAAACTATTTTCTATTTGTATTTCTTACAACTTGTTTCCTTTTGTAAATGAATAAATAGGTATATTGCATTAGGTATTAATTGATTTTGTTATAATAGGTACATATTATTATAATTTTCTCAAATTATAATCTAATATCTGATAACTCTACTCAAAAAATTACATTTAATTTATAAAAACAACATAACCTAAAATTTATGCTATTTTGTCAAAGTTTCTGTCTATTTCATGTCAGTTTATGCAATTGCTTGCACCGTGTAATCACTTTATTGCAGAAAGTTAGTTGCAACTTATTGCACAAGTTCTTGCGCAAAAAAATTGTCTATTCGGTTGACTTACAACGGTTGGGGATAAATAAAGAAACAAACGAATCGGCAGGTCGATTGTAATAATTTAGGTATACCAGTAACATAAGCGTAGACCTCGGGTGCGTAGAGGGCCAATATCTATTTAATTATTAAATTTTTAGTAATTTTCTGATTAAAATTTAATAACAAGATAACTTAAAGAAAAATAATAGATGGATAATAAAATACAATGCACCCTTGTTAGAAATACCTTTCTTAGCAAAAACTTAATACTAACTTAGGAGTAAGATTATGCAAAACACCTGACTAGAATATTTTCCCGAGAGGATGCGAAGAGACTTCCTTGACTAAAAGAGCAATTAGGATTTACCCGCAAGTAATATTTTAAATACGAAAAAATATAATAGATTAGTGCCCATTCGATATGCGGTCTACCATCCAATATGTGGTCTACCGCAGAGTAGCTAATTCGTTATGTGGTCTATCACAGAATAGTTATTTCGATAAGATAAGCGGCCACCACTAAATAATGTTAATGCATTCAGTAAATTTTGCATCTACTCGTATATACAGTATGGTGCAAATGAAAGGAATAAATTCGTTATTTCGTAAACCGATGACATTATAGAAAATCCCGAAACAGGTTGATTTTTGTTTTTAAATTATGATATTTTGGCATACATATCATACTAGTGTCGTCATCCATCTGGGCGTGATGACGTCATCGATGATTTTTTAAATGAGAATAGGGGTCGAGTGATAGCTCATTTGAAAGGTCATTAAATTCTCTATTTAGTAATACAAACATTTACACAATTATTTGTACAGGGCGGAATATGTTCGAAGGACGAAAATTTCAAATTCGTAATATCATATATCAAATGAGTACAAATAAGGAACATGTGACTTTAGATACAATTTTACTTAAGTTAAAAGAGAGGAAATTTGGTGACATCGGCAGAACAAGTTCTACATCAACATAGGATTCAAATTTAAAAAAGAGGATAACAGAAAAGCGCTTTGTGAAAGAAGTTCTGTTGTACACAAGAGAATTGAGTTTCTGAGAAAATATAACAAATTTAAAGAAGAAGGGTCAACTTTTGTATACTTAGACGAAACATGGATATTTTCTAAGGGTGCTACCAAGAGCATATGGCAAGACGACAACATAAAATCGATCAAGCATACTAGTGGAGAAGGGAAGCGACATATAATTCTGCACGCGGAAGGGAAGACGGGCTTTATAGAAGGTGCTGATTTAATATTTTCGTCTACATAAAAAAACAGTGACTATCATGACAATATGAACACGGAAATGTTTGTGAAATGGTTGCGTGAAAAACTTCTTCCCGGATTAAGTGAGCCCAGCGTAATTATTTTAGACAATGCTCCTTACCATTCAGAAATACTAAACAAAAGTCCAACAAATTTGTGGAATGTAGATAAAATGAAAGAATGGCTAACAAATGAACGCATATCTATTCCACAGCATATATTAAAGTCTGAGTTGTTACGTTTGGTAAAAGAACATGCAAAACCAAAAATCTTTGTGCTGGATCAGGTTATTGAAAGTTACGGGCATCCAGTTTTACGTCTTCCACCATACCACTGTCAGTTTAATCCCATCGAATATATTACATGGTGAACAGCAAAACAATATTACGAGAACCATATTGGGCCTAATGGTTATACTGACGAAGCGGTTTGGGAAACTTGGCGAGAAGCACTTTCAATTGCAACTCCAGAAGTATGGAGGAACTGTATATCCAAGTGCGAAAAATTAATTGAGGATTGGTGGATTCGTGAAAATAAAATTAACGAAATACCCAATCATAATGACAATTAACGTTGACGACAGCGATGGCGATGATAGTGTGAACAATAACGACTAAATCATTTTAGTAAAAAAAATTGGTGCGTATATTGACTTAATAATAAATATTGAATGGGTTGCATATGTGAGTCCATATTAAAAGAAGTAATGAAACACAGACTTACTCACAATCATTTAATATTACTTTGACGACCGGTTTCGATCTCTACACTATTCAGATCATCTTCAGGTCGGCGTTACAAGTAGTTAAATGATGCCGTTACAAGGGATGCGTTGCCAGTTCGTTGATAACATGTTTATACGTCCAACTTATGCTAATATGATAGCTAGGTAAGGGACAGGGCAAGCAGACATGCTTCGTATCAACGAACTGGCAACGCATCCCTTGTAACGGCATCATTTAACTACTTGTAACGCCGACCTGAAGATGATCTGAATAGTGTAGAGATCGAAACCGGTCGTCAAAGTATTATTAAATGATTGTGAGTAAGTCTGTGTTTCATTACTTCTTTTGACTTAATAATATTTAGCATTTTACTTAAATATTTGATGTTTACATAATGCCCTGTTGTAGGATTTCCGGATCCTTTTCAAGGCGTGATCATTTTAATAAGTGTGATTTGTTTGAAATCGAAACTATTTGTAGATATTGTAGGTACATACATATTATAATATTGTTTTTAATAATTTTTATTTACGGGAAAAATACCCCATTATACATAATATATATACTATAAAATATACGTAACTAACATAGAAAACATGCGATCTGATAAAAGAATAAAACAAACTAAAATTAATTCACAATGTCATATAAATTAATTTGAAAACATCCAGCTTATTGACTATAGGCTGCATTGCGGCCGCTTTAATAAACTGCTTGTCAAAAGTTAGGGATATAGAAAATTCTGCTGATTTTCATAGTTGATTTTTTCGCAAACAGACAGATTCCGCTATTTTTTTATTTTAGCCTTTTCTTTAGTATTTACACAGTTGTGCAAAGGTTTACTCAAACTTATTTTTTGTACTTATACCGGGTGGAAGAAAAAATATGTTTTTCTTGTGTTAAGTTTGAGCCACCCGGTAGGGAGAACGAGGTACAAATGTGAGTAGACATCAGAATAATATTGTAGTCTTATGTTTTGTGAACCTGCTGTTGTTTGAATGTCCCTGATATCTTTAGAAACAAAAGTTTGAGACACCTTGTAGGGAGAAAAAGGCACAAAGGTGAGTATACCCCGATATTATGTTGTAGTCTCATATTTTTGAATATTTTATTTTTTTTAATTTCTATGATATCTTTAATAACAAAGAAACTAGACGTTATTACTCTTTAATATGTTTTTCTATGTTTCACATGTGTGATGTGACGCATGTCGTCAGTTAAAACACATATTAAAGAGTAATATCGTCTAGTTTTTTTGTTATTAAAGATATCAGAGAAATTAAAAAAATAAAATATTCACAAAATATGAGACTACAACAAAATATCGAGGTATACTCATCTTTGTGCCTTTTTCTCCCTACAAGGTGTCTCAAACTTTTGTTTCGGTTAAAACACATGTTAAATTAGAAAACCGTCTATTTTTTTTATTTCTAAAGATATCAGAGCCATTAAAAAAACAAAATGTTCACAAAACATAAGACTACAATACGATTTCGATATATACTCCCATTTGTAATTCGTCCTCCCTACAGGGCGTCTCAAACTTAACATAAGAAAAACATTTCTTTTCTTCCACCCGGTATAAGTACAAAAAAAAAGTTTGAGTAAACCTTTGCATAATTGTGTAAATACTAAAGAAAAGTCTAAAATAATAAAAAAAAAAAAATTAGCGGAATCCGTTAATCTGTTCACGAAAAAATCTACTATAAAAATTCAGCAGAATTTTCTATATCCCTAACTTTTGACGAGCAGTTTATATCACTTAAATTGATTGTGACTTTATATAAAACCATTTTAGAGATTAAATTAAAACATCAACAATACAGCAACGTTTAGCCTTCTACCTTTTATAAGTTATAATTTGTTTTATTTTTATTATATTGATATTCATGCAACAATTGATATTAGGTATATTGATTTTTTGCTACGGGTAATAAACTGTTATAAAGAATCATGAAATTATATCGTTTAGGCTTCTGAGGCTATATACAAACACCTAAAATTTAAAATTATTTAATTTATATAAGAACCCCCTCAAATAAAAAATGACTGCGCCGATGTGTAAATAGTCGAACTACAGCGGACCAGTCAATTCGTTCATTTCTTTCTTAATCCGTGACCGGTGTAAGCCTACCGAATAGACAGTAATTGCGCAATTACTTGCATCGTGTAAAGTGGCTATTAGAGTAGGTAAATTTCAGCCAGAAAAAATAAGACCTATAAAGGTTATCTTGCCGTCAACCGAAAATGTTAAAATGGTTTTAAGGAATAAGGAGCTTATCAAAAGATATTTTCTGATCAGACAAATGCCCAACGTGAGTACTTAAATAAACTTAAATTGGAATTAAAAAAATGAACGATTCTGAAGATAATAGTAAAACTATAAAAAATTTTAACAATAAACCAACTATTGTAGATAAAATACATTAAAAAAAACTAACTTTGCAACCTAATTTTCTCGGTGATCTAGGTCGGTCAGGGGTCACCAATTAGTTTCCCTGTGGGTCCGTTTCGAAAACCTATGACACTTCCGGGGTCCGGATTTATGCTGCCTGTGTCTGACTGTTCTGATTCGGTTTCTTTGTGGATTCTTGTTAAAATATATCCTCTATAAACAAATCAGAAGGGTGCTGGGCGAAATTTTTGGGCAGAAATTGTTTAATTTTTTTTTAACAAATTCAAAACGTCACCTTTTTTGCACGTGAAAATATGTTTTTAGCATTTTTGGGTCATCTTAAATAAAAAAGATCTGTCATTTTATTAAAACTTACGAGTTTTCAAGCATCGCAAATGCATATTTTCGCATTTTCAGATTTTAAATCGCTTAAAACTCGAAAATTATCAACTTTTCAGAAATATAACAAGAGACCTTTATTGTTTATAATTACCCAAGAAACCTAAAAATACATTTTCCGAGGCAAAAAAGTAATTTGAATTTGATTTGTTAATTCTGATTTGTTTAAAGGTGTCATTTTTGAACAGGAATTCGCAAAGAAATCGAATCAGAAACATTTTTCATACGAAAGTGGCCTCACACATGGACATATGGAAAGGAAAACTAAATTGTAATAATATGTGATTGTTTTTTGGTTACTGTATACTTTTCTGTAAGTTTTCCTGGTACAATAAATAAAATATAAATTCATTGTGTATTGTTTTGATGTTATTATCAATATTTTTTGAAAACAGCAGTATTGTAAATTGTTACTGAGAATATTTTAAAAATTAGGAATTTATATTTTGAATGCTAATGAAGTTTTTAGACATCTTCAATTTTGTAGAAAGGGAACTGAGGAATTTAAAATAAATAGTCATAGTACAAAATGCTAATTAACATATGTTATCTTTTCTACATTAATTTCAATGCAAAGTGTTTGTTGCAAACTTATTAAATCTGAAAATTGTTTTAATTAAATGCACATCTGAAAAGTACTCCTACTTAACATACAGGGTGATTGATTAGTAGGGTAAAGCTCAATAGCTCCGCTATAGTAATAGATAGCAATAAAAGTTAATAACAAAAATTTTATCCACCTTTGAGCTTCACATTACAAAATTAGTTAGAATGTTACAGGGTGTTCGATAACACAGTGGCAGACAAAACTTATGTTTTTTTAAATGGAACACCCTATATTTTATTTTAAATTCGAAATCCTGTTAACTTCTCCATCACAAAAATATAAAGGTTTGTTATGTTATACAGGATATTTACAAAGTTATAACCAATTTTATATGAAAATCGTAACAAGTTCAACTCCCTGTATAAATAAAAATAGGCAAAACAACAATGGTTTATTAATGCCATATTTTTTAACGTATTGTGAAAATTTTCAAGAATGGTCGATATTGCTAATTTTCTTTATATCAAATACAGGGTGAGTCGAAACGCAAGTACATTATTTTCTCGATAATTTTAAATGGAACACCCTGTATTTTATATCACTATTAAAAAGTACCATTACCGTACTTTAATTTTTAGATAACATTCCCTATGTCTAAATTTATTAGTTTTCGAGATATTTTCATTTTTCAATGGACCAGTAGCGTGGCCACCCAAATCACCAGAATTTAATAAACTGGACTGATTTTTTGGGGTTACGTTAATAATGAAGTGTATAAAATACCTCCAACAACAAGGGATGAGATGAAAAATAGAATACAAAGTGTATTTCGATGTGTTAATTTACAAATGCTCCGTAGAGTAAGTAGCTCATTCAATGATCGTTTTTAGCCGTACATAAATGTGTTAGGAGATAATTTTGAACACCTTATGTAATTAAATATTAAAAATATTTTATTAAACGTAGCTTCTAATTTTTTCAAACATGTTTTTTTGCAAAATGTATTACTGATAAATTATGTTTCGTTCTTTATTTGTTACATTGTTACATTTACATACAAAAGTAGTGTTTAATTGTCTTCACAAAACATTGTATTTTGTTTGTGTGTTTTTTGTAAAATTTATTACTAATTTTCTTTGTTTATTTGTTGCATTTACATAAAAAGATAGTTTTTAATTGTTTCAAAAATGTTGCATGTAGTGGTTGTGTTTTTGTTTGTAAAATGTATTACTAAAATTATTTTTATTTCTTTATTTGCTACAGTGTTACATTGATTACCGGATTGATAATCATCTTCAATTGTCAATTCAGTCATGGCTTACTTAAAATCTAGATAAATTTAAACACCTAAAATAATTTGCTCTGAAAAATGAAAATATCTCGAAAACTAATAAATTTGGGCATAGGGAATGTTATATAAAAATTAAAGTACGTTAATGTTACTTTTCAATAATGATATAAAATACAGGGTGTTCCATTTAACATTACTGAGAAAATAATGTACTTGCGTTTTGACTCACCCTGTATTTGATATAAAGACAATTAGCAATATCAATAATTCTTAAAAATTTTGACAATAAATAAAAAAATGGCATTAATAAACCATTGCTGTTGTGCTTATTTTTATTTATACAGGGAGTTGAACTTGTTACGATTTTCATACAAAATTGGTTATAACTCTGTAAATACCCTGTATAACATTACAAACCTTTATATTTTTGTGATGGAGAAGTTAACAGGATTTCGAATATAAAATAAAATATACGGTGTTCCATTTAAAAAAACATAAGTTAGGTCTGCCACTGTGTTATCGAACACCCTGTAACATTCTAACTAATTTTGTAATGTGAAGCTCAAAGGTGACTAAAATTTTTGTTATTAACTTTTATTGCTATCTATTACTATAGCGGAGCTATTGAGCTTTACCCTACTAATCAATCACCCTGTATAGTAGAGAGGAAATGAATATAAAAAATGCACATGACAATTTTATATTACAGCTTACTTAATTTCAAAATTAATGATTAGTAAGTATAACAATAAGGGGGAAAACTCTTTACAAAATTAAATTATCAAAGAGAAAAACGACATTTTTTATGTACAACCTGTCTGAAGTTTGGAGTGCGTTTAGTGCAACTGAGTCTCATTACGGAGTTGAGATCTGTTAAGTGAGATCTCTACAGATTTTTAATAAAGTTTATTGACGGTCCGCACAAAAGTAGCTCACGGTCCGGATGCGGACCGCGGTCCGCTAATTGGTGACCCCTGATCTAGGTCACCGAGAACTCACCTGCTACTATCAAATTGCTCGCGGTTTAAATAGTAAAGTTCATTTGTTTAATCGTAATATAAATGACAGTGAATATGATCTAATCGCTTTAAGTGAAACTTGGCCTGAATTATTTCCTAATAATTACATTGTTTACAGAAAAGATCGCAAATTTCAGGAGGTAAATAAGAAGCGGGGTGGTGGTGTATTGCTTGCGTTACAAGATTTTATTATTTCGGAAGTTATAGACACCTCTGCATTTGATTTACAATTTCCGTTGATTGATTTACTTATTGTTAAATCTCAAATTAAATATAAGAAATTGTATGTACTTGTGATTTATTTACCAGACAAACTGAGTTTACAAGAATTTGAATATTTTTTTGAGTGCTTGGAACAACTTGATTATTTACATAATGATGTCTTAGTGTTAGGTGATTTTAACGTCCCTAAATTTATAGAAAATGACACTTCCGATGATAAAACTTCTATAATTTTTAAATTTCTTGCACTCTTTTGGTCTTGGTCAATTTAATGGGGTTATAAATCACTTAGGAAGATCGCTAGAACTAATAATGTCTCATTTTGCCTGCGAAGTAATGCGTGACATATCCCCTTTAGTCTATGAAGATTCCCACCACCCAGCTCTTATAATTAATATTACGAATATTTTTGTAAAGGAGTTTAGGTTTAGGTTTGGTTCTGACCAGGTAACTTACAACTTTAAAAAGGCTAATTTTTGTGATTTATATAGGGAATTGTATGAAACGGATTGGGCTTTTCTAGATGACTCTACTCAAGTTGATAAAGTTGTAGACATTTTTTATAATAGAATTTTTCTTTTAATTAATAAGTATGCTCCTGTCTACAAAAACTTCAGCCACATATATCCACCTTGGTTTGATGCCGATATTATTCGCTGTATCAAACTAAAGGTTAAGCACAGGAAAAAGTTTAGATTACATAAAAACCAATCTGATCTGATTGAATTTCAGCGCTTAAGACAACTTTCAAAACTAAAAATTAAATTGGCATACAACGAATACATCGAAAATATACAATTATCCCTTTCTGTAAACCCTAGAAAGTTCTGGTCATATATAAATGCTAAAAATAACACTTCACGGATTCCTGGTGAAATGAAATATCAAGGCATTGCTACTTCTGAACCACAAAATATCATTGATATCTTCGCTGAATACTTTAATGATGTTTATAAAGCAGCTAATGTACTAACTAGCAATAATGTCTTTGCGGTCAACACTGAATGTCTAAATTTTTATCCTGTTCAAGAAACTGAAATAGTTCTAGCCAGTAACAAATTAAAAAATAAAATGACTTCTGGACCTGATAAAATACTCTTTTTTTTTATTAAAGATTGCATAGGGGCTTTAACCAAGCTATTATTAAAAATTTTCAATTTGTGTTTATTATACAAACAGTATCCAAGTATCTGGAAGCAATCAAAGGTATGTCCGGTTGATAAAAATGGGGAAAAATGTGTAGAAAATTATAGGCCCATATCTATTACAGTAGAACCCCGATTATCCATGTGCGGATTATCCGGGCTGCGGATTATCCGTGCTATGATTTTCTATTACTTAAATTGCATTTTTGAGGTTTTATCAAAATAGCGTCACTGTAAATCACTCGACAGAAACTCTATACGCGGAGAGGGAGACTCATAATGAAAGATTTATTTTTTCTGTTGTCTTTTTATGGTAGGGCTATATGTATGGATATACGTACATATGTATTACAATAAGAAATACGTGTTCAGATTATCCATGCTTTTCAATTATCTGTGCTAACGTCCGGTCCCGAGGAGCACGGATAATCGGGGTTCTACTGTATATGCAACTTATCAAAGATTTTTGAAATCGTACTTTATAATCGTATATACTCTTTCACTCGTAATCAAATTTCACAATATCAGCATGGATTCATTGCTAATCGATCCACAGTTACAAACTTATTGGGAATAACACAGTACATATCTGAGATAGGAGATCCCAAGTTGACGTTATATATACTGATTTTTCGAAGGCCTTTGACAAAATTCATCATGGAGTTCTTCTTTCCAAATTGTCCCTTTTTGGGTTTTCTAAAGATGCTGTCGCTTTCATAAAATCCTATTTGTCAGGTAGAACTCAATTTATATATTATAATGGTTATAACTCTCACAAATACATACCTTCATCTGGAGTCCCACAAGGATCAAATCTGCATCCACTCTTGTTTTTGTTATTTATTAATGACTTATGTGAGAAAATATCTGTGCCCTGTTTGTGTTATGCAGATGATTTAGAAATTTACTTAGAAATTAACAATTTCAATGATTGTCACACTATCCAGAATGATCTGAATGGTGTGCATGAATGGTGTAAAGAAAACTATTTAAATCTTAATGCAAATAAATGAAAAGTTGTAAGTTACTCAAGGAAACATAATAGTATAAACTATGTTTATACTATTGATGGTAGCGAACTTGTTTCAGAAAGATTGTTTCACATATTTTATATGGCTAGACCACAAGAGTTTTTTATCTAGGTCATGCCCAGATACTTATACTCTTCTGCTAAGGGAAAAGCATAATCACCTAATGGCATTTGCCTCTGATTTTTTGTCTACGTCTTGTAAAACATACAATCGGAGACTTATCTTGTGATATGCTAAATCCCATGTTTTTAACCCACCTATCTATATTCCTAAAGTTACGTTTTAGATTAAACATACAATCATCTTAGGATTTATGGCTGGTATATAAACCAGCAGAGTTGACAGTTACTAAGCTACATTGTGGCTTGGCAACACTAGATTATTATTATGATTTCGAACTTAGCGCAAAAATTTATAGGGATTTACATAAAATTGACTACAAAATTAAGCAGGATTTGTAAAACTTGAATTTTATTTCGTTTTATGGGGTTTTAGAACAAGCAAAACTTTTTATCATGAATGACATTTTTTGCTAAAATTGAAAATAAAAAAGTTTTTCCTCTTGGGCACCCCAATCGTGGACACACTGTATAAACATTTGTAAAGCACTTTTAGACACGATAAGGCTATTTATTTAAGGATTGAACCCTACCTAGTTTTTACAGGAAGTTTTAATGATATAACCTTATTGTAGTTTTGAAGCTGGATTTTATTAAATCGGGCAAAAGATAATGTGGGAACTAGTTACATATTTATTATAAAAATAATGAATCTTATTATTACCTATTATTTTTATTATAAAAATAATGAAGCTAATATTTCAATTTTCAATTAAATTTAAATTAAAATCAACAAATTGTTCAACCACAAAAAGAAAGTAAAAACAATTGGCAGTGGTGTAAGTTCCAAGTAAATTCACTTCACGTCTCTGACTCTTATGTCCAAAAGGCTCTTGGAAATATTCTCAAAAGTTCTCTGAAATATTATGGAAAGTTCTCGGAAATATTATGGAAAGTTCTCGGAAATATTCTCGAAGAATTCTTCATTGAAAATTTCCGGGAATATTCGCGGTCAGGAGAATAGGCGAATATTCTCGGAAACTTTCCAGTGTTTGCGAATATTTGCTTGGAAATATTTCTCGACTCACATCACTAGGTATGATATTGTAACATTTGTGAAAACTCAAAGACTGTCATGACTGGGACATGTTCAGCGACAAGAAGATACAAAAACGACTAAGGCCGCACCTACATTGGATCCGATTTTCTCCGATCAGATCAGATCTGACGTCGGAATAGAAAATAAACCCACAGTATTAAATGGGGGTGCCTACATTGGATCCGTTTTTCTCCGATCCGATCAGATCAGATCCGACGTCGGAATAAAAAATAAACCCATAGTATTAAATGGGAGTGCCTACATTGGATCCGTTTTTCTCCGATCCGATCAGATCAGATCAGATTCGATATCGGCCGACGTCGGGAGTAGCTTCTCCTATTCTCATCGAGAAGTGTTTGGTTTCATTCCGATTGGTTGCAAGTTGAGTTGCAAGTTGGTTGCACGTTGGTTGCAAACTGGTTGCAAGTTGGTTGCAAGTTGGGGGTTGCAAGCTAACATGTTTAAATAAATTCAATGTCATCATCTCCTTAACACATCTTCATCGGAACTCATTGTCGGTGGTCGGTGGTCGGAAGATTACTGAACCAATGTAGGCACCCTCGCCGGAAAACTGGTCTGATCGGATCTGATCTGATTGGAGAAAGACGGATTCAATGTAGGCGCTGCCTGTCGGATCGGATCTGATCGGAGAAAAACGGATCCAATGTAGGTGCGCACTTAAATGGGAGTGCTTACATTGGATCCGCTTTTCTCCGATCCGATCAGATCAGATCAGATCATATCTGATATCGGCAGACGTCGGGAGTAGCTTCTCCTATTCTCATCGAGAAGTGTTTGGTTTCATTCCGATTGGTTGCAAGTTGAGTTGCAATTTTAGTTGCAAGTTGGTTGCAAACTGGTTGCAAGTTGGGGGTTGCAAGCTAACATGTTTAAATAAATTCAATGTCATCATCTCCTTAACACATCTTCATCGGAACTCATTGTCGGTGGTCGGAAGATTACTGAACCAATGTAGGCACCCTCGCCGGAAAACCGGTCTGATCAGATCTGATCTGATCGGAGAAAGACGGATCCAATGTAGGCGCCGCCTGTCGGATCGGATCGGAGAAAAACGGATCCAATGTAGGTGCACACTAAGAAAAAATTGCAATGGAAGCCAGCAGGAAGGCAAAAAAAGGAAGGCCCAGAATGAGATGGCTGGATGAAGTGGAAGATGACTTGAAAACCCTGAATATAAAACAATGGAGGAGAAGGGCACAAGAGAGATCTGAATGGAAGGACATAGCCAGACAGTCAAAGACCCATCCAGGGTTATGATGCCAAAAGAAGTAGAGCAAGAAGAAGAAGAAGGACTTTCGGCTTTAACAAACACCTATCCCCTCAATTAGTCTAGTATATCAAGGTTTCACTGTATGTTTTTGATGTTTTTATTTTTTACACATTTTTCTTTTAATTTTATTCAGTTAAATCCAGCATGACTCATACTACTGTTAATCATAATACTTGGTATACATGGTAAAGGAGATCCCAAGTATTATGAGATATTTATTTATCTCAAGTCATCAGGTTATCCCAAGAAGGTCATCAGTGTGCATGAACTATTTACTAAGGTTAAATTGAAAAACATTTTATATTTGGAGCAACCATAAAGATACAATAATTGTGGATGATATGCAAGATGTTAAATTATTTAATTAAATACAGTAGAGCGTCGATTATCCGAACTAATTGGGGGACAATGGTGTTCGGAAAACCAATTTGTTCGGATAATCGAACTATATTGAGATTGTCATACATATTTATCCACAAGTGAATAAAAACCATATTTATATAACTGTATATTTGTTTATACCTTGATAATGACAAATAGCAATTAAACAAAAAATTGCAGCCTTTGCAATAACATATTTTTGGATACACAATTGAAGAAAATTGAAGATATTTTAAGCGTTAATTACTAACGCTTGCTCAGTACTCGAGCGTGGGACTCGGCAGTTTGGATAACCGGTCGTTCGGTTGATCTACATTCAGATAATCGACGCTCTACTGTAATTGAAATACTTCTCTCAAATCTTTTAAATATTACTTAGCTGAATTAAAATATGGGCAATCTTTTGGTGAAACTTTCAATATTTGAAAACTAAAATACTGGAGCCCCCATTTTATGTGAAAATACTCATTCGTTCCTATTTATTTCTATGCTAATATCTTACATGCAACGGTTACGTTTTTATAAAGTATAATAAATAAACACTTACCTGACATATTTTTCGTGCTTCATTATAAGCTCGAAGAGGAGATCGGACAAATTTATAACAAGTATTTTGATAACGAATCCAGTATTGGGGACATCTCAACTCATCAGTACTTCCATATCCATAACCCCTGCCATAACCATACCCAGGATTCGAACTCGGATAATTCTGGTTGTAGTTAAAATCTCGATTATATCCATTTTGGTTTTGGTTTTGGTTTTGATTAAACGTAGATCCTGGATTAAGATTACTTGCTTGGTTTTGATTCAAATCAGGGTAGTTGAACCCCGGATTATAATTTGAATTGGGATTATTCAGATTGTATACCTGACTATTATCATTATTGGGGTTATATGGGTTTTCATTTAAGCTATTAGAACTATATGGATCTATCTGTGCAAGAGTTATTTCGATAACCGAAAAACACCAAAATATATACAGCAACATTTCTGAAACATGAATAATATATAGTTAAATAATGGTTTGGTTAATTATTAACAAGGGGTGTGGCAAGTTTTTCTAGTTACACCTGCCTATTATAGGTCTCATTTGAAATATTATGATCTAAAGAAAATATCTACCTGTCTTTCACTTACCTGAACATGTATGTTGTTAATTTAACATAAAAATAATCTTAAATTTGTTTAAATCGTCGTGTAATGTTCATTGTTGATCGTTAAATATCAGAATAATAAAAACAATTCTATTCTAATGCTAATGACATGACACTGACAATACTGATGACATAGACATAATGACATCATCATGAAATTAGTCACAGACCACCATATGGACACACCTGTCGTTTCACGGAAGCGCAGGTACAGATTCAAATTTGAATTTCCATTTTTTCCTATTTTTAACAATTTGTGAATTTACAATTGTGAAGAACGGTGCCGTTCGACGTTGACGCTGGAAGATGGTTAAATAGACGAGAGCTTATTTTCCCGACTTGGCACCCCCCACGCCCCATACCAACTAAGCTCTAGGACAGGAACAGTTTGACGTTTTACGAATTTGTACTTAACCTAATTTTATTTGAATTTGGTAAACGTAAACACTAAAGTCTGTTTTATACCCGCTTTACATCTACAATAAAAGCTTTGTTCCAACATGAACTTTTGGACGGTCCACGACGATCACCGTAAATGCGCAGTACCATGGAACGTATTATTTCGTTCCCATGGAACCCATAGAACGTTAATTATCTAGTAACGAAACGGTAATCTTTGGTCGTGTTGGAACCAAAGATCTTATACACATAGATTTGACCAACTCGGAAAAATAGCGTAACGCGGAGCAGTTCGGGTCGGTGGTCTATCTATCTCCCTCTACCGGCGCTTAGCTTTCTCTCTCTAGCATATGATGGCCATGGCTGCCGCCTGTGTGACTGTGTGTCACTGTCGTTCCTCCTCCCACCTCTTGGTAGATACGCTCACACTCGCACGACAGACAAAGATAGCTAAACCACCGTACTTAAAGGCCGCGTCCCACCATCAAATAATTTGATCAAACTGGTTTGAGCAAACGGAAAGTGACAGTTAGTGACGTCACATCCTGAGTGTTCATTGTGGATAATAATGACAAATTTTAATTTTAAATAAAGTACAAACAAGTTAGACAACTCAATACAAAAAATTTGATCAAACTAGACTGATAGTGAGAGCACAGATTTTTAGAATTTCAAAAAAACTGCAATTGTGACGTCACTTTGACGTACTTCCGGAGTTTGCTCAAACTGTTTGATCAAATTATTTGATGGTGAGACGCGGCCTTGATATCGACGTTACACTTCGATGCATTGAGTGGCATATCACTAGCCAAGTCTATTTTCTTTACATGTCTCTGGTTGGAACAAACCTAAATTGAACAAGAAATTGACAAAGTTATTCAAGGCCAAATTTGACGTGTACAAAATGTATGTTTGTGGTACAAAACACAATTTGACATCCAATTTTACCCACAGATCACGTAAAGTGTTCTGTAACTAGAATGTGAATCAAAAGAAAATGCAGGAATTTGATGAAATAGAACAATTCGATATGTTTTATTTTGTCAAATTTCTTTATTTTCTTTATATTCACGGCAAAATTGGATGTAGAATTGTGTTTTGTATAAGTCAAATTTGACCTTGAAGAAGTTGGTCAATTTCTTGTTTAATTTATTGTTGATGTAAAGCGGGTATTAGACTATCGATGTAAACAAAACCGTTCTTGAACGGTTACGAGTATGCGCAGTAACGAAGAATGGGTTACTGCGCATAATTATTCGTTATTGCGCATGCGCGTTACGATTTAAGAACGGTTTTGTATCGAGTTGGAACAAAGCTAAAATTTTCAAATAGATTGGATAAGTAGATACTAACGAATTAAAATTAAAATGTACCGATGCCAACGGAAAATACGCTATTATTGATCAGATTGGACACTTTACTACACATTTATTTTAGAGTGCAGTCTGCTTAAAATATAATTAAAACAATTGATGGATTCGATGGTTACTTGCAGGAGCGTCATTTGAAATTTTGATTGGGTGGGGGGGGGGGGGGGGGCAAGCATTATATATACAATACACATGATATATGATATAATGATGAAAATTGATGTATTTTTTTGTAAATTTCAGTCATTTTTTGGGCCAGCCTGCCCCTATCAAATGACGCCCCTGGTTACTTGTGGAAATTCATATCTAACTAATAAATACAAAACTTTTGTTTTCAATCTTCCCACAAGATTTATTTAGAATATTTGTTTAAGTTGTTGTTAGTTCTGAAAGCTGGTGTTATTCCTTTCTTTTTATGTGTTTGGCTACATATTTGTTGATATATTACCTATAGGTGATAGAGCAGAAGATAGGTATTAGGTACTGGGTTATTTCTGTGATATGCATAAGGGCTTATTTTTATGCAGTTTTTGATTTTATATTTTGTTAAATTGTTTGTTCCTTGTACCCATTGTTTATTGCTATTTGTTGAATGATGTACAATTCTGAATTCTATCTTGAAGATATTTATGACATGGGTATTTCTGTCAGTCTATGTAACATATCAGGTTTGTTCCAAAACGACCAAGGACCGTCAGATTTACCGTTTCGTTACTAGATAATTAACGTTCCATGTCCGTCCATGACCGTCCAAAAGTTCATGTTGGAACAAACCTATCGATGCCTCAGAAGCCAATCGGTGTAAGTCAATAAGTGTTTAAAATGTGATACTAAGATGTTTCTGTATAGTTGCAGAAATATAAGTAGTTATTAAAAACAAATAAACTGTCTTTATTTATCATAATATGGGTAACATATTCATAAATACAAACAAGAAAATAATAATTTTATTATATATAATAATTTTATTATATATACTAATAAAGTGTTATATCTCAAAGTCATTTTTAGGGAGAATGTGACTTACACCGTTTGACTTCTGAGGCATCCAATGTAGGCTCCCAATAGGATTTTTCAGCACTTCTCATTTGTTTATAGAGCTTCTGTCCATAATGTTGTATATTAATATTATACATGGATTATACGAACCATGACAAGCTCGAAACAAATGAGAAGCGTTGAAAAGTCTTATTTATGTTGTGTTAGGATGGGATGATGAAATATGTCAGTATTTTGTATTAGATAAAAAAAGTAGCACGTTGCCCGAATCATTATTGTAAATCAAAAACAGGGCTTTTGCGAGATATCAGACTTTGGGCAACCATTTATCCAACGCCGTAATAGGTATAGGAAAAAGACAAGAAGAAGAGAAAAATACTTTAAGGCAACTTGCTACTTTTTTTATCTAATACAAAATACTGAAACAATTCATCATCCCGTCCTAACACAACATACCTAAATAGGACTTTTCAACGCTTCTCATTTGTTCGAGCTTGTCATAGTTCGTATAATCCATGTATAATATTAATATACAACATTATGGACAGAAGCTCTTAAACAAATGTAAGGGTAGAAAAATCCTATTGGCAGCCTACATATGTTACATAGACTGACAGAAATATCCATGTCATAAATAACTTCGAGACAGAATTATACATCATTCAACAAATATATAGCAGTAAACAATGGGTACAAGGAACAAACAATTAACAAAATCTAAAATCAAAAACTGCATAAAAAAGTCCTGAAATTAGTGTTCCCATTATCACAGAAAAAACCCAGTACCTACCTTCTGCTCTATTACATATACAGGTAGAATATCAACAAATATGTAGCCAAACACATAAAAAGAAAGAAATAACGCCAGCTTTCAGAACTAACAACAACTTAAACAAATATTTTAAATAAATCTTGTGAGAAGATTGAAAACAAAAGTTTTGTGTTTATTAGTTAGATATGAATTTCCACGAAGTAACCATCCAATCCATCAATTGTTTTAATTGCACTTTAAGCACACTACACTCTAAAATAAACGTGTAGTAAAGTGTCCAATCTGATAAAATAATAGCGCCTTTTCCGTTGGCATCGGTCCATTTTAATTTTAATTCGTATCTAGGTACTTATCCAATCTATTTGAAAATATTATCATTTAACCTAAAGTATTTTTTATAGTTTAGACTTGATTCATCTGTTTTTATCACATATCTAAAAGATAAATAATTTAATTGAAATCTACACTAACATTTGTCTAAAAGCACATTTAGATACTATGAAAGTATGAAATCTAGTAGTTGAAGAAAGAATATTATTTATTATCGTTTTTCTTAGCCGTGATAGGTCCACTGCACATGATTTAAATTTTGGCACCAAATTCTATATGACATTGCTTGCACATGCGCAAATAGAGGAACGAATTGGACAAATTAACGTCTCCTAGAATGTACCCACCATTGATATAAAAACACCCAGTACCTACCTTCTGCTCTATAACATATACAGGTAGAATATCAACAAATATGTAGCCAAACACATAAAAAGAAAGAAATAACGCCAGCTTTCAGAACTAACAACAACTTAAACAAATATTTTAAATAAATCTTGTGAGAAGATTGGTACCCACATAATCTAACTTGTAACCAATTGATTTATTAAATTACTTACTTACAATTAAATACCTTAGCTAAACCGAAGTCTAGTTATTTTACTATCGTATTTAATATAGGGTGGGGGGTAAATTTAATATTTTAAATACGAATCCCGCGATATTTCCTGAAATGAACATCAGATCGAAAAACTGAAAAATACACTTATTCAATGATTTTGAAAAATCTATCGAATGGCACCAAACACGACCCCCCATGGAGGTGGGTGGGGGTTACTTTAAAATCATAATGGGGCTAGTACACGTTGGGCCAATCAGTTGGGCCAAGGAGTTGGGCCAACGTGTACAGGACCACTTGGCATGAGTTTGCGATTGGCGGTCAGCGTTGGTCTACAAACCGAATCTTGTCGGTATTTGGTGCACAAATCAAAGGATTTTTGGGACTTGCGCGATCTGCCAAACAGCTGTTTGGTTATGAACACTGAACACGTTGTTGTCGTTGAGTTTAAAATATTTGTTTTCTCTTCTCACAATACTGATACTGTTTATAAGTATTAATTTTAAGGTTGTGTTTTAATATGAATACTTTTTTCGGTGTAAAAGCACCGTCGTTTGCGCCATTGTTTTTTAATCACTCTTGTTTGGTACACTTTTCTATAAGCATTGAACGCATTGTACAAATTAATTGCAGCAGCTGCTACAGTCTCTACATCCATATCCATAATCAGAGTTTGTTTTTTGTTTATCCACTAAGAAAGGTTAATGCAGACTGATAACTCCACCAACGTGTAATCACCATGTATTCACTGTTCTTACTTGGCCCAACGTATTGGCCCAACTCATTGGCCAACTAGTTGGCCCAACGTGTACTGGAGCCATTAAATGGGAGCCGCCATTTTTTATTGCAGATTTGGATTCCTTACGTAAAAATAAATAACTCTTATTCCAGACATTTTTCTTATTGTGGATAGATGGCGCTATAATCTAAAAAACGATTGTTGGAAATGGAAAATTAAGTTAAAAAATGGAAAGTCCCCACTAAAATGGAAAACTTTACTTACCTTTTTTGGTTTTAGGACCTACTCTTCACAACCCAATAGGTCCCCATTGAGTGACTACACATTTAGCATACTTTACTCTCCTACTAGTTATAATCATTATAAAGCAACTTTTCCAAGTTTCATAGAAACAAAACTACTTAAAATATCTTCAACTTCCAAATTTTTGAGCACATCATTCTCAATAGCATAATTGAGGGAAATTCTAGTCTATTTTGTGCCACTATCGAACGGTGACAGTCAGAGCCCCCGTAAGAACTACTGGCGCCTGTGTGCAAAAAAGGATTTTGGCACCCCTTGTCATTTTATAGGCATAGGTATTTTGATAATGTATTTTTATTTATTTTTTTGGGGTCCGGACAAATAATCCCCGGACCAATAATCCCGGACAAAAAATCCCCACAAATTATCCCTGGACAAAAAATCCCCGGACAAAAAATTCCCACAAAAAATTCCGGACAAATATTTCCCTCAATTTTTTTTGGACAAAATATCCCCACAAAAAATCCCGGACAAAAAATCCCCACGAATTATTTGTTGCCGGATAATTCTCTAAAAGTTTTCTCGAAATTTTACCAAATTTCGAATTTCAATTCCATGCCGAAATCTTCAAATTTTACATTAATCGTCCAACACTACATGGAATACAATTTTTACGTACAACCAGCTCGACCAAAATGGCCGAGTTGGGCGTACAGAAGAAACTAACTGCGATAACGCAAATTGAAATTGAATTGTTAATTAAAAATTTACAGTCGCTATAATAACCACAATAATTATGATGCATAAGAATATCTATGATTTTTTTATAAAAAGACACTATGCCTATCTATGTATAGTCCGTCTAGAAAGTATCCGGAAAAAAGAAAGCAAAATTTTAATTTTACGGTATTTATTTATATCACTTGAAATATAAAATTTCAACAAATAATTCATCTCATGTACTTATACAACCTCCATTTAAATCTTAACACTTAACTAAACGTCCAGGTACACCCGAACCTAGGTCAAGGCCATAATTTTCGGTAATGGTGTTCCAGGCCTGTAAAACTGACCGAATCAAACCTTCTTTATCTCGTGGCGCTGCTCGTTCCACTTCAATCTTCATCAGTCCCCATATGTTTTCAATGGGGCTAAGATCTGGAGATGCTGCTGGCCACGGAATTGTTGCCAATTCGTGTTCTTGCATCCAAGATTGAGTATAAGCAGAAGTATGGCATCTTGCATTATCTTGCTGAAAACGCCACCCCTCTGGATATAAAACATGAGCCGTTTCAAGAAGAAAACCATTTACGATGTCACAATATTTCGCACTATCAACAGTACCATTAACTATACAGAGAGGTGTAGCACCACGCTGAGATATTGCTCCCCAAACCATTATTTTAGTGGGAAATAATTTGAAAAGTAACATTTACATTAATAAAATTAACATTAATAAAAAAATTTGAAAGGTAACATTTGTAGGGATTTTTGTAGGTCATTGGTTATTGTCGGGATTTTTTTTGGATTCCTTGATATGTAGCCTTGCTTTTTCAGTGACATGCGGACAGATTCTGGGCACACTTTTATTCTTCGGTGATTTCCAAATTTGTTTCCCTAATTTTCGAAACCATATTTTGTCGTCCTAAAGCCACTAAAGCATTTAAATTGTTTCCGCGAATTTTACGCGGTCTACCCGAAACTGGTTTATGTCTCATATCTATGCCATTTTTATCCTCTTTATTGTCTCATACGCTGCACTTTTTCCGAGTTCAGTCAATTGCACTAATTTTTTAACGTTTTGGACACCCTTTCTATACAAATATTCCACCACTTTTCTTTTTTCTACTTGCGACATTATTTTACAAATCTTAAGTCTGTTTACAAACAAAAATATTTGACAGATGGTGTTGTCATGCGATTTTTTCCATAACATACTATCGGCACAACCTACTTGATGCATTACTTTTGTATTAAAATGTTACAAAAAGAAAATCTATTAAATTAGGAAAAATATAAAATTCCGGATACTTTCTAGACGGACTATATTTTACATAATTGAAATTGGACTATTTAGGCGGCCCCAGGAATATTTTAAAATTGTAAACAATTTTTTGGCTTATAAACAAATAGAATATCTCGGGAAATATTAAATTAAATTAAATTGTGAGAACGGTATTTAAAAAAGAGCACCAGGACGCTTCTTTTAAAAGAAAAAACGTTTAATTATGATGAGTGGTTCCTGAGATACAACCGGTCAAAGTTGACCGGAAGTTACGGCAAAGATGTAAACAATAAGATAATAATTTTTAAACCATCACCTTTTTATTTTTGTCCTCTTTCTCCACACCAATTTTCATATCTTTAAAATACTTATAACATATATTATTATAATAAAAACTATCGATAATACGTGTAAAAATTGCCAAAAATAGCAAAATTCCAATCAAAAATTAGGTTGGAGAAAATGTAACCCTCAAAGTTCAACATCGGTGTACGTTAAAAAAATGCATTTTCTCGGCTTCCCATGAAGCGATTTTCTTCATTCTTTTTTTTGTTCCCAAATAACTCGAGCAGAGCCATCGAACTAATGCATTATTAAATGTCAGCCTGGCTTTTGTTTTGTTATAATAAATTAATTTATTTATTATAACACAAATTTTTAATTTGTTTAAATTAAGATTGTTCAAATAATTATACAGCTTTCAAATGAGAATATTTGTGTTTTTGATACAGTCTACAACTGGACTTCTAAGGTCTACAACTGGAAAAAAATATGTAGTTTTCTTTTCTTATAAATAAATTAATCTTTTATAACCAAACAAAAGCAAGTTTGACATTTAATAATGCGATGGTTAGATGATTCTACTCGAGTTACTTGGAAACAAAAAAAGAATGAAGAAAATCGCTCCATGGGAAGCCGAGAAAATGCATTTTTTTAACGTACACCGATTTTGAACTTTGAGTGTTACATTTTCTCCAACCTAATTTTTGATTGGAATTTTGCTATTTTTGGCAATTTTCACACGTATTATCGATAGTTTTTATTATAATAATATATGTTATGAGTATTTTGAAGATATGAAAATTGGTGTGAAGAAAGAGGACAAAAATAAAAATGTGATGGTTTAAAAATTATGATCTTATTATTTATATCTTTGCCGTAACTTCCGGTCAACTTTGACCGGTTGTATCTCAGGAACCACTTATCATAATTAAACGTTTTTTATTTTAAAAGAAGCGTCGTGGCTCTCTTTTTCAAATACCGTTCTCAGAATTTAATTTAATTTAATATATATCCCGAGATATTCTATTTGTTTATAAGCCAAAAAATTGTTTATAATTTTAAAATATTCATGAGGCCGCCTATATAGTCCAATTTCAATTATGTAAAGTATATTAGATAGGTATAGTGTATTTTTATAAAAAAATCACAGTTATTCTTATGCATCATAATTATTGTGGTTATTATAGCGACCGTAATTTATTAATTAACAATTTAATTGTTGCTAAACTGTTTATTCAATTTCCATTGGCTTCTGGAATTGTAATCTATACGAAAAGAGCTTTCAAATTACCAAGTTATTTAATTATTGATTAAAAATTACTTATCTAAAATTTTAGTTGAAAATTAAAGATTTTGTTGGAAAAACCCGCATTTTCCGGGGAAAGTTTTCGTCGACGTAAATCGGAAAAAACATGTCTCTATGTAAAATTTAATTGCGGTGAATTTTTATTGGGGTGTTTTTGGTGTAAAGTTAAAATATTTGGAGTTATAGAGCAAAAATTGAAAAAAAAACACGATTTTTGGGCGCCATTTTGTTTATAAAAAAAGTAGCACACGATGTGCGGACTTTGCATACCTATATTATTAATACATACAATAATAAGATTTGATTCCAGCAATAAAATTGCTGGTAAATAACTTTTCCTTGCATTTTGTTAATTAGCCCAGAGTAATAGGCAATTTTGATGTAATGTCAAAAAAATATAAAAATGAAATGTCAGTCAAGTTCAAGTAAAAGTTTTTGTAGATATTGTCCTGTAATTACGTTTGTAGAAAAAATATTGTATGATATGCGTGTTAAAAAGTACATTTTTAAGGAACTCATGTGAATTGCAGAACTCGCTTCGCTCATTCTGCATGCAAAATTTCACATGCTTGCCTTAAACTTGTACTTTTAACACATATCATAAATAACTATTAATCGAGTTATTAAGCCTTAAAAATGTTCATTTTCGCATTTTTTAAATTTTAAATTGCGTATAACTCGACAACAATCAATTTGACTGAAAAATGACAAGAGACCTTTTTTACTCAGAATGACCCAACTAAAATAATTTGTTCGAAATAAAAAAAATATTTTGTGAATTTGTTTTAAAATGTTTTACCAATTTTTCGTCCACTGCACCGCTTGGCACCCTGTGAAATTGTTATAAGGACCTCTTTTTGAGTTAGTTTGTGTAAAAAAATCGAATCGGAATAATTTCGCAAAGGGGGCGACAATACAGTCCGGTCTAATTAGTTATTTGATAGGAATGCGATTTTCAAATATTGTCGATTCATCATTTGAGCGCCGCAGAATCGTTCGCTTATCGATGAGATAGAATTACCGCCCACACACTATTGTTCAACCAATGTGTTTGGAATTTTTTCACAAAATCAGCGCATAGTTAGGTATTTATTATCTACAGTTGGGTGTTTGTTATTTTTATAGCGGGATTTTTTATTTTATGTTTATAGAAAGACTAAAAATGTCATCCAAGATCCAAACAAAATAAAACTGAACTATTTAATTTCTCAACTTTTATTTTAAAATTAATTTTTGCTTTTTTATTTTTTTTTGTAAATATTTTTGCACTTTTTGACCCTCGGTTTTGGCGCCCCTAAAGGACGGCGCCCGTGTGCATTGCACACTTTGCACATATGATAGCGGGGGCCCTGGTAAATATCCCAAAAAGACTATGAAGCAGGAATAAAAATTGTTTCGCTACAAGTCCTGAAGATGGACTGTAAAATATTTGAACTGCAGTAGTTCATCTTAAATTTCAAGTTCAATATCATCAGTATAGTTTTCATGTACTTTTGAAGCACACTCCTTTATCTGAGTATAATTCAACTGAGTATCGACTCAGCCAAGGGCTGATCCAGGGAGGGGGCCATAGGGGCCATGGCCCCCTCCGAGCATTTAAAAAAATATATAAATTTAAATATTTGCAATTCAAATATTTTTAGATTCGAACACATACATGTACAAAACAGGGTATAAATATGTCTTCTGGACTAGAATTGGACAAAAGCAGTGACGGAAGCTTCAGTAATGACATAGGATGTTTTGTAAATCAAAATGTTGATAATTTTACAAAGTGCCAATTGTTAGAACGATCTTGGTAGACATAAATCGTAATAATTTCCATATTCTGTACACACAAAGAATAACAAAGAAATGAAGCGTTACTTGGGTCACCAGCACTTAGAACAAAGGAGTTGGTTGGTACTTTCGCACATTCAAAAAGGGATTGTGTTGCAAGTATTGCGGTTAATTTTTTTAATGAAAAATATGGTCACAATAAAGGGATGACAACCCAAAGCATTGTCATGAAACCTTTAACATCTTTCGCTAAACGCATGGGCAAAGACGGAGCCATACAAACCGACGAAAAAACATCATACCACAAGGAGTGTTTTCAGGTTGGGCTAGTTTTTCTACAAAGTTATCGCAACCCGCAAAAGTCAGTCATTAACCAGATAGATTCTCACAGGTCTAAACAGATACAATAAAATAGAGAAGACTACGACCAATAGTAGAGTGTATTTAGGTCGATAAAATATTCCTCTAAGGGGCCATCGTGGCGATGGCATACTGCTTCTGGACGAAAATGCTTTACCTAGCAATGAGATGAATTGTTAAGGTTTAAAATCACATCAGGAGATAAGACTCTTAAACAACACCTATTCACAGCATCTTCCCCGTAGCAACAGTCAAAATAAATTGATAACATGTTGTGGTGAAAAAATAATTGAACCAATAATGAATCAGTTTCAAAGTGCAAATTATTACTCTATTGTTATTTGACTTCATATTTGACGAAAAGACCGACGTATCCCACGTGGAACAGCTTTCCCTAAATTTGAGATACATACACAATAATTCGTGAAGACTTTGTCAAGTTCATTGACGCTTATCAGAACATAAAAATACTTAGTAAAAATTAAGAAAGAGGGGAAGAAACCTGACAGGAGAAACATTGGGAAAATTAGTATTAAACTATTTTTCCCAAACTATTTTTGTTGAAAGAACTAACTTCACTAGGATCCGAAGAAATAACGATAAGTCAAAAGTGTGATACAAGTGCCTTAAAACTCACCATTGTAGCCATAATTTTTTAAAATTATCCCCAGATCCGCCGGTGCCCCATCCCAAAAAAAAGTTCATGGCCCCTCCCGAAAATCGGTCCTGGATTCGCCCTTGGACTCAGCTCAATAATTAGTTTATCCAAAATTGATAGATTCGTTTCAAACTTTAACTTTTCTCCAACCTTAGAAAATCTTCATTGGAATTAGCGTCATCAAAGTGTAGTTTTCTTGCTCTCGTTTGTTTACTCTCGGTATACTCAGAGTATTGTATAGATAACGCACACCGTCTGCCCGTATTAAGCAAAATTATCTCTTTGGGATTTTGGGAACTCCAAAAGTCATTTTAAGAAGCTGAACTGTAATTTCAAGTTCAATCTCTTCTCTCTGTAATAATTTACTGACAGCGTTGATGAGTTCTAAAATTGTTGACCAAAACTCATTCATTATTAATGTTTCTGTTTTGATATTTCTTTCAACAAACCCTTAGCCTCATGAACTGTTTCAGCTTTTTGATTAGGTCTTTAGCAAGAGTATGAAGAGCAGATTTGAATGCGTTGTAACCTTTAGACAAAGCACTTGTTGCATCAGCCCTTGCAGTCCATCTAGTGCTGCTTGTTCTTTTAAGGACAAGGTTTAGATCATGGCGAATGGGATCGCTTGGTTGAGTTTCATTTAAGCATTTATTTTATCGTAACTTCCCAACGAATCCAAACGCCACAGTAAAAAGCTATGGTGGACCGAAGACATACACAACCTAATAATGGAGAAAAGAAAGCGTACGCACGGTGGCTAAGTACTAAACATCAAGTGGACAAAGACAAATATTTGGACCTACGAAGAACAACAAGAAGAGCAGTAACAGCACCAAAAAAAGAAATGTGGGATAGGAAATGCCAAGAGATCAACACTTACATAGGTGGAAGGAACTGTTCAGAGATATGGAAATTTTTAAACAAAATAAAGAACACAGAAAGAAATACTACTTCTATTCAGTTAATACCAACAGAAAAATGGAAAGAATACTATGAGAGTTTGCTAACAGAAAGTAGAGCCGAATATACCACACAATCACCAACAGAAGTATTCGTTGAAGGCGAAGAGATAGTAGTGGGAGTTAATATGGTGAAGAAAGCTGTAAATGAACTAAAAAGTGATAGAGCTCCAGGCCCAGAAAATATTCCTGCCGAATTAATAAAATGTGGCACAGATAAACTCTTTCAAGCACTTACTTGGTGTATGAACAAATATATAAACGGTGTCAGGGTGTCACACCACCCAGTTTATGGAAAGTAGCTTATATTTCTTCCATTCATAAAAAAGGAAATAAGTTGGATTGCTCAAATTACAGAGGAATATCGGTAACTAATACACTAAGCCGGGTGTACGGGCGCATTCTTAGAAATCTCATTGAGATGGAGTATAGGGAACAAGAAGAACAGGCTGGTTTCCGCGCTGGAAGGACTTGCACAGATAATGTCTCCTGTCTAAAACAATTAATTGAAAAAAAATCAGCAACCAATCAAGAGACCCATCTCATGTTTGTTGACCTGCGTAAAGCATACGACAGCGTTCCTGTGTCTAAATTGTGGAAATCACTACAAGAAACTAAAATCAGCGACACTCTAATCAAAGCCTTAAAAATCTATATGAAAATTCTACATCAAAAGTAAAAATTGGCAACACATTATCTAAAAAGTTCATCGTTAACAAGGGTCTGCGCCAGGGTTGCTGTATTTCACCAACTTTGTTCAAGATATATGTTGCAAAGGCACCAAACCAGTGGAAACGCAAATATCACGGTATGGGTATAGACCTTGGAGAGGTTTGTTTATATACCTTACAATTTTCTGATGACCAAGTCATCATAGCTAATGATAAAGACGATCTACAGTATATGGCAAGAAAACTAAAGGAGGAATATGAACAGTGGGGCTTGGAAATTAATGTGGAAAAAACTAAATACCTACCCATAGGAGCTGAGTTATTCAATATCGAACTAGAGGTTAATGAAGAAATCACATCCTGTAGTGAATACACGTAACTGGGAGTAATCTTCGATAGAACGGGAAAAGACGATGAGAAAATAAAGAAAAGGGTAACACAAGCTAGAAGAACAATTGGCTGCCTAAATGGAATACTTTGGAGCTCCGAAATAGGAATACAGCGAAAATACGATATCTATGAAACACTTATTAAAAGTAGCCTACTTTACGGAGCAGAAACCTGGAGAATAACCGAGAGCAACAGGAAAAAATTAGAAGCTGTAGAAACGGATGTGTTTAGAAGATCGTTAGGTATATCCCGTAGGGAAAAAGTTCGAAATAAGGAAGTAAGACGACGAATTGGAATAGATGGTTATTTAACAACATATATTGAGAGGAAACAGTTGATGGTATGGTCATGTTCAAATAATGGAAGACACAAGATTGCCTAAAAAGATTATGCAGTGGGTACCATCAAACCGTAAAAAACGAGGAAGACCCAAAAAGACATGGAAAGAAGGGGTAACCAAAGCAATGAGTACAAGGGATCTTAGAGATGGCCAATGGGATGATAGAAGGACGTGGAAGTTAGGCATCGGACAACGTCGAAAGACGTTCTAAAACCGATACAAATATAGCTTCCCAACGGTAGGTAGAGGCTGAAAAAAAGTTGTACATGTACTGAACAAATCCAAAATACGATATTGCTCCAACGAGTCCAACGCAACTTTTAGCAGCACTTACTCCAATTAAAGCTAGTGTGCGGCATAAAAAATGTAAATTGGAAGTTTGTTGATCTTAGATAAATGAGACTGAAGACCACTGTATTTTTTGTCTGACATGTAGCGAAAGATATGGGTAATGAAGGAGAGTTAATAAGAAATTGTGCAGACTGAGAGGCAGTACTGTTCCTTCTACCACACGGCATTTATTACCTGCTTATTTTCACAACATAGGCTTTCTATGTGAACAAAGTATGCATTGTACTGTAGTTTTATACGTCCACCATCACTTTTATGGTGTTGTGCGAAATTTGAATTTTCCAAATATATTATGATTTCTAATTTGTATTTAAATCTAATTATTATTTTTTCCTTTGGGAACAGCGAGGCCCAGGCCCCTAGGCAACTGCCTACTTTGCCTATTGGTTAATCCGGCACTGAAGGAGATAGAGGGAGGTGGTGAAGGAATGTATAAAAAGACTAAAGTGTAATTACATAATATTTATTAGACTAAAATACAATGTTATCAGAAATGTAAACGTTTTATCCCTAGGCCTACAAGGCCTGTTGAGCTTAATAAATAAATTAAATTACAAATTGTAAGATTTCACGAAATGTTTGTAATATCCTTTAAAACTACTATGCCAATTTAATGGTATGTTATGTGTAAAAAACTTTTTCTAAAATAAAAATATACCACCCGCTAAGGGGTTGATGCAATTGAAAAAAAAAAATTATACGATCAATAAAATACCATTTTGATGGTAAAATACATACATACATAGGTAGATACTAAAAAATAAAAAGTAAAAAAATAAAAAAGGTAGTGGAAACATTAAATTGGCCAGCAGGTATACTCTTCATTCAGAGCCCTAACCAACTTAAATTAATTTACAAGTAGGGAATTAGACAAAAATACTAAATGCTAATACTAAATACAAATACTAACTACTAATACTAAATACTAATAAATATGTAAGTTTCTTTCACAGCCCTAAGGCTTCAACCCGGTTCAACAACTCGGAGGTTTAGGCCTTCTTTGTGTTTTTATGTTATTTTATTTTTTAAATTTATTATACTTTTTTTTATTTGATGTGTTTTTTACTTTTTTGTTTTGTTTTTTTTTTGTTTTTTAATATTTCTCGTTGATTTTTGTTTTTTTTTGGTTTTTTTTTATTATTTCTTGTTATTTAAATTTTTAGACAATTTTATTCTTATTAAAATTTACTTAATAAAATTTCACAGGCAATATTACATAAAAACAGGATAAACATAAAAAATGTAAATCACCCTCAAGATCCCTGACGCCTCCTCCCACAATTTCTGGATTCGCAACTGGTAACATGTCAAAGAAGAAAAGTGAAATTATGCCGATGTGTGGGTGACTTTCACCCATTCTCGAGGGTGAAAAATATACGTTCAAAATAAACCCAGAAATGGATAAACTGACTAATTCTAAGAAACTTTATAGCATTATCTCTCTAATAATTTTCGAGTTATTTGCGAGTAAATATGCTAATTTTTCAACAAAAAAATCACGGTTTAGGCGGTTTTTCGCATATAATTCAAAAAGTACCTAAGTATTTCATCGAAAAAAACATTATTAACAAAAATATATAAAAACAAGAAAGAGTTTAATGACACGGCCCAAAATAACAGCAGTGCCAAATCCCAAAGGATGGACATTATCAACATGGAATGTCAAAGGTCTCAACGGCAAAGAAGTCGAACTTGCTGAAGAATTTGAGAAAAATCAAATAGACCTACTGGGTATAACAGAGACCAAAAAGAAGAGAAAAATACACAGTTTTTGGAAAATGGACACTTTCTCATTACCGGTGGAGCGTCACTTGGCGAAAGGGCAAAAGAATGGGTAGACTGCCTTATACACCGTAACCTAATAAAGAATATTAAAGATTGGGAATGCATTTCCGAAAGGATTCTAAAGATAAGACTGGTAACTGCGGAACATAAACTAGTCAATATCATCGTTATGTATGGAATAAATGAGGACGAAAAAGCAGCTTCTTCTTCTTCTTAAAGTTCCCTCTCCTATCGGAGGTTGGATATCATAATGGCTATGGTCACTTTGTTGGCTGCTGCTCTGAATGGTCTTTGCTAGCTGAAAAAGCAGCTAGCAAAGACCTATTCTGGGATAAGTCCTCCGAAATAATAGACAGTTAAAGGCAAAACTATAGTACTAGAGGACCTAAATGGCCGAGTGGGTTTAAGAGATGAACATACTCCAGATGTATTAGGACCATATGGAGAAGAAATAAAAAATGACAATGGGGCACGTTTTGTTGATATATGCAGAGAAAATAATTTAATAATAATGAACACATGTTTATACACAAAGATGCATATAAATAATATACAAGAGAAGTCAAAAGCAGAAGCGAAAGATCCATTATAGACTATGTGTTAGTGGATAGATTATCGAGGCAATGTATTAAAGACGTAAGAGTCAAACAAGGAGCTGAAATGTATAGTGACCACTATCTAGTTCTCGCCAGGACCAGCTTATGAGTGCAACGAGAATCAATAACGAAAGAGACAAAGAAAATAAGTAACTCTCATAACACCCACAATAGAAGTAATCAGGTCACAAAGCACCTGAACATGATTGTGACTTAGACCACACTTGGCAAATACTGAAAGAAGCACTTGTAAACGGTGGTAAACAAGTATGCGGAATAACAAGAAATAATAGAAGCAAGAAATAATAGTGCACTAACTGGTGGAACAATGAAATTGTTGAACACACTGGTGGAAAGCAGAATCTAAGTGCAAGAAGATAGCTTGGAAAAATTATTTAAGAAACAAAACCGCAGACAACTACCAAAAATTCAAACTGCAAAGAATCAAAGTCAAATATATGGTACTAGCAGCGAAACGGAAGTAGAGCAAGAAGACCAAATTCCAGATGAAATAACTATAGCAGAAACAAAGGAAATAATATAAAAACTTAAGAAAAGTAAGGTGGCTTAATTTGAAAAAATCAAAGCGGAAATGATTAAAAACATGGGCGACAAGGGCATTGCATTGCTAACAAAAGTTTGTAATAAGGCATGGAGTGAGAACCAAATACTAAAAGATTGGGAGTGGGAGTTATTCTACCCATTTTCAAAAAGGAAAACCGACGCGAATGTAGTAACTACAGAGGAATAAAACTATTGAGCATCCCATCCAAAGTATATGAGAGAATATTAGAAAAACGGCTTTTACAAGAAGTTGATTCTAAATTGCAATAGTCACAGAGAGGATTTACAAAAGGCAGAAACATACAAGATCACATTTTTACTATCAAGAAACTAATACAAAACGTACGGAACTCAATCACTGGGATATACCAAGCTTTATAGACTTAGAAAAGGCATTTGATAGTACTCCAATGAAGGTGATTGATATATGTTAAACAAAAAGGGTGAAAATAAACTCAGGCAAGTCATTTTGAGTAAATATAGACACACAAGGAACATGATCAGAACCAATAATATGGAATCTGAAGAGTTCATAGTAAATGAGGATTTACGTCAAGGGGGAGTCCTAGGCCCTATACTGTTTAACATTGTCTTGGATGAGATAATTAAAGCAAATAGAACAGAAACATTGAAATTATATGCCATAACAATTGAAATTGAAATTATATATATATATATCTAGTTTATATTTGGGAGAAGAAGCTCTCAATTAAAATTTACAAGTATGAAACGCTGCACTAATTAAATGAAATTTGAGGATCAATAATGAGAAGACGAAAGTAATCGTGTGTGGAAAAAATATAAAACAAACGAAGACAACAATTAACCGAAATACACTTGACCAGGTCGAAGCTTACAAATAGTTGGGAGAACAAATAGAGAATAAAGGAACGGAAGAAACTGAATTAAGTTCGAAAATAAAAAATGCTGGTCGGATGTACCACGCAATCAAAAGTACATTTTTGTCCAAAAAAGAAGTATCTCAAAAAGCTAAAGTGACCATATACAAGACGATGTTTGTGATGATTTTAACTTTTGGTAGTGAAAGTTGGACGCTTACTGATAAATTAAGATCGAAAATACAGAGCATAGAATTACTAGGTATATCTATATAAGACCACAGCCCCGAATCAGCATCTTAAATTAAATTAATCGTTACCGCTTCACAAGTTACTTTACTTATGTGTTATTTATACATATGATTTGTAAGTTTTATCGATTCAAAGGGCTTATTCTTTAAAAAATTATGTTTAAAAAATGCTTTTTTTTCAAAATAACAACATTTATTAGTAATAAGTAATAAGTACCAAAAATCACAAACAGTAAAAAAATATAGGTTTTACTTTTCTTATATTTTGGATTTTTTGTTTTTCTTTAAGACAAACATATGGCTGTTCAGAATTTGCATACACCCGTGACTAGAGACTATTGACTAGTTTAACACGTTGACGGACATAACGTCTATATACGTCTAATTTCCATTGATGTGATGTGACACAACGTCTATAGACGTTGCATTTTTCCCTATTCTACTTTGCAAAGTACATAATATACTATGTCACAACACTTGCTTATACATTTGGCGCACTGTCTGTCAACGTGTTAAGCCCTTTTCAACTACAGTCCCTTCAAAAATAAGTACTTTGGACCGATAAAACTTACAGATCATATAAACAATACAAACACGGGTAAAGCAGCTTGTCAAGTGGTAACGATTAATTTCAATTAGGATGAAAATTGAGGATTGAGGAAAAAAAAAACAAAAATAAAGCTTTTTTAACTACCAAAAAAAAAGTTGAATGAGTTTTCCCCAAAAAGTGCTTCATTTTTTGGTTATTTCACGTTGAAATATTCGATTTGGACTTTGGTGAGTATAAATCTATTTTTAATTAGTTATAACGCTTCTTTTTCTGAGTCTAGAGATCTCGTGCATATAGGCCTAGATCCCGCGTACCAAAAAAAAACTTGATTAATAGCAAGCTGAAAATTTGTTATTAGCTTAACGGTGTCCAGTCAGAAAAAACATTTATGTACGGGAACACTGGAACAGGGGAAGTTTTACTTGTGGAACAGGTTAAAAACGTCATGACGTTGGAACGTCAGACTTCGAAAACGTCACATGGATTTTGTCGGACAGAACTTCCAATTCATTTGTTGCCCTTTCATTAAACTCTCATGCAAAGATCAGACTGCTATTTATCACATGTTATAATTCCTGACATTTGACATGTTCTACGTGTCGGACTTATTAAAATACCCAGTTGGTGATAAATACTAGCCTGATTATTGCATGAGAGTTTAATGAAGGGTAACAAATCCTGACGTTCCAAATTTTTAACCTGTTACACAATTAAAATTTCCCCTGTTCCAGTGTTCCCATACATCCAAGTTTGTCCGACTAGACACCGATAAGCTATTAATAAATTAATCAACTTTTTTTTGGTACGTGGAATCCACGCCTAATAAACCATTTTTTCTCACTTTTTATGGGCTACATTTTTGCAAAGAATGTTTCTTTCGATAAAATACTTACTTTTTGAGTTATTTGTTAAAAACCGTTTCAAAACGTATTTTTTATTGTTGATAAATGAACCTTTATTTACTCGCAAATAACTAGAAAAGTATTAACTTAGTGAAAAAACGCTACAGAACAAAATTTGCTTAGAATTAGTCAATTTATCTATTTTCGGACGTATTTTGAACATATATATTTTTCACCCCCGAGAAGGGGTGGAACTCATCCCCATAGCAAGAGCACACATCGGCACAATATCACTTTTGTTCTTTGACATGTTACTGTTTTGCAATATTTTACTGTCAGTAAACGTACTAGGTCCTTTTCATGAGCATTTTTCAGTGCGTCACAGTTTTTCGATTTCTTTCTAACTCATTAAATTGTATGTGACAGAAAAAAGGCAAGTCTGTGATTACAGATATTTATTTGACTTCTGTACGAGCTTTCGTAACGTTCGGTTGTGTGACAGTTCAGTGTGGAAGTGATAATTCAAAAAAACGCAGGCGGCAAAAACAAAATAGGAACTACATAATAGAGGTAACTAGCAAATTTCCTATCTGTTGCATTCCTAAATTTCCTGTACTTTCTTTGAATAAAATAAATTATACATTATCTAGTTAGGTAAAAAAGAGATAGCTTTGCATTACACGGTTAATTATGGGGGATACCAGGGGGTCTAACCTCCCCGGTGATGAGGAGATGTTAGATAATATAGAAAACACTGAATAGTAGTTTAAATAATACACCATTACTTGATAGCAATGATAATTCAAATACTATTAATAACAATGAAATAAAAAAAGGAAAAAAACATTTCTTTTATCAGTACACTGATACCGGTCCGTTTGAGGTATATATGGAATCAAAAGGCGATAACGTTAGTAATTATAGTTTTTTGAAATTAGCAAAATACATAAATGACAAAAAAATCGAGAATGTACTTAAACTTAGCAAAAAAGGAAAAAACCGAATTAGCGTTGCTTTCAAGAAATGGGAGGATGCTAATAAATTTGTTTTAAATGACGTGGTCAGAAATGATGGATATGAATTGTTTATTCCGGCAAATAACGTAACATGTAGGGGAGTCGTTAATAATGTAGATACTAGTATATCGGATGCAGATCTAATCAAATTTTCGGGATTGGCTTCGGTCAACATTAAAGTACTAGAAATAAGACGATTTAAACGGAAGTCTAAATATGACACGGAGAAATATATTGATACAGAAACAGTCGCATTTACTTTTCGGGAAAAGTAATCCCGAAGGAAGTGAATATATATGGGATCCCTTTTAGGGTAAAACCATACATGATACCAGTGGTTCAATGTTATCGGTGTTTTCTTTTTGGACACACAAAAAATCTTTGTAGAGGGGGAGAAAAATGTAAAAACTGCGCGGACAAAATACATGAAGGGGATTGTTCGATGAAATGTTTGCATTGTAATAGCAGCTTTCAAATAAGTACCTATGAGGAGTGTCCAGAGTATGTGAGACAGCGGAATATTAAGGCTGTCATGTCTCTGGACAATCTTTCATACTACGAGGCATGCGAGAAATTTCCTTATGTTTCTACTAGAAAATCGCAAGAGAATAATATATTCAGAATGAGCCAGGAGGAATTCCCAACATTACATAAAACTCAAACAAATAATTTAGAGACAATTCCCATCAATATGCGATGGATAGAAAATGTAAAGAGTAACCCTGAACACCTGTTTAGTAGAAAAATTGAGAATAACTCAAACAAAAATAAAAGAAAGGCTAATGAAACAAATAAGACATACAATAAAGAAGTACACAATCAATATTTATTATCTCCAAATGGGAGAAGCGAAGAGAGAGCTCGTGCAGTAAACAATGAGACTCCTGGATGTTCCCGTACAGAGCAACTAGAGAGGGACACAGAAAAAACACTGAATGCGATATTAAAAAAACTAGATTGGAAACATAAGGAACATAAAATCAATTACTTGAACCAGCTATTTATACATGAAAGCTCATCGAACCAAAAGTTGCTAGATTTAGATGGATATCAAGAATCCACTTATTATCCAATGGAACATAAAAAGTTTAAGCAGTAACTATAACTAAAGTCTAAAATATTTCATAAGCGAACATAGACCCAAATTAATTCTATTAAATGAAACTTGGCTAAAAAATGATCATCACTTCTATCTAAGAGGATATGAAATACATAGGTTGGATCGAGGGGATGGTTATGGTGGCCTAGCTACTGTGGTTCATAATAGTCTGGATCACAAAATAGTATATAGGTATAATAATAATGTTAGTAAAATTCAAATTTTAGCAACAAAAATAATAGATTGGGACATTACAGTTATTAACATTTATATCCATCCTAGGGCAAAAATAAATTTAAATAGTTGGGTTGGACGCATAAATAAAATCAGGGGAAATAAAATTTTAATGGGGGATATGAATGCACATAATGCACTTTGGGGAAGTCAAGTGTCTGCTAATGTTAATGGAAGAATAATTGCTGAATCCTTAGAGGATTTGGATCTAGTTTGCTGCAATGATGGGAGACCCACGCGGATTACCCTACCTGGACAGAATTCCTCAGCGGTAGACCTAACATTAATTTCCTCGGAAATTGCAAATATATGCCAATGGGATGTGTTAGAGGATTCTGGAGGCAGTGATCATTTTCCAACTTCTTGCAAAATCGCAATTGTAAATGAAAATATAGTAACACAAAAAAGTCATAAAAGAAATACAAAGAATGTCAATTGGGAGAATTATGCTTCAAAAATAGAAGACTTGATGAAAAATGGGTGTGAAGACTATAATTCATTTACACAAATTATGGAAATGGTGAGTGATGAGGAAATACCTCTCTTGAAAACAGAAAAATCTATAAGAAAAAAGAAAAGTCCTCCCTGGTGGGATAAGGAATGCTCTAATTTAATAAAAACAAGAAAAGAAAAAATTAAAAAATATAAGGAAGAAGCAAGCAATGAAAATTATATTGAAATCAAAAAAATATTTGCATACAGTAAAAAAATATTTAAAACAAAAAAAAGAAATAGCTTCAAAAGCTTTTGCAATGGATTGACAAGGGACACTCCTCTATCTGAAATATGGCGAACAGTTAAGTTATTCTCCACATATCAAAATGCTGTAATCCCTGCTAAACTTCCCAACAAAAACATAGCTCAGAACATATTAAATAATTTGGCAATTGACATAACAGATCCTGAGTTCACGGTTACCCTAACTAACGAGGATGTGGAGGACATTTCAAGGCAAGAAATAATAAGTGTCATAAATAAAAAGGATAAGGCTACTGGCTTAGATCTTGTAACATATAGCATGATAAACAGACTTCCCCTGGTGGCGCTAGATGCATTGTCAAAAATATTTAATCAAATAGTTAAAAGAAACACAGGTTTTCCACAAGAATGGAAAAACACCCTTGTCATTCCCTTTTTAAAACCCAATAGAGACCTTTTATGTGATGATAATTATAGAAACATAACTCTAGAGTCATGTGTAGGCAAAATTTTGTAAAATATAATTAAATTAAGAATAGAACAAATAACGGAAAAAAATCGATACTAAGCCCTAAGCAGTTAGGTTTCAGAAGAAACAAAGGGTGCAACGATAATTTAGCTTTAACAATTAATTATATTAGAACTGGATTTAGTAAAAATTTAAATACAATTGGAATTTTTTTGGATATCAGTAGGGCATATGATACAGTCAATATATATTTGCTATATAAATACTTATTAAAGTATGACATCCCAATAACTTATGCAAACTTGATCTTGCAATTTTTGCTCAACAGAAATATCTACGTTAAAGACAAATCAAATAATATATTAGGCCCAATGCAAGCATCCACTGGATTGCCTCAAGGGTCTCCACTCAGTCCAATATTATTCAATCTCTATACTAGACCCCTACATGATTTAATAAACCATGAGATGGAGTGTTTTCAATATGCAGATGATTTTGTAATTTTGGTGCAAGGATCTGATATATACAAGCTAATTAATTCCTTAAATACCCATATAATAAATTTACAGGAGTGGTTTGAGAAACACAACTTTAAAATTTCAGCACACAAATCAAAAGCAATAATATTTAGAAAAAGAAGTCAGGCTTATAACTTCCCACATTTGATATATCAAAATATTGAAATTCCATGGAAAAATGAAATAAAGTATCTGGGATTTCATTTACAGTGCAATTTGAATATGACAATTCAAATTAACGACATGATAACTAAAGCAAACAAAGGAATAAATGTCATGAGAGCAATTTGTGCTACAAAATGGGGAGCTGACCCGAACATTCTTTTGAGTTTATACAAAGGAATAGTTAGATCTCATTTAGATTACGCAGCCAATCTTTTAAACCCCTGCAGTAAAAGTTTGATGATGAGGTTGGAACAAGTACAGAATGTTGCCTTGAGAATCGTAACGGGTTGTCTACGTTCTACACCCATCTTAATATTGCAAGCAGAATGTTCAGTAACAACGTTACAAGTTAGAAGGGAGATACTAGCACATCAATATATACTCAAACAAATGCCTGAAAAAAACAATATCATAGTAAAGAGTCTAAATAAGCTAAACGAAGCAATAAATGCAAACAATAGATTCTGGAGGAACAAGGTCATACCAGATTACTCACTAGCATATACAAATATACTCAAAAAAACAAAAAACAAAATTAGATATAAAATCAATCCTATATATGAGGTAGAAAGAAAAACTCTTCTATATCCCATTACAATTAAAAGTCTAGAATTTGAAAAATATGAAATTGAATCGAACGAAAGGTTCATAGCTAAATATGGTGGAATATATAATAATCATACCCACACATATACAGATGGATCAATAGACCCACAAACAAATCAATCAGGATTTGGAATTTACATCCCAAGCATCAATTATAAATATTCGTCACGACTCCATAACTACACACAAATCTGCACAACTGAAATAATAGCGGTATACAAAGCCATCTCGGTATGTATTGAAAAGGAAATCATGAAAGCGTGATCTTTGTAGATTCAAAAAGTGCCTTATCCAAAATATCTAGTCACAAATGGGACCAAATGGATTATGTAACTATAATGACCAAAAAACTATTGGTAGATGCAAATAATATGGGATTTTCAATAGGATTAGAATGGGTACCGGGACATCAGGGGATTAAAGGCAACGAGATGGCAGATAGCTTGGCCAATATTGGGAGAGAATTAAGAGTACCATATGATGTAAAAAACATCAGCTAAGATATCTTTTGTGTTACAAAAAAGAACATCTTGACTCAATTTTACAATAACTGGTATTCCCAAATTAAAGGTAAATATCCGGACTATTATGGACTGCAGAATAGTTTCCCTATAAAACCTTGGTGTAACAAATGTGGATATTTGGGTAGGAACAATATTACTAACCTTAATCGTTTACGAAGTGGACATTGCAAAACTCCTTGTTATCTCCACAAAATAGGCAAAACGGAAACACCGATATGCGAATGCGGTACTATGGGAACATTGGTACACATCATCTTTGAGTGCCCCATAAATAAACATAAAGATATGGATTTGTATCTAGAACTAATAAAAGCTGGAATAGACAGTCCAATATCTTTACAGAGCATTTTATATAAAACCGTCGAATAAAGTTATTAAGATAATCAATAAATTTATCAAATTTTTTCAAGTAGATCTATAGAATTTTCAAAAAATAATAATAATAATAATAACAATAATGTGGGATAATAATGTGGTAATAACCTGTGGGAGTTTTATGTCAGTTCTTCTATCAGGCGCGGCCCCCTGCGAATGGGGGATGCTTTCTGGGTATTCGTAGCGCCAATACCCAGAGAGTAGCAGGAATACTTGCCGTGGAACAAAAACTGACACCTGGCAGTAGGTATAAAATGCACACCCATGAGAATGGAGACTAATAGTTTATGTTTAGGGCCGCTGCCTGGGGATCGCCAGGGCACGTCTGGAGCCGACGCTGGACGTGACAGCATGCGGGACGTCGGTGGCAGGGTGTTGAGGAGGCGGGCCCCTGTCACACAAACAGCTACAGCCCAACAACAAGAACAACAACCACAAGCGAGCCAAACAACTTCAAGAGCTCCACTCGCTGAAGGTGCTGCGCCGGAACATCAGCCGGCGCTCACTCAAGCGGGACGACCGAGGCAGCGCATGAAATGGACTGTGTCCATTAACGAAAGCATTTTGCGCTTCTATTATAAGGTGACAAACCTCGGTCAAGAAACGATCGGCTACAGACAACAGCTGTATGCCGAATTTTGCAGGGAGTACCCAGATATTCAAGTATCGGAGCAAAGAGTATCAGATCAATACCGGGTAATCGTAAGAAACAACCTTATCCCAGAGACTAGACGCAATACGATCAAAAGCGAAGTCGAACGGGAGATTAATAACCAAGAGCTAGTTTTAGATCAAGTCCGTAATGAAATCCTTAATGAGCAGATTCCTGAGATTCCCATACCAGAAACTCAACCTGACAATACACAGCAGGAAAACAACGAGTTGCGTGATAGGCTAGAGAACGAAATGGCTCGTGCCGTACAAGAGTTTAATGGAACAAATCCACTTAGCAGACCACCGCTACCACGAATAAACTCTTGTAAGAAACTAGGTGCCCTGTTACAAATTGTGAATACTGAAGTCCTACCCAATTATGTCGTAGAAGCCCACACATTGGAGTATCTGCATATGCTAATCTACTGTGCAGCTACAGCAATTGCCAATGTAATGGGCGTTAAGATCAGAACACGACGGGGTACTAATAACGGAAGGACTGGTAACAGAATTGCACCCTGGGAAAAAAGACTTCTCGGAAAAATTGAATTACTGCGTAGGGATATTGGTCAAGTCACAGAATATATAAGAGGTGTTACAAGTAGAAAAGTCATTAAAAGAGCTGAAGAAATAATGCGGAGCACTGCAAGACACTCGAGATACGATCCAGAAAATAACACAGCCCAACAGTGTCTGGATATATTAAAACAAAAACTCTCCGTCTATTCAGGACGATTAAGAAGGTATAAAGTTAGTAACAGCCGAAAATGTGACAATGCACTTTTTGAGAACTCTGAGAAGGCGTTCTACCGAAAACTCAATTCCACCGTAGAAAGTGTCGACAAGTCTTACCCAAGCCAAGAAGAAATTCATGAGTTTTGGGGAAATCAACTTTCCACACCAGCTGCTTTTAACAACAATGCTGGCTGGATAGAAGATACGACGCACAACTGTCACCACTACGTCACTGCTAACTACGAACCATTCACGACTGAAGAAGTCTCAAATGTCATCAAAGAGCTTCATAACTGGAAATCTCCTGGACCAGACGGAGTTCAGAACTTCTGGCTTAAAAAGTTTTGGAGTATTCATGAGTGCTTATCAACATTAATTAATCATGTTATTTCTAATCCGCAGGAATTACCATCATTTCTAACTCAGGGAACTACTTATTTAATACCCAAGGATCAAAATAACACCCAAGATCCATCCAAGTACCGCCCAATTACTTGTCTTCCAACTTTGTATAAATTGGTCACATCCTGTGTAACCCGGCGTATCTACCAACACTGTGCTCTAAACAATATCATAGAGCCTCAACAGAAAGGGTGCGCTAAGGGTTCCATGGGTTGCAAAGAACAGCTTATCATCGACTCAGTCATTTCTAACCAGGCATTCACTAAAAAAAGGAACCTTTTTACTGCTTTTATTGACTATAAAAAGGCCTTTGATTCAGTACCGCATGAATGGCTAATAGATATATTGAAAATATACAAAGTAGATAATAACATAGTGACCTTTTTAAGGCATATAATGAGAGATTGGAAGACTAAAATTCACCTCCAAATACCTGGTGAAAACAATATCGAAACCGAAAATATCACAATCAACCGGGGCTTATTTCAAGGAGACTCGTTGAGTCCATTGTGGTTCTGTTTAGCTTTGAACCCCCTTTCCCAACTATTAAACTCCACTGACTCAGGTTTTAGCATTAAAAGCAATAATACTGTGGTAGCGAAGCTCAATCATCTGTTGTATATGGATGATTTGAAATTAATGGCTTCCACTCGAGAACACCTAGAAGAGATGCTAAAAACTGTAGAAACATTTTCTAATGATATTAGTATGCAGTTCGGTCTAGACAAGTGCCGTGTTTTGAATATAGTCAGAGGAAAGGTACAGCCCGGTGGATTCGATATGCAAAATGGCCAGAACATCGAGGCCATGGGCGACAAGGATATGTACAAATATCTTGGAGTAAAGCAGGCGCGGAAAATTGACCATAAGCAAATGAAAACTGAGATAACTACTGAGTTTATAAGAAGGGTAAAACAGCTGCTTCGTTCACAGCTTAACAGTAAAAATTTGTTTAAGGCACTAAACACCTACGCTTGTTCCGCGCTTAGCTATTCATTTGGTATTGTTAAGTGGACAAAAACGGATATAGAAAATCTTCAGCGAAAAGTACGAACACACCTCACAAAGGCACAAAAACACCACCCTAAAAGTGCAGTAGAACGAACGACATTACCCCGGTATTTAGGAGGAAGAGGACTTATGGATATAGGTGAGCAATTAGATAAACAAATTGCTAATTTAAGAACTTATTTTCAGATGCATGCTGAGACATCTACTCTACATCGCGCTATCTGCGCAGTAGATGACACAACACCGATCAAACTGAGGGAAGCAGAACTGCGCATAAACCACCTTACTAAGGACGAAAAAGTGCGCGCCTGGATGGGTAAACCTTTGCACGGGCGACATCCCAATGAGGTCAGCCAAGATTATGTCGACAATATAGCGTCGAACTACTGGTTGACATCAGGAAAGATGTTCCCTGAAACGGAGGGTTCATTACTGGCCATTCAGGATCAGGTTATACCAACCAGAAACTACCTGAAATATATCATCAAAGACCCTCAGGTTCAAAACGACAGATGCCGATATGGATGTCAAGCCCAAGAAACCATGCAACATCTTACAGGGGGCTGCCAGGCATTTGCTGCAACTGAATACAAGGAACGGCATGACGCAGTGGGAAAAATCCTTCATCAAGAGATAGCTATCAAGCTGGGACTTCTCCAAACGGACCATCTCCCGTATTATCAATACGTCCCTGAGAGTATGCTTGAGGATGGCAATTACAAGCTATACTGGGACCGCACTGTGCTCACAGACCAAACAGTGGCACATAATAGACCAGATCTCGTACTAGTTAATAAATTAACAAGACAAACAACACTAATTGATGTGGCGATACCTAACAACAATAATCTACGTAGTAAATTCACTGAAAAGATCGCCAAGTACAGAGATCTAGAAATTCAAATACGAAGGCAATGGAGAATGCAAAGTACCCAGACGATACCTATTGTTATATCTACTACTGGAGTCATTCCGAAGAACCTCCTCGAAAGCATAAAAAGGCTGGGTCTAAATGAACATCTTTACAAGACCATGCAGAAAGCTGTACTACTCGCAACGGCCAGATGTGTACGAAAATTTTTGGGAGATACACCTGCATACCAAGTCACCTAGGGCTCGATAACACGGAAAGAGTCCCACCAGAGCTCAATCCTTTTGATACCGTAGGTATCTGGGATGAGTCAATTTTCCCCTTACAGGGAGTGTGAGCCGTATGGCTAAATCTGGATAACAATAAATAAATACTTCAGAAAATACAGGTAATCTCCTAAAATGTCAAAAATTATATTTGTATCCTTAAAATCCTTAATCCTAACCGAAGGTTAGGATTTCCTATGTGAAAATGTTTGGAAGCTACCCCCAAACGAGAAAAGTCTTAAGTTAACCTTAAATGTTGTAACACTTTTCCCCCTCTATCTACAGGAAAACAAGAAGAAGGACAAGGACCACACAGGACCAAAGATAAAAAAATAGATCTGAAGTTGACAGGACACCTGGTTGTGCATTGCCTTGAGCAAGACGCGCATAACCAATAACATGTACTGGGTAAATGATTAAAAAAAAATCGAAACCCAAAAAAAAAAGGAAGAAGAAGAACAGATATTTATTTTATTTATAACATTTATTCTAGTTGTCGATAGATGGCGCTATAATCGAAAAAAAAATTACGAATTATATAAATATCTACGAATATAATCTGTACAATTTATAAGACTATACAAATAAAAAAAATACCATTTTATAAATGCAATAAATACAATTGATTTGTTTTTATGCCAAATTGCAAATAAAATGTGACAACTGTCAGATTTAACTAAAGTGTCACGTTAGAATAAATCTATTACAAATGTGTGTTTATCACGGACTTACCTTTTTTTCTATCATTTGTGACGCACTGAAAAATGCTCCTGAAAAGGACTTTATAAGGTAGTGTGGTGTGCACCCAACTGTTTCACACTCTAGTGTGCACTCTCAAATGCCTTTTCAAACTGCCTGCTTTGCTGAACTACTCAGAACAAGCTCTCCAATATTCAAACTCAAATGTGTTTTCAAATTATGTCGTTCACTAAATTCCTCCAAACAAATTAAACATTGTAATTCATAATGCTTGATTTACGACTCCCTGTATTCGTTTTTTATTGCTGGTATACTGAGTACATACCCGTATTTTCTTTTAATCTGCTAGGTACTACACATTGTTAATTATTAAAACACTAGATTTTAAAAATTAAAAATATTGACTATTCCTATACATTTCTAACATTTGTATGAAAAATAAATATTATTACTAGCAAGTTTAACTTATTTATTTCATACCTTCCTTTTTAAATTTTAATTTAGTTAAAATGTCTCTTATTTGAACAATTTCAAAAAGAGATTCATGCATTTTATTTAAAATATTCCGTTATGAAACGGACCACCAATTCTCCTTCGTAGGACTACCTAAATCATATGTTGCGACGTTGCCTTTTTTACTTCATGGCTTGTAACTGTAGGAGGCTGTGACCTAGACAAACGCCTCACATGGCGGACACATATATTCAACAAGCGAAAACAAATATAGTCCAGAAAGCCACTGCGTATCCGCTAGGAAAAAATATTCTAATTCGGATTTTTTACACAATCTTACTCAAAAAGGACCCCTTTTAACAAATTTGCATGTTGCTAGGACCAAAAGTTGGTCAAAAATTTTTTAAACGTTTTTTTTTTTGTTTTTTTTTCCTAAAATTATTAACAAAAAGGTCTTTAGTGACTTTTCTCTAAAGTTGATAGTTTTTGACATATAAGCGATTAAAAATTGAAAAATTGCGAATCGGCCATTTTAACCCTCAAAAACTATGTGAAAAACTGAAAATTTGAATGTTGCCAAAGTAGGTAGGTAACTTGCGGCTAGAGAACACGAGATAACCTCAAAATTACCCCAAAATATGCGTTTCAGTTTCATAATTGTTACCCTTCTGGGTATACCCATAAGGGTAACCCACTCCAACCTCTGGTTAAAAATTCTGTGAGTTAACCATACTTCGCCGTTGACCTGAAACTAAAACGCATATTTTGGGGTAACCTCTGGTTATCTCTTAACCACAAGTTAACTTTACTTTGTGAAACCGGCCGTAATACTTTGCTGGCGAGCTTCTGGTTTGGCGGGCAATTTGAAAAGCATATATTATACACTTAATACATATCATTAAGTTTAACATAGTAATAAATGAAATACCTCACTTCGCTTGGTCGATTATCTACACTCACCGGCAGAGAAAACGGGCACCCCAAAAAATGGGTCATTTTTAATGTCTTGTATTTCCTAAACCTGATGTCCGATTTAAGTAATTTTTTTAATATGTTATAGCCTTATTCTTTATCAATATCGCTGTAATAATATTGTTGCTAGACAGGTACATTGTCATTGTATACAGGGTGTACGAATCAAACTGTGTTTTTTTCTCAAACTTTGAAACACCCTGTGGAATGTTCTAGCTTTTATAAAATACTGAAATTATAACCAAACTATAGCCTCAGGTTTTCTTAACATTCTATTTTTATTCATTCGCTTATGTTGGATAATAAAAAAGTTAAGCACTTTAACAACTACCCCTGTTTTTCGTTAATACAGGGTGTTTTTAAATAAGTACGGCAAACTTTAAGGGGTAATTCTGCATGATAAAATAATGACAGTTTGCTTTATAAACGTATGCCCGCAAATGCTTCGTTTCCGAGATAGGGGGTGTTGAAATTGTTCTTACAAACTGACGATTTATTTATTTCTTTAAAACGGTTTGTGATATGCAAATGAAATTTGGTAGATTTTAAGAGGTAGTTATTGCGCATTTTTTTGGCATACAATTAAGAATTTTATATTCACCATTGGAGTGCATACGGGTATAAATATTTTAGATATATCCCGTATGCACGCCAATGGTGAATATAAAATTCTCAATTGTATGCCAAAAAATACGCAATAACTAGCTCTTAAAATCTACCAAATTTCATTTGCATATCACAAACCGTTTTAGAGAAATAAATAAATCGTCAGTTTGTAAGAACAATTTCAACACCCCCTATCTCAGAAACGAAGTATTTGCGGGCATAAGTTTATAAAGCAAACTGTCATTATTTGTTCATGCAGAATTACCCCTTAAAGCTTGCCGTACTTATTGAAAAACACCCTGTATTGACGAAAAACAGGGGTAGTTGTTAAAGTGCCTAACTTTTTTATTATCCAACATAAGCGAATGAATAAAAAAACAGAATGTTAAGAAAATCTGTGGCTATAGTTGGGTTTTAATTTTAGTATTTTATGAAAGCTAGAACATTCCACAGGGTGTTCCAAAGTTTGAGAAAAAAACACAGTTTGATTCGTACACCCTGTATACAATGACAATGTACCTGTCTAGCAACAATATTATTACAGCGATATTGATAAAGAATAAGGCTATAACATATTAAAAAATTACTTAAATCGGACATCAGGTTTAGGAAATACAAGACATTAAAAATGACCCATTTTTTGGGGTGCCCGTTTTCTCTGCCGGTGAGTGTATATAAATGAAATTCAAAATATATTTATTAATCTAATTATATAGTATTAGTAATATTTTAAATAAAAAAACATCGTTATGTATATTATGTATACGATACCTATGCTATAGGTTATAGTTATTGGAGACTTAGCAATTTTACACCAGTATTTTGAATTTCTCTAACAAAAGGTTTGTTTAAACAATATTTTCCCTTTTATGTTTTCTCTTATTAACTGAAAACAATCACTTTCGTTTAAGAAAATTTTTATTATGTGGAATATTTCTATTTTCCTTTGGACTGTTCTTTAATGTGGTAATGATATAACTTTTATATGGTTATTTTACTATAATTTATAACTTTTCTATGGTTAATTACCTATTTTATAGAGAAATTCAAAATACTGGATTTAGTTATATTAAGGAAACTGAAGATGGTGATAATGCATGATGCCAATTTAGACAAAGAAAAATTACATTTAATAAACTGGCTTGATATGTGCTCACATTGATCTAATTTCCTCAATGACAGAATTAAATGAAACAAAACGTTTAACCGATCATTGAAGCTGTGCTAAATGCAGAAGGAAACACATCAATAATAGTACTAGAGGAAAATAAAAATATTCCGCGCAATAAAAATATTACTAAACAAAGGAAATTAGGTTAAGAAAAAACTCAAAATTGGCGTTTGAACAAACCTTCTATTAAAAGAAATTCAAAACAATGCTGTAACATTGCTACATTCCCATTGTGATATAACTACATAATACATATTTGATGTTTTTTATTTAAAATATTGCTAATGCTTTACAATTAGGTATTAGGTAAAGCATATTTTGAATTTCATTTATATAAATAATCGAACAAGCGAATGAGATCTTTTATTTACTGTCTTAAATATTATATTTATTTATTTTAAATATGCTTTTCAAATATTGACCGCCAAATCTTGACTCGACTGTCAATTGTCTAGGTCTAGAAGCTCGCCAGCTAAAGTATTATGTTTCCTCTAACCGCGAGTAGGTAGATATTCTTTAAACATCGATTGATGAAATCCCGAAGAGTTTTTTGCAATACAATATCAAAAACCCCTTTGTTTTTTAATTACCAATCAAGCGTGCGCGACACTATTTTCCACCGTTGCATGTGTATACAGTATGGTGCAAATGAAAGGAATAAATTCGTTATTTCGTAAACCGCTGACTTTAAGGAAAAATCCCAAAACAGGTCGGTTTTTATTTTTAAGTTATGATATTGTGGCATATATAGTATACTAGTGACGTCATCCATCTGGGCGTGATGACGTAATCGATGATTTTTTTAAATGAGAATGCGGGTCGTGTGCTGGCTGATTTGAAAGGTTCTTCAATTCTCTATTCAGTAATATAAACATGTACATAATTATTTATACAGGGTGTCCAAAAAATTTTTATTAAATTAAATAATTTGGCAAATTGACAAAAAAATTAAATTATTGGACACCCTGTATAAATAATTATGTAAATGTTTATATTACTGAATAGAGAATTGAATAACCTTTCAGATGAGCTAGCACGCGACCCCTATTCTCATTTAAAAAAATCATCGATTACGTCATCACGCCCAGATGGATGAAGTCACTAGTATATCATATATGTCACAATATCATAACTTAAAAATAAAAATCGATCTGTTTCGGGATTTTTCCTTAAAGTCGCCGGTTTACGAAATAACGAATTTATTCCTTTCATTTGCACCATACTGCATACACATGCAACGGTGGAAAATAGTGTCGCGCACGCTTGATTAGCAAATAAAAAACAAAGGAGTTTTGAATATTGTATTGCAAAAAACTCTTCGGGATTTCATCAATCGATGTTTAAAGAATATCTACCTACCTTGGCAACATTCAAATTTTCAGTTTTTCACATAGTTTTTGAGGGTTAAAAATGGCTGAGTTCGCAATTTTTCAATTTTTAATCGCTTATATGTCAAAAACTATCAACTTTAGAGAAAAGTCACTAAAAACCTTTTCTGTTTGGAATGATCCAAAAAACCTAAAAAAAATTTGTCCCATGCAAAAAAAAGTAATTTTAGGAAAAAAACAAAAAAAAAACGTTTAAAAAATTTTTGACCAACTTTTGGTCCTGGCAGCATGCAAATTTGTTAAAAGGGGTCCTTTTTGAGTAAAATTGTGCAAAAAATCCGAATTAGAATATTTTTTCTAGCGGATGCGCAGTGGCTTTCTGGACTACTATGACTTAGACTGCAGCAACTATACTGGATTATCGGCAGGAAATCTAAACTGACCCTTCAAAACAAAAGACTTGTATATACATCAATTCTAAAACCAATCTGGACATATGGAATCCAGCTATGGGGCACAGCGTCACATTCAAACTTAGAAATACTTCAAAGGTTCCAAAATAAGGTTTTAAGAATAATAGTCGATGCCCCCTGGTACGTGCCAAAATACAGCAATAGAAAAAAACTTAAAAGCCCCCACCATCAAAAGTGAAATAAAACGATACAGTGAAAAATATCGGCATAGAGTGAATACGCGTGTGAACCCCCTCGCGAGTGATCTATTTAACACCATACACCAGCGTTTCCCAAATGGTGGGTCGCGACCCGGTACCGGGCCACGAAAGCAAAATGCCGGGTCGCCTGGCTTTGCCGAATAGGTTTTTTTATAAATAAAAAGAGAATTAATAGCTACCATAAAGAATATGTGTTTGAATTTTCTCAGAACGCTCAATCTGAAAACCTTGTACTGGCTTCTTATAAAATTTCAAAATTAATTGCTGAAACAGGTTATCCACACACAATTGCCAAGAAATTAATAGCTCTAGCAGTGAAAATAGTAGCATCTCGGATAATATGTAATGAAAAGCAGAAAAAGCAAGAAGTGAATTCGCTGGCTCTATCAAATAACATATCGAAGCGTAGGATTGTGGAGATGGCAGATAATATTGAAGAAACTGTTATATATCACTTAAAGGACTATAACTATTTTTCCTTTCAACTTGATGAAAGTACAGCCATATCCGATAATGCTAATCTAATATGTTTTGTAAGACACGATTTTGAAAATACTATTCACGAAGAATTTCTATTTTGTAAATCTTTGTCAACAAGAACAACAGCTGAAGAAATATTTAATCTGATTGCTAGCTACATTAGTCATAATCATAATGGAGTCACTTAGTAGCGATAGATCACGGACAATGGCAGGCACTCGTACTGTACTTTCTCCGGGGATCAAAGCCTTAGCACCACAATATATTTGGGTGCATTTAGCATCCACAGAGAGGTATTAGCTATCAAAAAAATGCCACTGATTTTAACCGAATCTATGAAGGAGAGTTTAAATTTTTTAAACTTCATAAAATTTCGCCCACTGAACTCACAAAGTATTCTCTGCTTTATGCAAAGAAATGGGAAGTGAACATGAAGATCTTATTTTGCACTGCGAAGTGCGTTGGCTATCAAAAAGGAATGTTTTAGAAAAACCTATTGAACTGAAGGAAGAAATTTCAATATTCTTAGAAGCACATCCACCAGTGGCTAGGGATGCAATATTTAAATTTAAAGACAGTTTTCATGATGTCAATTGGTTAATCAAGGTAGCCTACCTTTGTGATATTTTTGACTTCTTGAACAATTTAAATATGACATTATAAGGTAGCAATGTAACTTGTATTTAAAGTACAGGAGAAGGTGAAAGCTGCAACAAAAAAAACTTAATTTGTAGACACGTCGCGCGGAAGCAGGAAATTACAAAGCTTTTGCAAAGCTAACGGAACTACAAAAAAAATAATATCGTAAATTCATTGTCGGATGAGATTTCAGCGGCTTTCAAGAAACACCTGCTAGGAGTGGACGCAAGAGGAAAATCTGAAGGAATACTTTCCCCCATCCACAGCAACAAAACGTGGATAAGGTATCCATTTTTTGCAATAGACGTATAATCCGAGGCAGAACTTCGGATTTAGATGTTGAGTCAGTAATTGAACTATCTTGTGATAGGGCACTCAAAGACATATTAGAAAAAATACCACTGATAGATTTTTGGCTGTTTTGCCGCCAGGAGGAGGTACCCAGTTTTAGCAGAAAAGGCGATAAAATTTCTAATTCCTTTTGTTACGACCTATAAGTGTGAGGTAGGGTTTTTAACACTGCTTTTCCTTAAAAATAAATATAGGAACCATTTGGAAGTCGAACCGGACCTGAAGATAAAATTAACATCTGCTTCTCATTAATATTTGATTATTATTTGGTTTTATTGCATTTTTGTTTGAGCAAATGATTCTTTATTAAAATATAAATATAAAGCTGTAATAAATATTTAAATATGTTTTCTTGTACACAAACCAGGCTATGCAAAAAATTAGTGAGTCACGAAGGATAAGCACAAAAATAACCGGGCCACGGAAAAATAAGTTTGGGAAACGCTGCCATACACCATAGGTGAAGTGCGCTGCTTAAAAAAATTTAAACCAACGGACCTGATAAGCAGGTTTAACTAAGTGTAGGTATTCGGGATAACAAACAAATAACGGTTTTAAATAAATAGGTTAATTATGTAAAGGAAATAATTCACTGGAAATATTTCCTACATAACCAATGTAAATATCCGATCATTTACTTATTGTCCTTTAATATTATATAATATGATATGTGACAGATTGTAAATATACTGGGAGTTAATAATAAAAAAAACTAGTCTTGAATTCAAGAACTACTTTTCTACTTCTGACATCAAATAGTTACCTGCCAGAACTAGTTCAGGTAAATTTCGGGCAGATACCAACAGTGTACTGTCATCTGCATAATTAATAATTAATTCCTTAGTTTTAGCAACTGCTTGAATCCAGAAAAATCCCACATGAGACATTCCCAGCATCCAAACAATTATATATCTCATTAGTTAATTCAAATAGAGCAGTCTCGGTGCACCTACCTTTAAAGAAACCGTGCTGGCTATGGCTGAATAATTCTTCTTTAAGGGAAAACTGAAACAGCTGATCATGGACAACCAATTAAGAAAATTTTGAAATTGAGCTAAGCAGACTAATTGGTCTATAATTATCAAAATAATCGATATCACCCTTTTTTAGGCAGGGTTTAATAATAATCGCAAATTTCAGATTGGTAGGAAAGCTCCCAGTTTAAAGCGAAAAATTTATTATGTGTCTAAGAGGTTTATAAATCTGTATGCCGGAGGTAAAGGGCACCATGTCACAAATTTGTAATTTTACAGGAGAAGCGTTTTAAGTTTCTGAACCAATCTGAAATTTGCGATTATTAAACCCTCCTAAAAAAGGGTGATATCGATTCTTTTGATAATTTTAGACCAATTAGTCTGCTTAGCTCAATTTCAAAATTTTTTTAATTGGTTGTCCATGATCAGCTGTTTCAGTTTTTCCTTAAAGAAGAATTATTCAGCCATAGCCAGCACGGTTTCTTTAACGGTAGGTGCACTGAGACTGCTCTATTTGAATTAACTAATGAGATATATAATTGTTTGGATGCTCATGTGGGATTTTTCTGGATTTAAGCAGGGCCTTTGACTGCGTTGATTTTGAAGTTTTATTTGTGAAGCTTGAATAGTAGGTACGGAGTTAGAGGTGTGGAATTAAATTGGTTAAAGAGCTACATTACTGGACGTGCACATGCACTAAAAATTAAGGACAAAACAATGCAATATGTTCGGTCAGAGCCTCTGGCTGTGTCTAGGGGTGTTCCACAGGGAAGTGTTCTGGGACCGCTAATATTTATTATCTACTTAAATGATTTGCATCAGTTGCTAAAACTAAGGAATTAATTATTAATTATGCAGATGACAGTACACTGTTGGTCTCTGCCCGAAATTTACCTGAACTAGTTCTGGCAGGTAATTCTTTGATGTCAGAAGTAGAAAACTGGTTCTTGAATTCAAGACTAAAAAGATGTTCCAAATGAGTCTACTCGTTCCGATAAGTAACAGTATAATTATGACACTTTATTAATTTTTTTTCTTTTCTCAACTATTAGTGTTTATTGCATAGTAAATAAATTATTAATGTAAAGACTGAAATAAATTATTGTTATCACTGAATACATAGTAAGTGAAAAAATGATCCGATTTATAAAATTAATGAATCTCTTATGCATACTTTCAAGTAACAGTTCTTCAAAAATATTTAAAAACTAACCGAAATGTCCATCTTTATGTCGTTACTGCCGACGTCGTCGGCAGCTCATACAGGTTCGGACAAGATTTAAGTAGGTATTATTAAAATTTTGTAATTTGAATCGATTTGTTAGTAAATTTTTAGTCGTCTTGATGGTTAAAGGACAACAAATTATATTTATGCTTTTAATGTTGAATTAGCAATTATTTGTTGTGCGATTTAAAACTATTTAAGTATATATTTTTATTTGTATAACGACCCTATTATGATCTGGATCCCACGTATGAAAAAAAAGTTGATTAATAGCAAGCTGGAAATTTGTTAACAGCTTAAGGGTGTCTAGTCGGACAAACTTTGATATATGGGAACACTGGAACAGGGGAAGTTTTAATTGTGGAACAGGTTAAAAATTTGGAACGGTCAGACCACAAAAACGTTACATGTATTTTGTCCGACAGAACTTCCAATTGATTTGTTACCCTTTCATTAAACTCTCATGCAAAAATCAGGCTGCTATTTATCACCAAATGATAGGTAGAATAATAGAATAATGAAACGTAGAAAATGTCAAATTACAGGAATTATGACATATGATAAATAGCAGTCTGATTTTTGCATGAGAGTTTAATGAAAGGGTAACAAATCAATTGGAAGTTCTGTTGGACAAAATACATGTGACGTTTTCGTGGTCTTACCTTTCCAAATTTTTAACCTGTTCCACAATTAAAACTTCCCCTGTTCCAGTGTTCCCATATTTCAAAGTTTGTCCGACTAGACACCCTTAAGCTATTAACAAATTTTCAGCTTGCTATTAATCAATTTTCTTTTCATACGCGGGATCCAGACCTAAAAGTTTATTTATTCCTGATTTTTTGTACTTTCCCAGAATTTTAACTTCGGGTGAAACTTTTTAAGGTGTTTTCTTAAATTTGAAACATCTGAAAAGTCTTTCAAACATACCTATCTCACATTTATTTACCATTGTGCTCCAAATTTTTAAGACAAGAAACTCAAACAAAATCAAAGTTGGATAGGAGATGCAAATAAAAATATTCTGATGATACTTGAATAGTTGATTAAATCTATGCCTGTGCCTCACAGTCACAATGACAATTCACATATTCACAATAGATTGTCAAGATTTAAAATTACGCCAAATATTTGGCGCACATGCGCTCCTGTACCGGGACGAAACTGAGCCTTTCTAGGTATCCGCTTGTTAACACTTTCTCTTCCTCTATTTACAGGAACACAAAGGAAAAAAGGAAAACAAAAAAATGCGAAAACAGGAAAACGTAAATTCAAATACTAGATAGTTTAGTTAATAAGTCTGTGGATTCTTGTAAAATCTTATTTGCGAAAAACATGAGAAAACGGCTATTAAGTAAAAAGCAATTAGGACTAGAAATTCAAAAATTCACCCCAAGAAGATTCTGCAGACCCTTATTAAATAATGACTCTTTACAGACAAGTACAGATGATAACATTTGACAAAATATTAAAAACCTACAAGCCCTTGTCAAAACGTAATAAACATGATTCCTTAAATTCAAATTCTGTTAATGAAAGTACGGTTTTCCTATCATCACCAAAGACTAGAAAACAAAAAGCTAATTTTAGTTTGGCTAATGATTCTAACAGTAAACAGTCTAAGTTAAGCAGAAATCAAGAATTGCCCACAAAAAGAATCTGCAAATCCTCATTAAATAATTACCTTTACAGATAAGTACAGAAGATACTATACATGATTTCTTTAATTCAAATTCTGTTAATGAAAATAGGGTTTTCCTATCTAATTTTAGTTTCCTTAATGATTCTAACAGTCAACTGTCTGTCTCAAGCTATCTATATTACCCTTCAACAGAAAGGATCGAGAAAAGTCTAGAAATTGAGGTTGTTAGAAGAAACAACCGAAAACTACGTTAAGTTATATAACGATACCAAAAAAAGTTTGAAAAGTAGTAGTGATTTTGTAGCAACTTTGCAGAAGAAACGTATACCTTATAGTACTCCCATAGTTGTACTTAAGGTCCAAATTCAAAATGACACAGTGTCTCCACTAAACGTTAATTCTTCGCTAAACAACTCTTTTGAGCAAGTTGATAGCTGGAACAATGAATTTTCTGTACCTACAAATTCGAGTACACCTCCGAGAAGACTTGTTCTTCATAAGAACCATTCGCCTGGTGGTAGAAGAACAAGTCTTATAACACCGAGACATGAAAGTTATAAAATCTTTCAGGAAACACCATAAGAATAAATCCAAAAAAAATAAAGCTATAACAAGTTTTGAATCTTTTGTTAAATCCGAAATCAACTTTTTTTTTCATACGCGGGATAGAGACCTATATCTACATATACGTGATTGTGATTACTGTAACAGTAACCACGTATTATTTCAATAACAGATATTGAAACCAAAAATGTCATCCACTGATTCTGCTGATGAATTGGTTGAAATACATGGAGTCCTCCTCCAAAACGCAGTAAAAGAAGCCCTCTTAGCGTTGAAATTAAAGAAATAATTTTAAATGTTTTTAAATGTGAAAGACAAGAAAATCTCTGGTTAGTGGTTGAAGATATTGTGAAAAAAGTGGCCAATAAAGTTAAAGTTTGTGATAGGAGTGTGTTCTGATTTACGTTTAGTTCTGATGACATATTTATAGTACATATGCATTACCCAAAATTTTCAAATTTAGATAAGTTAACAGTCACGTGTCACGACATATTAATAATAATTAATTATACATATTATTATGAATATATTATATTATTTCAACATAATATTTAATAATCAGTATTTTTTTTGTTATTATTATTATGAAACTTTTTGGAATTGTACAAACAACTAAGTACCTATATCAAAAATTAATAATAAAACTTTTATTTTTTGTAGGCACTCTGTACATAAAATTGTTGGCAAAATAATAAATTTTTCGCCCTGTATAAATGGTTCCTATTATCGGATATCAACTAAAACAATCAGGTTCTTTGTCGAGCACTTTTGCAAAATTAAAATATAAATTTCGTATTTTATAAGATAATATATTATATTCTGACTAAACAAAAAGATAATCCTAAATGCGGCCCTGTTGAGGCCTACACGTGGTAATGTTTACATCGCCCTGCATTGCTTATTGAATTATACTTACTGAATTATACGAAATTATAAAAATTTCACACTAGTAAGGCTCTTCTCCAGTGTGTACTCTCAAATGTCTTCTCAAACTAACTTTTTGACTAAACTGCTCAAAACAAATTTCACACTTGAGGTTTTTCCCCAGTATGCCCTCCAATTACCTGCATGGCTAAACTGTTTAAAACAAATTTCACACTTATGAGGATTTTCCTCCGTATGCACTACCATATGTGTTTTCAAATTACCAGATTGTCTAAACTGCTTAAAACAAAATTCACATTGGTAAGGCTTTTCTTCAGTGTGTACTCTCAAATGTTTTTTCAAATTACCTGCTTCACTAAACTGCTTAGAACAAATTTCACACTTATGAGGTTTTTCCCCAGTGTGCACTCTCAAATGTCTTATCAATTTAGATTGTACAGAAAACTTCTTGAAACAAATTTCACAAATTGTAGTGTTGGTTCTTATCGTGTCCTTGATGGGATGAATGTCCAAAAGATTTCCCTTCCGGTCCTTAGTAAACCCTAAAATACAAAACATTTATTATAGTCTGGGCAGATTATCGGAGAATAGGCGCTTTTTGGGAAAAGTTATTTACCAGCAATTTTATTGCTGGAATCGAATTTTATGACTGAATATGAATCTTACGAATATAGGTATGCAAAGTCCGCAGATAGTGTGCTAATTTTTTTATAAACTAAATGGCGCCCGAAAATCGTGTTTTTTTCAATTTTTGCTCTATAACTCCAAAGATTTTAACTTTGTAATTAAATTCTGCATAGAGATGTGTTTTCCCGATTTACTTTGACGAAAAGTTTTCCAGGAAAATGCTTGTCTTTTCAACAAAATCTGTAAGTTTCAACTAAAATTTTAGGTAAGTAATTATTTATCAATAAATAAATAACTTGGTGATATAAAAGTTATTTTGGTATAGATTATATTTCCAGAAGGCGATGAAAATCAAATAAACAGTTTAGCAACAATTAAATTGTTAATTAAAACTTACGGTCGCTATAATAATTACGATACATAAGAATAACTATGATTTTTGTATAGGAATACACTACACCTATCTAATGTACTTTACAGAATTGAAATTGGACTATTACAGCGGCCTCAGGAATATTTTAAAGGTATAAACAATTTTTTGGCTTATAAACAAATATAATATCTCGGGAACTATTAAATTCAAGTAAATTATGAAAACCAAAACCAATTTGTGACCAATATTTTCGGGACACCCTGTATATAAAATATAATGAAGTGAAACAAAAAACAGTAACAATCTATTGCAAAATTTGAAAAAAAAATTGCAAATTGCAGAATTTACCTTAAGAAATTTAATAAGCTGCTGCATATGACACTCAAATATAGATTAAGATTCTACTTATACATAAGAATACTGTAATTTCTTAGTTATTGGTTAAGAAACTCTGCTATTGAATAATAATATTATTATCATATCATGATCATATTATGATCTTTCAGATAAATAGGCTTTTGTCATTTTACGGAACTTGGGGAAAGATGTTGCAGATTTAAGTTGTAGAGGGAGATGGGATTATTATAGCATATATTATGTTTGAACGCAAATCTGAGTGAAAAAGGAATTAATATCAACGGAGAAATACTACAACGGAGTCATTTGAGGTTCGCAGATAATCATGCAGCATCGCAACTGGAGAAACTATACCTAGCTTCTCTACACGTTGGATTAAAAATCAACCACACAAAAACACAAATCATGACAAATCTTGTGTTAAGCGAAAATATTTCAGTAATTGGCGCACAGATAATCAAACGTGCGAACTAAGCCGACACATATGACTAAACAAATATCTGGGAACCTGGGGAACAGAAAACAACGACCAAGGTAGAAAAATCAGGACATGCATCGAAATTGCAAGAACAGCATTTATAAAAATGAAAAAAATGTTTGTTAATCGAGACCTTTCTCTGGAGCTGACAATAAGAGCCTTAAGATGCTATGTGTTCTCGACTTTGTTGTATGGAATGGAAAGCTGGACACCAAAAGTAGACAACATAAAGAAGTTGGAAGCATTTGAGATGTGGTGCTATAGAAGGATTTTGAAAATACCATGGATCCAACGAGTTACGAATTCAGATGTGTTAAGAAGGCTACAAAAAGATTGCGAGGTGATAAAAAACAGCAAAACAAGAAAGCTGGAATATTTAGGCTACATTACTATGGGTGAGAAATATGAGATATTAAGACTCATAATGCAGGGCAAAATTAAGGGAAAAAGATCCATAGGTAGAAGGAGAATATTTCCTGGCTGAGAAACTTAAGAGAGTGGTATAGTTGCAGCTCAGTAGATCTTTTCAAAGCAGCAGCCAATAAGGTACGGATAGCTGTGATGATAGCCAACCCCGATAGGAGAAGGAACTACAAGAAAAAGTACAGGAATGATACAGTAGAAGTTAGAAAGGGAGAAATATTGTCACATTTCATTAATGTCACAGGTATAATGGGATTTATCTCATTATTTAGATATTTTAGAAATCCTTAAATTACTTTAAAGTATTCGTTAGATATTTATTTATAAAACAATAAACATTAGGCATATTTGTTATAATAATTGCAAAGTAGAACACCTTAGTTAAAGTCCACGTTCTGCTTACTCACCAAGGTTGTGATTATTCATTTTGACACACTAACGAGAATATATACAAACATATTTACAAAACGAAGTATTTGATAAATATGGGAACACGATCAAATTGGAGTCATTAGTGGGTCAGTCGAATTAGTTAGTTAGGTTTGGGAGGTTGCTGCCGTTAGAGCAGAATCATGTAATCACCTATCAACTGAATACATTTATATGGTATTAGTTTAACTAAATAAAGGAGTTATGAGTACATAGTGCGTTCCTGTTAAACAAACCCCATTCCAGTATAGTAAATATCCAGCCACCACCATATGGCGATCCTGCCATATGGTGGTGGCTGGATATTTACTATACTGGAATGGGGTTTGTTTAACAGGAACGCACTATGTACTCATAACTCCTTTATTTAGTTAAACTAATACCATATAAATGTATTCAGTTGATAGGTGATTACATGATTCTGCTCTAACGGCAGCAACCTCCCAAACCTAACTAACTAATTCGACTGACCCACTAATGACTCCAATTTGATCGTGTTCCCATATTTATCAAATACTTCGTTTTGTAAATATGTTTGTATATATTCTCGTTAGTGTGTCAAAATGAATAATCACAACCTTGTTGAGTAAGCAGAACGTGGACTTTAACTAAGGTGTTCTACTTTGCAATTATTATAACAAATATGCCTAATGTTTATTGTTTTATAAATAAATATCTAACGAATACTTTAAAGTAATTTAAGGATTTCTAAAATATCTAAATAATGAGATAAATCCCATTATATCATCCCCCTTAGAAAAGAAAATTTTCTGAGCCATGTACCGTGGTTCCTTTTTCCTCCCCGAAGAGAAGAAAATTTTCTTATTATCGTTGTTCTGAAGCTATTTCCTTGTGGCATTTTTATAATTACGTATTTTTTATGGGAAATAAGCCACAATTTTATCATTAAATATTCTTATTATCATCATCAACTGACTACGTTATATGTATAGATTTATACAAATTTTTACAAAAAAAATATATAAACAAAATTTACAAATATATACAATTTATTTCACTAATTATCAAACATCGTCTATTCTTAGTTAATTCTTTTCTTGTGACTCGCGAAAATCTATACTTAGAAATTGTATTTTATACTTTACTTTAATTTCAGAGGTTTAAAAAAAAATTACAACTACTTCATTTGAACTTACTTGTTAATTCTACTTCTTTACTAGACCCTTAAGACAAATCTTTTGATGTTCTCCAATTTTTAATATTCTTCTATTAGAAATTATCTCTTTTTCTTATTCTTCTTCTTGTCTGGTACTTCACAATAACTACATATTTCTTCATTTTCTTTATACCTAGTACTTTCTTCATCGTGTACTATTAAACAAAAATCTTCTTCTTCTTCATATTTCTTCATTATTTCTTTATCATTTACTTTATATTTCATATATCTTCCTTCCTATATTTGCATTATTTTCATAGTTCTTCATTTATATATCATTTGCTTCATAAATTCTTCATTTTCTAACCCTTACCTACTTGGTGGGTAGTTTTTCGCAACTTTATATCCTTGCATTTGCTTCCGGTCCTTTTGCACGTCCTTAGTCGTGAGAAGGTTTGTTCCAAAAAGACAAAATGGATAGTTGTGCGCTTAAAAAAATCTTCTACATCTTACATCCCTAAATTCCTGTCTGAACCTAGTGCTCCCCCTTAGTTGAGAATAGGATTACTTCAAAACAAAAACTGGGTATGCTAAAATCTTCGAACTTAAATTTGTACTTTTCCCTTGACAAGAGTCTGTTTTTTTATTGTTTAGCGTCTAGATAGTCTCAAATCAATTATGGGTTTACTATATAAAAATCAGTTACCTCATTAATTCATCATCATAAAACACCAAATCATATTTATACCAAAATTTGACCGATATTTACAAAAAAATTGAAATAAAAAAGTCGGTATCAAAAAAAATTTTAGCATTCAATTATGAAAAAAAATCGAAAGAAAGTGTTAATAAAAATAGACCATATTCTGTTAAAAAAATATCATGAAAATTTCCTAATAATGAAAATCTCCTAATAATGAAAATCTCCTGAAATATCATGAAAATCTCCTACTACTGAAAACATTTATATGGTATTAGTTTAACTAAATAAAGGAGTTATGAGTACATAGTGCGTTCCTGTTAAACAAACCCCATTCCAGTATAGTAAATATCCAGCCACCACCATACAGGGTTGTAGTATGTCTTCTCTTTTGTTTAATTTGTATGTTGAGGCAGCCCTTAGAAGCTCGAAGGAGAGATGTGGCGGAAAGCGGAATAGGTATTCCAGTTAATGACAACACCGTTTTATCTCTTAATTTTGCAGATGATCAGGTCGTGATAGCTCAGGATGCTTTCGATCTAGAATTTATGATGAAAAGGTTGTATCATGAGTATCAAAAGTGGGGACTGCAAGTGAGTCTAACAAAAACAGAGTATTTGGTAGTAAACAGCGAGGCTGGGTTTCAAGTCCTTGTTAATGATGACGTTAACATTCTTCTTCTTCTTTACGTGACATCTCCGCGATGAAGGTTGGCAATCATCATTGTTATTCTAACTTTTGACACTACAGCCCGAAAGAGTTCAGTTGAGCTGCATCCAAACCATTCTCTGAGATTTCTCAGCCAGGACATTTTTCTTCTACCTATGCTGCGCTTTCCTTGAATCTTTCCCTGCAATATTAATTTTAGGAGTTGATATCTGTCACCACGTGTTATATGACCGAAGTATTGAAGTTTTCTTATTTTGATGGAATCCAGTATCTCTCTGCTGTTCTGTATTCTTGTTAGTACTTCCTAATTGGTTATTATGTCTGTCCAGGAGATTCTCAGCATTCTTCGATACGTCCACATCTCAAATGCTTCCAATCCATTGTAACATTGTTTATTAAGAGTCCACGTCTCCACACCATACAAAAGAACAGAAAATACATAACATTTTAGTACTCGCTTTCTGAGATTTAGGCTGAGGTCTCGACTACATATTATTTGTTTCATATTAGTGAATGCACTTCTAGCCTTTTCTATTCTAATTCTGATTTCTTTGGTATAATCGTTTGTTTCACTAATGTTTGTCATTGAATAGTTATAATTCTAAACTCGTTCTATCGTCTTATTATTTACGTGTAGATTGATGCTTCTAATATTTTTCTTTGATATAACCATGAATTTTGTTTTCTTTACGTTTAGTAACAGACCAAATTCGTCACTCGTTGCAACAACCTTATCTAAAATTCTTTGTAGATCCAAGTTTTTTATAACCCGTCAACTACCGGTGAATTTGTAACTTTTATTTCCTAAGTAGTTCTTAACGATGTTGATCATTGATAATCTTATACCGGTACTCCAGATATGTTCCTGTATAAACTATCCCCTTTGAAGGTGGTGAAAAAGGTATTCATCATTTATGTATTGTCTCTTGGAAGAGTTATTAGAGAAAATCCAAATAAATTTTGTTAAATTGGCTGAAATTCTTGTAACAGATTTCGTAATGAGTGAACAACGGTGTACGTCATTGGTGGTAAATAATTTTAAATTTTACTTAAAGAAAGTTCTAAAAACATTCATGGTACTATTCTGCATCTGAATACTTGAGGTATAAGATCTAAACAATGGTTTCGAATTCACCTGTAGAAAGTTTCGAGTTGGCAGGGTCTGGTAGTAGAAAAGTTACGAATTGGTCGGTATACATTTTGATTTGAAAATGTTTGTCATTCAAAGTTGCGAGTTGGCGTGTGTCCTATTTATTAACTTATATCCCGTGTGTCGATGTTCTTTGTTCTCAGTAGTTTTATTAACGGATTATGTTTCACCGCATCGAATGCCTTGTTATAATCTAGGAAGCAGACATAGATGTCCTGGTTTACATCTAAACATCTCTGTATTAGCAAATTTACTGCAAATAAGGCTTCTCTGGTTCCTTGAGCATTTCTAAATCCGAACCGAGTTTGTCCAATGTCTTGTCTAACTTTTTATATATTCTACGATGAATAATCTTTAGAAATACTTAGTATGTGGCACATTAGACTGAGAATATCATTGCCTAAATTTTTTCTAAATAACTTTTTTCGATATTCTATACCATAATGGAATTATCGACCGATCCCGCACTAAAAACTCACCCTGTATGTAGATATTTTTTTCTGATTTCCTTCGGTGGAAATTTTCCTCGGAAAATTCGAGTTTTTTAAACAAAATCTTCTCGGGAAGTAATTATTTATTAATAATTAAATAACTTGGCGACACAAATCTTTTTTTGTTATGAGTGTCTTGAAGATATGAAAATTTGTATGTATAAAGAGGACCGGAATAAAAAGGTAATGGTTCAAATATTGAAATCCTGTTGTTTATAACTCTGTCGCAAATTCCGGTTAAATTTGACCGGTTATACCTGGAACCACTCCTTGCAATTCAATTTTTTTTCTTCGAAAAGGGCACAGAAGCCGTGCCATTTTTAACAGCGTTAACTTAACTTAATTTAATGTAATATTTTCTGAGGGGTTCTATTTGTTTATAAGCCAAAAAATTGTTTCTTTATAACATTCCTGAGACCGATTAAATAGTCCAATTTCAATTCTGTGAAGTACGTTGAATAGGTAGTGCTTTTTTATACGAAAATCATAGTTATTCTGGTGTATCATAATCTTTCTGGTTATTATTTCGACCGAAATTTTTTAATTAACATTTTTAATATTGCTAAACTATTGGTTAGATTGTCGCCGGTCTCCTGATATACAGAGAGGGGCTAAATTATTGAATAAATTAATTTTTTCTGAAATGGACGATTTTAGAGAAAGATCCCGAAACAGGTTGATTTTTATTTTTAGATTAAATTTTTTTGGCATATATTTCAAACTAGTGACGTCATCCATCCGAGCGTGATGACGTAATCGATTATTTTTTTAAATAGGAATGTGACCTTTCAAATGATCTACCACACGACCCCTATTCCCATTAAAAAAAATTATCGATTACGTCATCACGCTCAGATTGATGACGTCACTAGTATGAAATATATGCCAAAAAATTGTAATTTAAAAATAAAGGGCGCCCCCTGGGCGCCCGCCCCAAGCGCCCAATGGATAAACCGGCACTGGCAGTAAAATGTATTTTGAGTTAAATAAATTACACACATTCTTCTTTTTATGTCAATAAATTTAATTAAAATTTTTTTTTGGACACCCTGTATAAATAATTATGTTAATGTTTATATTATTGAATAGAGAATTGAATTACCTTTCAAATGAGCTATTACACGACCCCTATTCTCATTTAAAAAAATTATAGATGACGTCATCACGCCCAGATGGGTGACGTCACTAGTATAATACATATTATGTCAAAAAATGGCAATTTAAAAATAAAAATTGACCTGTTTCAGGATTTTTTTCAAAGTCGTCAATTCTCGAGAAAATGAATTTATTCCAACCTTTACGTGCTCACTGTATATATGTACATACAAAATTTATTTCGCCGAAGAGATGACGGTCGCGAAATAAATCGTTTTTCCCCATCCAAAATAAGGTTTTACATTTATTTCAAATTTAAATACTTCTACACAATTTATATATACATACACATAAAATATATACAGTGTCCCAAAAGTAGTGGAACGGTCGAATATCTCGCGAACTAAACATCGGATCAAAAAACTGAAAGATACGTGTTCAATCATTTTCAAAAATCTATCCAATGACACCAAACACCAACCCCCCTACACCCCCTGGAGGTGGGGTGGAGGGTAACTTTAAAATCTCAAATGGAAACCCCTAGGTTTTCTTGCAGATTTGGATTCGTTACGTAAAAGTAAGCAACTTTTATTCAAGACATTTTTCGAACTGTGGATAGATGGCGCTATAATTGAGAAAAACCATTTATCCTGATACCATAGGTAAATTATAGAAACGGTCTAATATCTCGAGAAATACACTTCCAAATGAGAAACCAAAAAAAAGGTTTTTAATACTTTTCGAAAACCTATCAAATAACGCCAAACATGACCCTCCAACCCACCCCCTGGAGGTGGGGTGGGGGTAACTTTAAAATCTTAAATAGCAACCCCCACTTTTTATTACAGATTCGGATTCGTCATGAAAAACTAAGCAACATTTATTCGAAACATTTTTTAGAATTGTTGACATATGGCGCTTTAATTGGAAAATACGATTTATTAGCGCCATCTATCAGCAATTTTAAAAAATGTTTCGAATAAATGTAGCTTAATTTTTCATGACAAATTCGAATCTGCAATAAAAAGTGGGGGTTGCTATTTAAGATTTTAAATTTACCCCCACCCCGTCTCCAGGGGGTGGATTGGAGGGTCATTTTTGGTGTTTATCGATAGGTTTTCGAAAAATATTAGAAACCTGTTTTTTTGGTTTCTCATTTGAAAGTGTATTTCTCGAGATATTAGACCGTTTCTATAATTTACCTATGGTATCAGGATAAATCGTTTTTCCCAATTATAGCGCCATCTATCCACAGTTCGAAAAAATGTCTTGAATAAAAGTTGCTTACTTTTACGTAACGAATCCAAATCTGCAAGAAAATTTAGGGGTTTCCATTTGAGATTTTAAAGTTACCCCCACCCCACCTCCAGGGGGTGTAGTGGGGGTTGGTGTTTGGTGTCATTGGATAGATTTTTGAAAATGATTGAACACGTATTTTTCGATCCGATGTTTAGTTCGCGAAATATTCGACCGTTCCACTACTTTTGGGACACCCTATATATTATATATTTTATAATATAATATTGTAATTGACAAAAACCACATAATGGATTTCGATAACATTAAAATTTTGTGAAGTGAAGGTAATAAATTCAAAAGGACCTTTTTGGAAATGGTGTCTTAGCAAAAGTGATCATAATTTAAATAAAAGATCAGAAATTCAAAATTTAAGTAAAATTTATAACTACATCATTTCTTTATAATTCAATTATTTCACCATCAAACCATAAGTACGTCACATTGGTTGCTTTTTTTCTATTTTTATATCATTTTTACATTTTTTGTACTTCTGTAAACTATAATATATAAAAAGATTTAAAAAAAATATTTTTCTACTTATTTAAAATCTTCTTTTTGTTTTTTTTTTTAATAAATTATCATATTGGTAATATACTTAAATGTATCCCATTTTTATTTACTTGTTGATGTAGGCTGACTTTTTAACTGACATTGACTTTGAATTTTATATAAAGAAATTTATTTTATCGATAATTTTAAATTCAAAATTTATCAATTTTCTGTACAGTCTGGGAAATATACATTTTGATAATAATTTATATTTGATGTTACTTAAGTTAGCAGTTTAATAACCAACCTAGATTTATCTGGTGAGTTATAATTTTTACATCATTTTTTTTTCACTTTATTAGCAACTCTGTACAGGGTGTTTGGTAAAGAATGGACCATAGCTTAACCTCAGGTTCCTGAGGTTAAAATAGGCCGATTTAAGCTAACTTATCTTAGTACAAAGTTTATAATAACCGAGATACAGGGTGTCAAAGTTAAACTTTTTTTTTTATTCATTATTGAATATTTCCTGACAGGTATGAGATAACAACATGAAATTTGGTATGTGGGGGTTTTTTGGGTCGAAAAAATTAAATTCCCTACCAAAAATTATGTATTGCCCAGAGGGCGCCACATACGCCTTTCAGCTCCCATTTATTACGTTCAATTTTTTATATCCCTTACTCTGTATAATTTTGACATTAAAACTTTTATTCTCCTATTAGTTTTACTTAAAAAAGGTATACTTTTTTCATCTCCCTAAACTCAACCGTTTGCGAGATAAACGCATTTTAAATCTGCGATACATCATAATTTTTAGCATAATATCATTGTAGTTACACCCGAAAAATACATTTTTTGGCTTTTTTTGCTAGTTCAAATTTGTCTAGATATTTTACAGTTCGGTATAGCCTCACCTATTGTAAAAATCACGAGCCGCCACTGGTTATGGCGGTATTACCTCGTAATACCGAATGGCGATATTCCCCCTTCCTCCCATACACCAACTCTTTTGAAAAGTTGCATGGTCATTTAACACAAAAAGAAGTATGTGTAAAACAATTTTCATAAAAAAATATTGAAAATTAAATGAGATATACGCCATCTACTGGGGCCGAGAAAATAAAAACATAACTACACTGCTGCAGTGATTGGGACTAACAGAGATCCTGAAACATAAAATTTCAAAGTTATTATTAAAATATAAGTTATTTTCTATACCATGAACTAGGGGTTTTTGATCGGATAAAAAATGTCAATTTAGAGGTTTTTTAAACTGAAAATGTTTTAGCTAGTTTTAAAAATTTTTTTCAACACTTCGTCATTTTTCCAAATTTCATTATTTTTTAATAATCCTAGTTGATGGGATAGGAAATAACTTATATTTCAATAATCACTTTGAAGTTTTATGTTTCAGGATCTCTATTAGTCCCAATCACTGCAGCAGTAGAGCCATGTTTTTATTTTCACGGTGCCAGTAGATGGCGCATAAATCGTTTAATTTTTAATACTTTTTTATGAAAATTGTATTACATATACTTCTTTTTATAGTAAATGCCCATGCAAATTTTCAAAACCATTGGTATACTACTTTTCATTTTAGAAATTCCCAAAAAAGTATATGAATTTTGTACTTTTACACTAGGATAGCACCTTAAATGAGTTTGTAAAATCCAAAGAATGAAGAAAAAAAGAAACGGCAAATTTAGGTTACTTAATTTCAAATTATATGCTTAAAGAGAGAGGTAGGTCCACTAGAAATGTACGAAAAATGCATTGGCTTTCTGGAGTTTTAATGGAATATGGCTATTAAAGAATAACTCTGATGAATGATGTCTAAATTGGACAAGGGAGCTCATTGAGCTCTATGCTCTTCAATTTAATCATGAATGAAATAATCAACCTGGATACGAGGCCACCACTTAACACCACGAAGTATACGAATACTGGTCCTAGCATTTTAAAAGCGGAAGTAGAGAAAGCCATCAAACAGAGCAAAAATGGGAAATCTCCAGGCCCTGACCAAGTACCATCAGACTGGCTCAAACTTCTGGATGACGACAATGCCTCACAACTAACAAACATTTATAACCATATATACGAGACTGGAATGATGCCACAGATATGGTTAGAGTCTACATTTATTCCACTCCCAAAAAATACCTAATACATCATCATGTAAAGACTTTAGACTAATTAGTCTCATGAGCCACTCTCTCAAGCTACTTCTTAAGATAATTCTTAATAGAATCAAGCAGAAATGTGAAGAGACAATGGGAAACAAACAATTCGGTTTCAGAGAAGGATTGGGAACAAGGGAAGCTTTGTTCTCAATGTTAACATTACTTCAACGATCATGGGAAGTACAGAAACCAATTTACGTCTGCCTTATAGATTTTGAGAAGGCGTTTGATAGAGTTCAATATGATAGGTTGTTTCAATATCTAGAAATGATTGGAATAGATGATAAAGATCTGAGACTTTTACAACATCTATATTGGAATCAAGAAGCTTCTATTCTGGTAGACGGCAAAGAAACAGACAAAATTTGCATTCAAAGAGGTGTCAGACAGGGTTGTGTGTTATCCCCAACTTTGTTTAACGTATACTCAGAAATAATTTTTAATGAAGCCTTGGAAGGACAATGTGGAGTTCGAATCGGGGGTGAAACTATTAACAACATCAGATATGCAGACGACACCGCGATCATGGCTGAAAACATCGAAGATCTTCAATTGCTTATAGATCGAGTCACTAGAGAATGCTCCAATAACGGACTTAACATAAATGCAACAAAGACAAAGTTACTTGTGGTTAGTAAACAAGACGTCGGCCCTATGCAACTAATTGTCAGTGATGAATCAATAACAAAAGTTAACCATTTTAAATACCTAGGATGTTGGATAAACGAGACACTAAATCCGGATGAAGAAATTAAAACTCGTATAGAAATTGCAAGAGGAGCATTTATGAAACTTAGATCTATTCTGAGCAACTCTCAGCTGAACTTACAACTAAGAATCAAGTTCCTAAAATGTTATGTGTATCCTGTATTACTATATGGATGTGAAACCTGGATCATGAAGGTTAACATGATGAACAGATTAGCAGCCTTTGAGATGTGGTCATATCGTAGACTGCTCAGAATATCTTGGATTCAACGCATTTCTAACAGAGAAGTCTTAAACAGAGTAGGTCAAGGCGAAGGTGACTTAATGAAGATGATAAAAAAGAGAAAACTTGAATATCTGGGGCATATAATGAGAGGTAGCAGATACAGGATGCTGCAGTTAATACTCAATGGAAAGATCGACGGAAAAAGAGGAATTGGTCGAAAGAAATATTCATGGCTCCGAAACCTTCGTCAATGGACTGGCTTATCAGCAGATCAATTGTTACATGCCGCACAAGATCGAGAACGATATCGGCAAATTGTTATGGAAGCTACCCACGCCTAAAAATTTGGGCACGGTACTTAAAGAAGAAGAAGAAATAATCAAAAGCGTCAACAAAGAAATAGGATGCAAAATGGAAACAAAGAAGTAAAAATACTCTGTTATGCAGACGACGCAATGCCGATAGCTCAAGATGAAGATAGATATGCAAATATTAGTCCACAGTTTTAACATAAAAGCAAAAAAAAATCAAAATGATAATTTCATCTCAGAAAACTACAACAATAGTAATAAGTAAAGAACCAATCAAATGCAAAATAGAAATTGTTGGCATCAGTATCGAACAAGTAATGGAAATAGAATAACTTGGAATTAGACTGTTCAGATACGGAGACCTGGACAAAGAACAAATCAAGTACAAAAAGCAAATACATTGGCAGGACCACTTAATAACACTATATGGCGAAACTGACCTATTAACGCTGAAATGAAGTCAGGAATTTATAAAGCCAGTGTAAAACCAATAATGACATAAGCATCAGAAACAAGACCCGATACAGCCACAACACAAAGACTACCAGAAACAGCAGAAATGAAAGTACTTACTAGGAAGCATTACAGGAAATACGCTGAGACATCTACAGAGGAGTGAAGACATTAAAAGAAAATGTAACAAACAGCGTATAAACGAATGGACACTAACAGTGACGTGCTGTAACTTTTCAAGCGGACCGGTGATTTTATAGAAAAGCGGCCTCCCATCATTTTACCTTCTATTATCAGGATGTTTTATTGTTATTTATAAAATCAAAAAAAAAAAACAAAAATATAAATTATTTTTAAATCAAACATACAACTTTAAACTCAATGATTTTTTTAATTTGATATGTTTTTTATTTAAGAATAAGCAATAATTTTACAAATAATAAATGACATGTATGCCAATATTGTATGCAGTAAGGCAGAAACCATGATTTCCTAAATAAATATAATATGAGTTTGATGTAGTAATTAAGATAAAAGTAAAATAAAATTTTGAGAATTTTTCAATCATGTATTAAGTTGAATTTTAGTAAATCGATTATACAAGAGAGTACAAATACAAGTACAGTGCAAATACTTTAATTCAACAATATTTAAAATGTTAATACAATGCAATAATCTAAACATTCTTTTGCAATTATTTTATAAAATAATAACTTAACTCTCGACCAATAATTTCCGCATTTTGGTAGATTTTTGAGCAAATTCGTCGATTATTTCATCATTTTTAAGCTTATACAAAGTTTCTTTTTCTATAGCCATTAGTATAAATGAGGCGCTCAGAGCAACAGTGGCCTAACCCACAACCCACAATTTTATCAAAACGCTTTTATTACATTAAAGTTGTCCCTTGTTTAACTAATCTCAGGTGCAGTGGTTCAAGCATTAATTGCTTCAGCCACTCTGCATCTGAAAATACTTAAATAAGGGATAACTTTAATGTAATAAAACCGTTTTGGTAAAATTGTGGATTTTGGGTTAGGCCACTGTTGCTCTGAGCGCCTCAAATGTTTCCAAGTGATCTTGTGTTAAAGTACTTCTTAACTGATTTTTTATGTATTTCAACGTTGAAAAGCTTTTTTCGCAAGATTTCTGTGTCACTGAAAGAATTAATAAATGCTTATATACTATTTAAATTTGGATAAGTACACTGATGTAAGTTGTACTTATGGAAAACAGCGTAACAGCAAGCTATACAATCTTTATACTTATTAGTACCACACGGAGGTGAATTTATCACGATATCAACAACACTGTCATTTGTTACTTCATGTTCATTATCACTTAGATTAATAATATCATCCTTCATAATTTCTATAGACTGAACATATTCCTCATAAACTCTATCTTCTATAATTTCAGTATTTTGCAAAATCCTATTTTTTAATACAATCCATTTATCAGCACAATCCACGAGTTCTTCTCTAATTGCAGTCGCAATTATGGTTGGATAAAAATTTCTTAATTTTTCAGTAAATGATTTAAATGCCGTTAAAGATCATAAAGGTATACCATTTTTTTATTGTCAAAATTTCTAGGATGTAGGGTGCATATAACATCATAAATTTTTGGATTCACATCACATCATTTGTCTTGATCAAATCGTTTTTCAATACTTCCAATACTTCGGAAACAATGTGGAAGACATTTTTAATTCTGCAGAGTACATACATACATGTTTTAAGAAAATTGGAAAAATTTCAATTTTTTTGAAATGTTTTATTAATATTATTAGCAAAATTAAAATTAGAAATTAAAAAATATTTTTTTTGTTACATCTAAAAATTTTTGTGAAAAAATCCTATCTGACCGGCCTCAAGAGGCTGCGGCCTCTCGGTGATTGCACCGATTCATTTATATGGCCAGCACGCCACTGGACACTAAATAGAAAAAAAATGGAATAACCACATAAACAGAATAAGGGAGACACGTGTGGTCAAAATAGCAAGAAATAGATCACCAATCAGTAGAAGAAGTACAAACCGACTGTGCAAAAGATGGAGTGACCATCTTCCATAGAGGTATCAATCCGCCAATGAACAAGCAGAATTGCTTATAAAGAGAAAAAAGAAGAAGAAGAAAATGGATAAAGCGGCAATGAATAATTAAAAATAACTTACCAGTAAATGGAGATGAAGGGTCTTCTTTGGCATGTTTTGAGAATAACGGTGGAATTTTTTTCTTGGTTAACCATATCTTATTCCGTAACGGAGCCATGGGATGAACATTTTTCATTTGTGTTTTTTCTTTTACTGACAAAATTCACAATTGATGGTCGAGATTTCAAATTCTCCTGGCTGGGAAAAGATGTATGTTGAATTTCGGATTCTTCAAAACTTGGTCGAGATTTCAAATTCTCCTGGCTGGGAAAAGATGTATGTTGAATTTCGGATTCTTCAAAACTTGTTATAGCTTTATTTTTTCTGGATTTATTTTTATGGCGTTTCCTGAAAGATTTTATAACTTTTTCATGTCTCAGTGTTATCAAACTTGTTCTTCTACCAGGCGAATGGTTCTTATCAAGAACAAGTCTCTCGGAGGTGTACTCGAACTTGTAGGTACAGAAAATTCATTGTTCCAGCTATCAACTTGCTCAAAAGCGTTCTTTAGCAAAGAATTAACGTTTAGTGGAGACACTGTATCATTTTGAATTTGGGCCTTAAGTGCAACTATGGGAGTACTACAAGGTACACGTTCCTTCTGCAAAGTTGCTACAAAATCACTACTACTTTCCAAACTTTTTTTGGTATCGTTATATAACTTAACGTAGTTTTCGGTTGTTTCTTCTTAACAACCTCAATTTCAAGAGTTTCCTCGATCCTTTCTGTTGAAGGGTAATATAGATGGCTTGAGATAGACAGTTGACTGTTAGAATCATTAGGCAAACTAAAATTAGATAGGAAAACCGTACTTTCATTAACAGAATTTGAATTTAAGAAATCATGTATAGTATCTTCTGTACTTATCTGTAAAGAGTCATTATTTAATGAGGATTTGCAGATTCTTCTTGTGGGCAATTCTTGATTTGTGCTTAACTTAGACTGTTGTTCTAAGACTAAGGAATCATGTTTAGTACGTTTTGACAAGGGTTTGTAGGTTCTTAATAATTTGTCAAATGTTATCATCTGTACTTGTCTGTAAAGAGTCATTATTTAATAAGGGTCTGCAGAATCTTCTTGGGGTCAATTCTTGAATTTCTAGTCCTCGTTTCTTTTTAATTAATAGCCGTTTTGTCATGTTTTTCGCAAATAAGAATCACACAAGTTTTTTACAAGAATCCACAGACTTATTAACCAAACTATCTAGTATTTGAATTTACGTTTTCCTGTTTTCGCATTTTCTTGTTTTCTTTTTTCCTTTGTGTTCCTGTAAATAGAGGAAGAGAATGTGTTAACAAGCGGATAAAATTTGTTTGTTTTACCTACAATGTCTCAGTTTCGTCCCGGTACAGGAGCGCACGTGCGCCAAATATTTGGCGTAATTTTAAATCTTGACAATCTATTGTGAATATGTAAATTGTAATTGTGACTGTGAGGCACAGGCATAGATTCAATCAACTATTCAAGTATCATCAGTAGAGCTCGGGAAATATGCAAAATGCATATTAAGTGCATATTTGCATGTTTTTGATAAATTTTGTAAGTGCATATGCGTTTATTAAAATTGCATATTTTTAGACTTTTCTGCATTTTTTTGCATAGATGCATTTTAAAGAGAAATGAGAAGTCTCAAATCTAAACAATAAATCTGAAAATTCTCGTGGTATCACTTTCTGGTAATATTCGCCTTTTACAATTTATAAGGCGATGAATAAAGGAGACGAAGGGGACTCTACAATATGCAGTCACATTTTGTTAGTGAAAACATTTTGTTATTGTTAGGTGATGCTGCGCCGTATGACCAAAAGTGGACAACATTTAAAAATATTTTTTTCAAATTTGTTACAAACAGGATGCTACAAACTGTAAGGATGGAATTTAAAATGGTCAATACCCTTGTACAGGGGCGGCCCGTCGGGGTAGGCAAGGTAGGCGCTGCCTAACGTCTTCAAATGTACAATACAATAATAAATAATTTATTAATATAAAGTATTTATTTCAAAATGGTAATTTATACATTTTGACACAATGCGTAAGTATCTAAAATAAAAAAGCTACTTTTTAATTTCTCTTCGAAGTTGTAATTATTGTACGCTCCTCGTAGTAGTACTACTGACTTCTATTATTGGTACTACCCTATGGTCAGGCACTTTAAATTCCGCCTAACCTAAAGAACAGAACAGAATGATATGCGTCTCTCATTCTTACACTAGCACAGCGCTGTAACTGTGGCTTGTCTGCCCTAGTGGACGAGAATTTCCGGGAACTTTTTGGGGCTAGGTTAGACTACATTTGTTTGCGCCTTCGGTAATGGTTGTCCCGAGCTGCATCTCGGGATAGCCAATTGTATGTTTTAGGATCCTGACTACAAATTCTGAAAAACTAAAAGTGCGAATTTTGTCATGAAATTTGGTACGTGGAGTTAGAATAATATTTGGAACAACTTTTCCAAATAACTTTTTCCGGTATCTCTAACGCGAAGCAAAATATCGAAAATTCGCCCTGTTTGTAGATTCGCAGTAGATAGCGTTTAAAATTGAAATTTGAGTTGACTATGACTATCTTAAAAAATGTGAACCATCACACTTGCTTGATAGGTCTGGATCCCGCGTATGAAAAAAAAGTTGATTAATCGCAAGCTGAAAATTTGTTAATAGCTTAAGGGTGTCTAGTCGGATAAATTTTGATATATGGGAACACTGGAACAGGGGCCGTTTTAATTGTGGAACAGGTTAAAAATTTGGAACGGTCAGATCACGAAAACGGCACATTTATTTTGTCCGACAGAACAGACTTAAACTCTCCTAACAGAGATTAAACTCTCATGCAAAAATCAGACTGCTATTTATCACCTGTCATAATTCCTGCCATTTGACATATTCTACATGTTCCACTCATTAAAACGCCCATTTGGTGATAAATAGCAGTCTGATTTTTGCATGAGAGTTTAAGCTCTGTTCGGAGAGTTTAAGTCTGTTCTGTCGGACAAAATAAATGTGCCGTTTTCGTGGTCTGACCGTTCCAAATTTTTAACCTGTTCCACAATTAAAACTGCCCCTGTTCCAGTGTTCCCATATATCAAAGTTTGTCCGACGAGACACCCTTAAGCTATTAACAAATTTCCAGCTTGCTATTAATCAATGTTTTTTTCATACGCGGGATCCAGACCTATGACTGCAAAATTTTAAATCTGTATTTATTTTGATAGCCGCAATATAGGGGTGTCTTCATCTTAAATGCGACACACTGTGTTGTGTGTATATAGGTATACGAGTATATAATATGTAGAGTATAGAGTATATTATATAAAGGTATATGTGTCGCCTACCCGCATACTAAGGTCACGAGCCGCCACTGCCCTTGTATCAAATAAAAAAACATGTTTTTAAAAGCCTTTCTGCGAGTATAGGTGTATAAAGATCGTTTACCTAATGTGCCTTTACCAGCTGAACTTGTGATAACTAGATGGAGAACATGGTTAAATTCTGTAAATTTCATAACCGATAATTTTGAGGGAATTAGAGACGACATTTTTAGTTTCGATGTAGACGTAACTCAGGTGCTATGAACAATGTGTAGATGTTTTCAAAAACCGTTATTAAAAAGTAATTTGATACATATCCAAACCAATTTGGAAATATTGCTTAGCCAGTTACTAAATTAGAAAAGCGAAACATTTCTTTAGAACAAAGTATTGAAATTATCAATTCATTGAATGAAATAATTCAACACCTTGGTGAAACCAACAAAGTGTATCAATAATCTGCACAGTGTTAAAGAAAAATGAGGGATATCCAAAAATAATTAAAAAAAATATTATTAAGATGGGGAAATGTGAAGATAATTTAATTTTATAGGTAGAACCCTTAATTAAACAATATTTTAAGTTTGCTTCTTAAACTTCATGTGAAGTAGAAATAAGTTTTTCCGTGTATGCTTAAACAATTACAATCAGATATATCTACGACTGTTTTTCTGTAGAAAATTTAGAAAAACGTTTAAAAATGTATAGTTTTAATAATAATTGTAATAATAAATAATAAAGACTGATGATAAATATAAATAGTCCTGGATCCCGCGTATGAAAAAAAATGATTAATAGCAAGCTGAAAATTTGTTAATAGCTTAAGGGTATCTAGTCCGATAAACTTTGATATAAGGGAACACTGGAACAGAGGCAGTTTTAATTGTGGAACAGGTTAAATATTTGGAACGGTCAGACCACGAAAACGGCATAATTATTTTGTCCAACAGAATAGAATTAAACTCTCCGAACAGAGATTAAACTCTCATGCAAAAATCAGACTGCTATTTGTCACCTGTCATAATTCCTGTCATTTGACATATTCTACATGTTCCACTCATTAAAATGCCCATTTAGTGATAAATAGCAGTCTGATTTTTGCATGAGAGTTTAATCTCTGTTCGGAGAGTTTAAGTCTGTTCTGTCGGACAAAATACATGTGCCGTTTTCGTGGTCTGACCGTTCCAAATTTTAAACCTGTTCCACAATTAAAACTTACCCTGTTCCAGTGTTCCCATATATCAAAGTTTGTCCGACTAGACACCCTTAAGCTATTAACAAATTTTCAGCTTGCTATTAATCAACTTTTTTTTCATACACGGGATCCTGACCTAAAAGAATAAAAAATGGATATAATATTGTAGGTTATAGACATTTCCACAAATATTTTTTATGACTTTAGCATAAAATAATATTTTTGTAGCAAATACCTCGACAGTCCATTGGCATCAAATAAATAATTAAATACATTCAAAACAAAGATTACTGCGTTCTTTTATTTAAATGCATTAAATGCATAAAAGCATATTTAAGTGCATATTTCAACTGTTTTTTGTGCATATTTGCATGCATATTTTAGGGTTTTTTAAGTGCATATTTTCCGAGCTCTAATCAGAATATTTTTGTTTATATCTCCTATCCAACTTTGATTTTGTTTGAGTTTATTGTCTCAAAAGTTTGGAGCACAATGGTAAATAAATGTGAGATAGGTATGTTTGAAAGACTTTTCAGATGTTTCAAATTTAAGAAAACACCTTAAAAAGTTTCGCCCCGAAGAAGTTAAAATTCTGGAAAAGTACAAAAAAAGCAGGAATAAATAAACTTTTTGGTCTGGATCCCGCGTATGAAAAAAAAGTCGATTAATAGCAAGCTGAAAATTTGTTAATAGCTTAAGGGTGTCTAGTCGGACAAACTTTGATATATGGGAACACTGGAACAGGGGAAGTTTTAATTGTGGAACAGGTTAAAAATTTGGAACGGTCAGACCACGAAAAAGTGACATGTATTTTGTCCGACAGAACTTCCAATTTATTTGTTACCTTTTCATTAAACTCTCATGAAAAAATCAGACTGCTATTTATCACCTGTCATAATTCCTGTCATTTGACATGTTCTACGTGATTCACTCATTATAATGCCCATTTGGTGATAAATAGCAGCCTGGTTTTTGCATGAGAGTTTAATGAAAGGGTAACAAATCAATTGGAAGTTCTGTCGGACAAAATACATGTGACGTTTTCGTGGTCTGACCGTTCTAAATTTTTAACCTGTTCCACAATTAAAACTTCTTCTGTTCCAGTGTTCCCATATATCAAAGTTTGTCCGAATAGACACCCTTAAGCTATTAACAAATTTTCAGCTTGCTATTAATCAACTTTTTTTTTCATACGCGGGATCCACACCTATTTGTTTAAAAATGTGTTTTATTTTTAATATACTGGATTATCAGTTAATCAGTGTTCTCAATTATATATAAATAGAAAACCTAATATAGTGCAGTCACCGAAGGTTTTCACCTCCGATTTCGTTGAACGTCCATCGATTTTCATGAAAATTGGTGAGTAATTAGAGGATACCTCAAGAAACAAAGGTGACATGATGCCAACTTGCGCTTTTACCCTGGGGGTGGATGCCACCCCTTCCCGGTGGTGGAAGTTATTTTATTAAATCTAATACCATAAATCGATAGAGGGACAAATTCTAAGCAAAATTTATTATATAAAGTTATTAATATAAATAATACTTTTTAAGTTATTGAATATCAAAGATTTTATTTTTCGTAAACAATGCATGTTTTAAAGCGGGTTTTCACGTATAACTCAAAAACTATAAGCTTTTACAAAAAAGTAATTATTACCGAAATTAAAGATAATAAAAAATTGAATACACTCCTCACTTAAATAACTACACTAATGTTAATAAAAAATGAGTTATAGGCAATTGAATGTATATTTTTTTCGACAAGTACTTAAATCCAAGTATTCAAGCTTAAATAACGGGAAAACGCTGCATTTTATAAAATGCTGCTAAACACTTGTCAAAGTACTTCGGAATACCTATCAAATGAGCTCCAAAAGAAGTTAATAGCATCAAAATTAAGTAAGTTATGATGAAAATAAAAAAGCCTTTGGAAGTTTTTAGGAAAAAGTGAAAAATCAAGCATACGCCATTTCCACAAAAATTAAAGTTTATAGTACTCCTTACAGAATTTCTTTATATTAGCATAGGTAATGAGTTCAACAATTTTGACCGGTTTAGAATGCATATTTGTGAAAAAAAGATATAATTTAAAAAAATCAGAATTTTTAAAATTATCTCAATTTTCATATTATTTTGATAATAACTCCAAAAATCCTCAATTTACGTAAAAAATAATATATAACTAAATTTTAGTTTTTTCTGTATCAAATATTTTACCTTTTTTAATATTTCTGCAGGGTAAAAACTAACCGAGATAGAAACGTTTAAAGCTTAAGTTTTGGTGTGAGAACCATGTAACCGGGGCCATTTAACCTTTTATTTTTAAAAAAGTAATGGATTTAAAAAATTAAATTTAACGTGGTTTAATAGCTCCTGGAATTAACTTTCAAATGATTTTTGGGCGAATCTGATATCGTGATATCGTAAAAATTACGGAATATTAACAAAAAAAAAAAACAATAAATTTTGAAAAATTTTTGGAGCATAAATTTTACTGCTAATAACTTGTTCGGGGGCTCATTTGATAGATATTTCTAAGTACTTTGACAAATGTTTAATACGTTTATGATATAAAATGCATATTTTCCCCGTTATTTAAGCTTGAATACTTGGATTTGGGTACTCACCGAAAGAAATATACATTCAGTTACCTATAACTCACTTTTAGTTAACATCCAGAAGTTTTTCGAGTAAGGAGTTTATTTTATTTTAGTTTTTAGGAGTTAGCTTCAATTTTGCTAATAATAACTTTTTTGTAAAAACTCATAGTTGTTGAGTTATTGATGAAAAATCGGTTAAAAACACGCATTTTTGTCACGAAAAATAAAAATCTTTGATCTTTAATAACTTAAAAAGTTTTGATTTATCTTAATGACTTTATATAAAAAATTTTGTTTAAAATTTGTCCCTCTATCGAATTATAGGGCTATTTTTAATAAAATAATTTTCACCCCCGAAAAGGGGTGGCATCCACCCTAGGGTAAAAGTGCAAGTTGGCACCATGTCACCTTTGTTCATTGAGATATCCTCTAACCACTCACTAATTTTCATGAAAATCGATGGAGGTCCAACGAAATCGGAGGTAGTAGCTCATATCCACGTTCTAGTCCAGAGAAATAAGATTTTTCTCGTGACACATCCCCCTTTAGGCCGAAACCAAAATTTTTGAGTAGTATGGACATCTGTATTAATAACCTATATGTTTCCTGCAGCCGATTTTGACGATATAAATAGTTATAAACAAATAAAGATAAAAAACGGTAAATTTTCGCGTTTTTCGTCTATTACTAAAAAGTGAAGCATTCTAAACAAATTTGAGAATAAGAAACTCATAAATCATATAAAAAACTTTAATATGGCATTCGCTGAATATGTCTATAAAATTGAATATCAAATATTCTTATTTGTTGCTTAGAAAATTGCAAAATAAATCATACATTTTGAGATTTTATAAATGTTCATAACTTATGTAAAAGTTAAGTTAGAACCTTCTTATTACACGGAATGCTGAGACTTCTTGTGTTTAAATTATATTTTAAATTTCAAAGCAATACTGGGATGATTTAGACTTTTTTGCCGATTTCGTTTGTCAAAGACCACGGTGGTATCGCTATTGGAACAGATTGACCAGGAAATGAGAAGTTCAACTGTTTGGTAAATAATTTTTTTGCTGTATAGACACATATATAATCATCTTTTTAAAATATTACTAGGAATCATGTATTAAATCCTGTTACAGTAGGTATGTGTAAACATATCTGTTACAGTTATGATATCTTTAAATAATATATTTCCTTATAATTCCTTCCTATATAATAACGATAATAATTTATCACTTCGATAATAATATGTAATAATTTCCTTATAATAACGGGGTAAAAAATAGAATATCTCCCGTGATAAAAACAAAATAACATAACCTAACTAACCTCTTCTGTCAGGCAATTCTCAAAATAAACAAATTCGACTCTGATGCATTCACTGCACCTATGCGCAAGCGTAACCAAAAAATTCGAAGTTAAACCATCTAATTCTAATTCTAATGGGTATTGGTTAAAATCTTAGTCAACTTAAACGGGTTTAAACGCTAACCTAGTACTGAAAAACTGATTAACCATAAATATTTCGGTGACCGAAAAATAAATAGGTAAAACCCAGCACTGAAAAACCGGCGTTGTTCTGAAGCTATTTCCTTGTGGCATTTTTATGATTAATTATTTATATGGGAAATAAGCCACAATTAAAATGAAAAAAATAATTTTATTAACGTTTCGACGCCCAAATCGGGTGCCGTTGTCAAAATACAAAATATTACTAAAATAAACAAAAGTGTTGTTGTTAAGCAAAAAAATTCTTCTAATAACTTATTTAATCTCACTCATTTATATTGGCAATTCAGACATATATTATACATTTTAAAGTAGAAGACTTTAAAATGATATTGCCAATATTTATGAGTTGCGTTCCTGGGACGACTTATTGAAAGATAGTTCATTCGATTACATGAAATTAACCCCAACTCAAGAATATCCGTCATAAAAAATTATAGCATGTGATATGTCTTTAAAAAGACAACCAAATGCAACGACAGTAAAATTCTCGAGTTAGAGATTTCATAGTAAATCACAAGGGAAAACCAGGAAAAACCCTGTGATACTATCCCGACATCGTAAGTATTTGGTCTTACATTAATTTACTCTCAAAAAATAATACCAAATTCTGACTTGTAACATGTTTAAATTATAAATAATATTAATAATACTAGATATATAAGTAATACTAAAATATAAAATATGTACTAGCTCGATATTATTGACTTACTAATCTTGGTATTTTCTTTCTATTGACTTCCTCTTTCAGTATGGGTAACCACATCCTACTGCATTCTACCGAGGAATTTGCGACACAATTGGTTTCGTTTAGCATAATTAGAGCCGCTTCTTTGATTTTTCTCTTTTTACTATCTGATTCTTTCAGGACTATATTTGAATCTCTCCACTGAACTCTATGTTCATTATCCCATGCGTGTTGACATATTTGAGATCTCTCAAATTCTCTATTTTTAATATAAGATTGATGTTCACTTATTCTAACGTCTAATGGTCTTGATGTCTCACCTAAATAAAATTGTTCGCATTCACAAGGTATTTTATAAATATATATATATATATATATATATATATATATATATATATATATATATATATATATATATATATATATATATATATACGTCTTCATATCAAGGCGAGATCCGACTAAATTGAGGACAACCCGAGATCCACCAATAGGAAATTAATTATTGGAGTATATTGTTCATAACTATCTTTATAATTAACATATTAGTCATGGCACACTTAGAGGGGAAAAGATTTTTAAACTTAAATTTTTCTGATAAATTTACAGCGAAACGAGATCCGTAGCTGAAAAGGAAATGGGAAGACTTATATACGGAATTTTAGATATTTACCGATCAACGCGAGATCACACACTGATGCCAGCTCTAAAGAGTAATAGTTGAGCGACCAGAGCTCGTGTTGTATTGCATATTTCCCCCGATATACAGACACAGAAGATAGATAATGTACATAGTGGGCGGAGACCATGACGGCAGCAACAGAGTTATCTCGAATTCTTTATGTAACTTTTAAGTATCGCTTCTTTCATGTCTTCAACGTCTACCGTTGTTTTCTTTAAATTTTGAATTTACTGTGTATAAACTAGGTATATCTACTACCCTTTTCAACTATATAGATTTACCTTTCAGAAAGTCCCTTAGTTTTGTTACATACATAAGGGTGTGAATAAAGAAAAATACTTCACAAATAATAACCATTTAATAATGATAATTTGCAATATAATATTTTAAAACTATACATTACTATTCTTAAAAAACACTTACTACTAAACAAAAATGTAATTATTAGATTCTTAAATAATATAAATTGTTACAAAATAATTTAAATGATTGCTTGTTTTAAAAATGCATTACAAAAAAGTACAAATTTTTATAATGATTAAAATTTAAAAAATATAATAACTCAAGTAGTCCAGAGAAATAAGATTTTTCTCGTGACACATCTGCCTCCAGGCCGAAACCAAATTTTTTGAGTAGAATGGACATCTATATTAATAACCTATATGGTTCATGCAGCCGATTTTGATGATATAAACAAACGAAGATCAAAAAACGATAACTTTTCGCTTTTTTCGTCTATTGCCAAAAAGGTAAGAATTCTAAACAAATTTGAGAGTAAGAAACTCATAATCCGTATAAAAAACTTCAATATGGCGTTCGCTGGATATGTCTATCCTTATTGGTTGCTTAGAAAATTGCAAAATAAATAATAAATTTTGAGTTTTTATAAATATTCATAACTTATGTAAAAATTAACTTAGAACCTTCTTATTTCACGGAATGCTGAGACTTCTTGTGCTTAAATTATATTTGAAATTTCAAAGCAATTGGTCAAATAGTTTAAAAGTTATTTAATTTGTTTATCCCAAATTCATTTTTTTTGCAACGCTATGAGTCAGAAAATTATGAGGTTACAGTAATACTTCGGACAGTTTATGAAAGAAGAACATTTATACTATTGTAAATAAAAATTTACTAGTAAATGTTGCATTTACTAGTAAATAAAAATTGATATAAATCTATTTGTTGTGACTTTTTTCCAAACATACGGCCGTAGAAAAAATATTGTTCCTAACTCATGCGGAAAGTATCTTTCCCGCACTCGACTGCTTGCCCGAACGACGCGATAGCCTCGACTGTCAACGGCAGTCGCGTGCGGGAAAGTATCACTTTCCGCAATAGTTAGGAAAATAACTATTTTCTGCGAGCTTGCAAAAATGTCTACTTTCGCGCACGCGTTTTAGTTTAGAAAGTTTTACTTTTCCGCACTGAATTTAGATATTTTAATAATATTCAGATATTATTTACTATTTTATTTCAAATGTATTTTATTGTGTTGCTGTTTTAATGAAATTAACGCAACAATTCGATGAAATAAAATTATTTTGACATAATATTCGAAAGTCAAATCAGTAGACAATAACAGTCGCTTTGAATAGTCGTCATGGAAACCAAGATCGTCGTCATGCTAACCAATTATATTGAAAGTTTGGTTTTGACAAAGTTGTCAAAGAATAATTTTGTGTATATATTTTCATATTAATTCAATTAATTGATTAAGATTTGGTCATTTTTTAAACGCTCGTAGAAAAAATGTTGTTCCTAACTCTTGCGGAAAGTCCCTTTTCTGCACTCGACTGCTTGCCGAACTCCGCTTCGCGTCGTTCGGCAAACTGCAATTGCGTGCGCAAAAGTATGACTTTCCGCACGTTATTAAAATAACTATATTTAGTAGATATACTTTTTGTTCGAGATAGAAATGTAGTTAAGATGTAAATTAAGATAACAAAATTAAAAACACAATGAGTTGAATACAAAAAATAACATGATACAAGAAGTGATTCAGGTTAAAAGAGTCGTAAATTCAAGAAAATGATTAATTTACGATTAATTTAAAATAGCTTTCTAGCAAGTTTCGCTTTATCGGTGATGTCAACGATTATCATGTTTATAGTAGGAAAAATGAAAGAATACCCATGAACGAACATATAAAACACGCTGTATTTTCCTGTTACCGTGTCACGCAAAAAATTGACCAGCGCAAGTACATGTAATAATTATTATTACATGTACTTGCGCTGGGCAATTTTCTTTATGACATGGTGACAAGAAAATACACCGTGTTTTATATGTTCGTTCATGGGTATTCTTTCATTTTTCCGACTGTATTTGAGTGTTACTTACAACAAAAAATCCGGAGGATGGTTTTTGTTTATAATTCCAAATGTAATTTAATCTACTTCAACAAAAATTTATGAAGGAACAACAACATTTGTCTATTTTTATGAACCAAGTTGTTATTTCAGGAAATTCTTCTTCATAAAATCTCTTGTGACTTTTGATCAGTTGTCGTTTTAATGAACTAGTTTCACTATTTGTCATTTTATAACGTTGTTCTTACATCTTATATCTTTACATAACGTGCACTTTGCAATTTTCATTGTTTTCGTATTTATAATATGTACATAGTTCTCTGTAAATTGACTATTGACCTGTTTTCAGGTCGATACTTTGGGTATTCAAAGAAAAAATCAGGTTGCCTTTACCAAAAGGAATTATAAACCTTTCAGTAGTGCCTTAAAAAAGGCACCATATGCTTCACCGGAATCGAACATACAATTTCTATTACTATTGTATTAGATTAGACGATTTATTACTCCTGGCTTGGTGACGAGCCAGAAATATACACTTGCTAGGTCCTTCTTCTTCGAAACCATTTTTGCCAATGTAATGGTAATATAAAATATAAATAATGGTCAATAAATTCCACATAAGAGAAATTTCCAAGAAATTTCTGAAATTTTAGTCTGACAAGGAGTCTCCTAACCGAAGAAAGTCAATGTCTAAAAACAGAGATTTCTCATTAATGAGCGAATTAAAAGTGGGACGAGAGGAATGAACCGTTTTGATTGAAAAACTTATTAAATAGTCGACATCATCGAAATTTGCTCAAAAATCAGGTGATCCTTCTATACACATGTTTTTTGAAAGTGTTGCCAAAGAATATATAGTGAGGCTATATATTCGTTGGTGTTGTTTCGCGATATGTACTTTCTTCTAAATATTATGAACTATAACTTAACTAATTTGTGCCTTGTGCTGATGCAGAGTACATGTTATGTTCAGACCTGTCCAAATAAGTCATTACAAAATGCAGTATCTCAATTAGAATTGGAAATATAGTTATTTTCCTAACAGGTGCAGAAAGTCATACTTTTCCGCACGCGACTGCAGTTTGACGAACGACGCGAAGCGGGAGTTCGGCAAGCAGTCGAGTGCGGAAGAGAGACTTTCTGCAAGAGTTAGGAAAAATATTTTTTCTACGAGCGTGTAAAAATGTCTACTTTCGCGCACGCGTTTTAGTTTAGAAAGTTTTACTTTTCCGTACGCATTTTACTTTTCCGCACGCCTTTTACTTTTACGCACTGAATTTAGATATGTTAATATGGCCTTAAAGTAATTATAATACATGCAATAAACTAAGATTTAGATATTATTTACTAATTTATTTCAAATATATCTTATTGTATTCATGTTTTAATGAAATTAACGCGAGAATTCGATGAAATAAAAATAATTTTGACATAATATTCGAAAGTTTAATCAGTAGACAATACCAGTGGTTTTGAATCGTCGTCATGGAAACCAAGATCGTCGTCATGCTAACCAATTATACTGAAATTTTGGTTTTGACAACCTTGTCAAAGAATTAATTTGTGTATGTATTTTCATATTAATTAAATTAATTGATTAAGAATTGGTCATTTTTAAAGACTCGTAGAAAAAACACATTGCGCAATATGATATTCAAACTTCAAACTGTTTGAAGAAGTTCGATTTCAAGTCAAATCTACATTATCAAATTCAAGTCAAGTCAAACTTTTTTACAAAAAAAGATTGATGTTCAAATCAAGTCAAGTTTGTTGAGTAAAATCAAACTAGTTTGACTTGATGCATCTCTAATATCTGCCATAAATTGAAGGACTCCAATATTCAATCCGAATATGTTTCAACGTAAATGTAAAAGAAGTTGTTTTAATGTAAAAATGTGTAGAGACACTAACGGTGAAATTCTACATGACAAAAACTCAGTTCTTAATAGATGAACACAACATTTCAGCGAACATCTAAATATAAACGATATTGAAGAAGGTTACAACATAGAAAATCAACAAAATCTACATCATCAACTACACACTGAAGACCCAACAAGAGAGGAAGTATCAACTGCCATCCTAAAACTCAAAGACAATAAAGCCCTGAATCTGTTCTGAACTGTATAAAAAAGGTGGTGATCATTTGCAGCAATCCATAAATTAATAGTGCTGATATGGCAGAATGAACTGGTTCCAGAAAAGGGAATAATATTATGTCCGTTGCATAAAAAAGTGATCAACTGGATTGTAAGAACTATAGAGGCATTACTCTACTAGCATCTACGTATAAAATCTTCGGCAATGTATTGTTTGAAAGACTGAAACTTTTCACAAAGGATATTGTTGGTCAATATCAATGCGGATTCACTGCTGGAAAGTCAACTATACATCAAATTCAAGCACATAGACAGATTCTAGAAAAGTCAGTAGAATATAACATAGATACCCACCATCTCTTCGTCGACTTCAAAGCAGCCTATGACAGTGTTAAAAGAACTGCATTATATAATGCAATGATTGACTTTGGGATCCCACCGAATTTGGTTAAGTTGACCCCACTAACAATGCAAAATGTAAGCTCGTGCGTTAGAATTCAAGGAGAAAACTCGACATTCTTTGTCATTAATAATGGTCTAAGACAGGGGACGAGCTGGCGTGTCTCCTCTTTAATATTCCTTGGAAAAAGTAGTGAGAAAATTAAATATTAGAATGAATGGTACTATTTTTAATAGATCGACGCAAATTCTCGCATTCGCTGACGATATAGTTATAGTAGTCCAGGGTAATAAGGTTTTTTCCATGACACTCGAGCAGCCAGGGTACTGAAGCGTTTTTTCGACAGGTAATACCTATAAGAGCAAATTGTAACTATTTCCTGCGTAGGATCTGGCGGCCATTTTTATTTATAAACAATTAAGTGTCAAAAAATGGCATTTTTCCTTTTTTTTTCAAATTAATGAAAAACAGTGGCACTTACGGTTTTTTTAGTACAAATATCTTTGAGATTATGGAAAAAGCTTTAAAATGACGTATTACAAAGATTGATATGCTCATTTATTGTTAATATAATTACGAAAAAATGTCGGAATTGCAAAAAAAATTAATTTCGCAATATCTATTGTAAAAATTAGTGTACAGCTTTTAAATTTTTGTCATATAAGGGTTCTTTGGTGCTTAAGATGTGATAAAAATTTCAAAGCGATTTATTTAATTGTTTAAATTTTATTCAAATTGTTTATCCCAGAGAGCATTTTTTTTGCAATAAGTCAGAAAAAAATGACGTTAGAACCATTCCACAGATGTCAGATGAAAGAGCATGAGCTATATTGTCAACTTGGTTTAAAAAAAGCGAATAAAAAATGCATTTATTAGTAATAAATAATTATGAAAAAGTATCGTAAATCATTCCTTACAAACTTTTTATTTTGTTATATAAGAAATTATATACAGTCGAACCCGCTTATTAGAGTACCGGTTATAGGAATATCCCGGTTTATGTAATATAAATTCAAGGTCCCAAAACGTTTCCATTTACCCTTTAATAAATTTATCCGTTTATTGTAATATGGTTTAGTAACCTATTACCGCTTTTTCGAATAAATGTTTCAAGTCAACAAATAACTTTTTATGTACAATTTCCTAGAAATTTTAAATTTGCCTGATCTAATGGTTTGTCGTTTTGTATATTATTACGGTTTCTCAGGTACCTACCTAATAAACACTTTATTACTGTGTTATGATGAGTAAACGCTTCTCTCCCACAGAAAATTCAATCGTATGCCGACAAGGTCATAAAATAATTTCATTTGTCTACAAATTTCTACAAATGGTACATTGCCACACACTTGGATGTTTTTAGAAACAGCATTTTTCTATAAGATTATTTATTACCAATAGTTGATTGTTTGTTTGGGGGTCTTTTCTAAAACCCAATTCCAATTTATTAGGTCTGGATCCCGTGTATGAAAAAAAAGTTGATTAATAGCAAGCTGAAAATTTGTTAATAGGTTAAGGGTGTCTAGTCGGATAAACTTTGATATTATATGGGAACACTGGAACAGGGGCAGTTTTAATTGTAGAACAGGTTAAAAATTTGGAATGGTCAGACCACGAAAACGGCACATTTATTTTGTCCGACAGAACAGACTTAAACTCTCCGAACAGAGATTAAACTCTCATGCAAAACTCAGACTGCTATTTATCACCTGTCATAGTTCCTGTCATTTGACATGTTCTACATGTTCCACTCATTAAAACGCCCATTTGGTGATAAATAGCAGTCTGATTTTTGCATGAGAGTTCAATCTCTGTTCGGAGAGTTTAAGTCTGTTCTGTAGGAAAAATACATGTGCCGTTTTTGTGGTCTGACCGTTCCAAATTTTTAACGTGTTCCACAATTAAAACTTCCCCTGTTCCAGTGTTCCCATATATCAAAGTTTGTCCGACTAGACACCCTTAAGCTATTAACAAATTTTCAGCTTTCTATTAATCAACTTTTTTCATACGCGGGATCCTTATATATTGTCTAATCGTTTCGTAATGATTTTTGTAAATAAATTATAAATTTTTATTGATATAAATAGACCTAAAACCATATGCATATACATATTGACATAGTATGTACTATTATAACGTATATTTGGTAGGTACATTTATTTCACCATCCGCCAATGATCGGTTATTAGAATATCCCGCTTATAAGAATATTTTTGCTTGGCACGAAGGCTATTCTAATAAGCGGGTTCGACTGTATATTTATTACAATTTTTTATCAATTATGATATAAATAGCATTACTTGGTAGTTGTGCACTTAAAACAGGGTAAAAAAGTTAATTTTTTTGGTAAAAGTTATTCAAAAACTGTATAAGGAAAGATTTACGATACTTTTGCATAATTATTTATTACTAATAAATGCATTTTTTATTTGCTTTCTTTAAACCAAGTTGAAAATATAGCTCATGCTCTTTCATTTGACAACTGTGGAATAGTTCTAACGTCATCTTTTTCTGACTTATGTTATTGCAAAAAAAATCCTCTCTGCGATAAACAATTTGAATAAAATTTAAATAATTGAATGAATCATTTTGAAATTTTTATCACATATTAAGCACCAAAGAGCCCTCATTTGACAAAAATTTCAAATCTGTACACTAATTTTTACAGCAGTTATTTCGAAAATAATTTTTTTTTGCAATTCCGACCTTTTTTTGCAATTATATTAACAATAAATGAGTATATCAATCTTTGCAATATGTCATTTTAAAGCTTTTTCCATAATCTCACAGATATTTGTACTAAAAAAATCATAAGTTCCACTGTGTTCCATTGATTTAAAAAAAAAGGAAAAATGCCATTTTTTGGCAGTTAATTGTTTATAAATAAAATGGCCGCCAGATCCTACGCAGGAAATAGTTACAATTTGCTCTTATAGGTATTACCTGTCGAAAAAACGCTTCAGTACCCTGGCTGCTCGAGTGTCACGAACAGGGTATATTTTTGTCTTATTATCCTGGCCTATAGTGGGCAGAAGTGTGAGAGACATGGTGCAGAATTTTACAAGACTGGCGGACGCGGCAAGTGAATTAGGACTTGTGATAAACGAGGAAAAAAACAAATATATGTTGGTTTCTAAAAACTCCCGAAATATCGAACAGAGAATTCAAATTAACAACCATACCTTTGAGCAAGTCAAGGAATTCACATATCTTGGGTCGCTAGTAAACTCAATACACGACAAGCGACGATATAAAAAGACGCATAGCAATAGCAAACAGAACTCTACACGGTCTCCAGAAATATTTAAAAAATAAAAATAATAATTTAAATCCTTAATAAGACCGGTTTTGATATATGGGGTTGAAACGTGGACCTTATCTCAAGATGATGAAAGACTATTTTTGAGAGAAAAATTCTTAGAAAGATTTTTGGGGCCGTTAACGAAAATGGGCTATGGCGTCGAAGATACAACTTTGAACAATATCAGTTATACACCGATCCAGATATTGTGAAATTCGTTAGAAGAAAGTGCAGAGACTTAGATGGGCTGGACACATTGCTAGAATGCCAGATCACGAATACACTAAGAAATTAACCTTTTCAAAACCAGAGGGCACAAGAAGTAGAGGATGACCACGAAAAAGATGGATTGATGATGTAGAAGAAGACCTAAAGATTTTAGAGGTCAGAAGATGGAAGGAAGTTGCCAGGAGTCGGCAGGAGTGGCGACTTCTTTGCGAGCAGGCCAAGATCCACAACGGATTGTCGAGCCACGTATGATGATGATGTTTCAACGTACATGTGGGTTGATCATTTGAGTGAGTGTGGTTTATGTAAACCATCAGACACTCTTGTTATATATTGAGCAACTGGAGACAATTTTTCGTTCAACAAATGATGATTCCATTTTGGTATTTTGCCGATTTAAAGCAATAGTACCTTTTAATACTAGAATACTTCGTAATTTAATCGTCAAATGTCAAAATGCTTAAAAATTAAAGACAAAAAAGTATTACAAAATATTCCCTTGGAATCTTAATATAGTATAGTACGTGAACAACATAGTTGGTCCCTTAATTATAAAATGAGATGCAAAATAGTTTTGTGTTAATAACTCTCAATCAAATTGAACGGGGTTAGCTTTTATTTATTTTGTAGGTCTTTTAAAAGCGATTAAGTTTTTGACATTTTTTGTAAAACGAACAGTGGAGAAGATATCTGAAGAAAAATTGTAAAAAAATAATACTACAATAAACAATGTTCCCGAAATTTGTATCCCCGTATCCCAATTGTTCCCGTACTTACCAACGTGTTCAACGTAAGTTTTACTAAAAAATTACTTAAAATCATCTAACCCCTAAAAATGTCATCAAAACGACGATTCTGAAGCTCTTCCGACTGGATAAAAGAAGCTATTATGGATTCAAACAAAAGTTGTGTATTTTTAACTCTAAATTTCAACTATCTAATTAAAAATAAAGAGTTCCAGTTGAAAATTTAAAATTGCTACACCCACCGCGTTCGCAGGCAGATTAAGAACCGTGCTATTGCATAAGTATATAGATTTTGAAAAACCATTAAAAAAGCCTTCTTAACAGAGCCCTTTAATAATGTAAATATTCTTATTCAAGCTACAAATAAGCCGAGCGAGAGAACTGACCGTAAAATTCATTTGCGATGTTTCCAAATTTATCGGATCTCGATTTGTCGACAAAATGTATATATAGCATATACACATCCGATCGCGCGCGCTGCCCTCTCGAGCAGACTTAGTGGAACTACTGCAATATAAAAATCACAAAAAGGAGTGCAAAATGAGGTCCAGACAAAAATCGATTTCCTTGTACCCCCAACATTGTTACATCGAGATGTCACTATATACACGTGAATACAAGGTGAGATCCAAAATCGGATCTCGCCTTGCAAAACGGATCTCATCTTGTATAGCTTATGATACAAACGGATCTCGCCTTGATATGAAGACATATATATATATATATATATATATATAAAATACCATATATAAATATATCAATACCATATATAAAAGGACTATCCGAGAAACTTAAAACAATAGGAAATAAATTCAACATTTCAACAACATTCAAAACAACAAACACATTGAGATCTATTCTATCTAAAACTAAACCTAACAATGATCAAGAAAGAACAAAGAATTGCATTTATAAAATACCTTGTGAATGCGAACAATTTTATTTAGGTGAGACATCAAGACCATTAGACGTTAGAATAAGTGAACATCAATCTTATATTAAAAATAGAGAATTTGAGAGATCTCAAATATGTCAACACGCATGGGATAATGAACATAGAGTTCAGTGGAGAGATTCAAATATAGTCCTGAAAGAATCAGATAGTAAAAAGAGAAAAATCAAAGAAGCGGCTCTAATTATGCTAAACGAAACCAATTGTGTCGCAAATTCCTCGGTAGAATGCAGTAGGATGTGGTTACCCATACTGAAAGAGGAAGTCAATAGAAAGAGAATACCAAGATTAGTAAGTCAATAATATCGAGCTAGTACATATTTTATATTTTAGTATTACTTATATATCTAGTATTATTAATATTATTTATAATTTAAACATGTTACAAGTCAGAATTTGGTATTATTTTTTGAGAGTAAATTAATGTAAGACCAAATACTTACGATGTCGGGATAGTATCACAGGGTTTTTCCTGGTTTTCCCTTGTGATTTACTATGAAATCTCTAACTCGAGAATTTTACTGTCGTTGCATTTGGTTGTCTTTTTAAAGACATATCACATGCTATAATTTTTTATGACGGATATTCTTGAGTTGGGGTTAATTTCATGTAATCGAATGAACTATCTTTCAATAAGTCGTCCCAGGAACGCAACTCATAAATATTGGCAATATCATTTTAAAGTCTTCTACTTTAAAATGTACAATATATGTCTGAATTGCCAATATAAATGAGTGAGATTAAATAAGTTATTAGAAGAATTTTTTTGCTTAACAACAACACTTTTGTTTATTTTAGTAATATTTTGTATTTTGACAACGGCACCCGATTTGGGCGTCGAAACGTTAATAAAATTATTTTTTTCATTTTAATTGTGGCTTATTTCCCATATAAATAATTAATCATGAAAAACCGGCCCTTAGAAAGACTGAATTTTATACACATTTAGAAAGAAAAACAATTGTCCAAGGACAATTAGGGACGAAGTTAGCCCCCCTTTTTTTAATTCACATGTTCTTGCAAAATAATTTTGCAATATTTAAAATTATTTTTTGTCATTTTTTTTAATTAAATTAATAGTGTAAATGTTCTTCTTTCATAAACTATCCAAAGTATTACTGTAACCAGGGCCGCGCTAAGGCTTTCAAGCGCCCCGGGGCAAGTAATTTTAGGCGCCCCTTTCCTCCTTCCTTTGTAAGTAGTTTTTTGTAGCTTAGTGAATCGTTATACGGTATAACTACAAACTATTTTTTATGTGTTAGGAAAATATCATAATCATAATCTAACCGTTATCGTCCACTGTTGAACATAGGCCTCCTCTAAGTTTCTCCATGTCTCCCTATCTTAAGCTATCAGCTATCCAGTTCCCGGCAGTTCTCTTTACATCGTAACTCCAGCGCGTTAGTGGTCGATCTTTGCTTCGTTTATCCGATTGTCCGCCCGCGGTCGCATATTCCAATAATCTTCTAGTCTAGCCGTTGTTCGGTGTTCTTGCCACGACCTGCACATCTCCACTTCTTTTTTGCTACATGTTCTACTATGTCTTTGATTCTTGTTCTTTGCCTGATATTATTTGGTATTCTGTCTCCTTGTGATTGTTAGCATGGTCTTTTAAGTAACCCTTTTTTTCTGCTCTTAGATTTTCAGCAGCAGGAAAGTAATATACTAATAAGTTGTTATTAATACTATAAATATTTACAAAAAACAACGATTATATTATCAGAGATCAAATAAATATATAATTATTATTATAGTCCATTTGCTCACGGTTTTGCACCATATTTTAAAGAACCGCTTGGATTGATATGAAATTTGGCATACGCATAGCTAATTTATAACAAAGAAAAAAATTGATATTGCGTCGTCGGGGATGAAAAAATATACGATAAAATTAAGTCCGGGAGTGGATAAACTGACTAACTCTAAGCAACTTTTGTTCTATATACAGTTTTTTCACTAAGCCAATATTTTTCGAGTTATTTGCGAGTGAATATGTTTATTTTTCAACTTAAAAACCATGGTTTTAGACGGTTTTTCACAAATAACACAAAAAGTGTGTATTTTATTGAAAAAAAAATGTTCTTAGCAAAAATATAGCTTATATAAAAATTTTAAAAAATTTGGGCACGCATGAAGTCGGTAAATCTAGTAGAGAAAGAGTTGTAGCTCGAGAAAAGTGGGTCCTTATTCGTCAAATTCCAAATCGAACATTTCAACGTGAAATAACGCAAAAATGAAGTACTTTTCAGGCATAACTCGTTATAACTTTTTTAAAGTCTTTAGACAAAGCTTTGCTTTTGTTTTTCAAAACGTTTCTAGCAGCAAAAGTAAGCCAGTAACACTGAAAATAAAGTTGGTCCTTTTTTTGGAAAAAAACATCGTAAAAATCTCCGCTTAATTAGCATCCCAAATGAAATTAATCGTTACAGCTTTACTTCACTTTGTATATTTATAAATATGATCTGGAAGTTTCACAAAGTGTTTATTTTTGAAAAAAATTGGTTTTAAATAAAAAAAAATAATTTGAAATTTTGAAGGAAACGCCTTTTTTTCAAAACTTTTCCTAAGAATCTATTTTCGATAAAATACTTACTTTTTGAGTTATTTGCGAAAAACCGTCCAAAAACGTGTTTTTCTTGTTGAAAAATGAACATATTCACTCGTAAATAACTCGAAAAGTAGATATTGACTTAAGTAATATAAAAACTTTATACACCAGCTTAACTTTATAGTTAGTTACAATTCGTCAGTTTATCCACTTCCGGACTTATTTTGAACGTATATTTTTTCACCCCGTGAAGGGGTGGTACTCCCCTAGGGCAAAAGCACACGTCGACACAATATCATTTTCTTCTTTGACATGTTAGCTATGTGTACCTATGCCAAATTTCATGTTAATCCAAGAGCTGTTAAAATTCAGAGGTTTTGCAATATTTGACCGTGAGTGAATGGACTAATAGTTTAGTTAATGAGAGAAATAACGGTTCGTACACTAAGTTAGGGGATCAAAGTAATAATAACTCCTATTTTTATATCTACCTACGATTGGTAAATTTTCAATTTTACAAGATAATAAAATATTACTAATATTTCTGGTAATTTCGGCATTGTCAAATTTTTTTTTGGCACCTGCCGGCCGGCGCCTTTTTGGTTCAGCGCCGGGGGGCGCCGCCCCTCTCCGTCCTTATGGACGTCGCGGCCCTGACTGTAACTTCATCATTTTCTGACTTACAGTGTTGCAAAAAAATTAATTTGGGATAAACAAATCAAATAACTTTTAAACTATTTGACCAATTGCTTTGAAATTTAGGGTGTGATTTAAGCACCAGAAGTCTCAGCATTCCGTGTAATAAGAAGGTTCTAAGTTAATTTTTACATAAGTTATGAATATTTATAAAAACTCAAAATTTATGACAAAATAAGATATCAATCGAAGTAGCACAGAAAACGACAATAAATGTCGTTCCCATACCACCAGATTGACAACAGGTGGAATACTTTCTTTGGTTACAACCTCCCGAGATTTTCAAAAATTATAAATCATACAGGATGCCGAGGAAATTAAGATGAGAAGAATTTTAAATAATTCACAATCTACCCAGCGTGGTAAACGTTCCAACAAGAAAGATTCCTTAGTACTGAACAAAAGAGTAAATGAATTAAAATGTATAAACATTTTCACTTTCTTTGCAACACGAAAATGCAGCAGCTGCATAATACCCTGGTTACATCTGAGAGTGCAGGAAGAGTCTATACCGGTTTCGGAGGCCTTTTCCTCCTCATCAGTAGTCCCATATCCTCTTCTCTCAGATTTCTTCAGGTACCATACTTTGTGCCGTTCCGAATTGCAAAGGACGAAATGTCCCGGATGAACTAGAGCCATCTACCGAAAGACAAAATAAGTTATCAATCGAAGTAGCACAGAAAACGACAATAAATGTCGTTCCCATACCACCAGATTGACAACAGGTGGAATACTTTCTTTGGTTACACCTCCTGAGATTTTCAAAAATTATAAATCATACAGGATGCCGAGGAAATTAAGATGAGAAGAATTTTAAATAATTCACAACCCATCTACTAAGCGTGGTAAACGTTCCAACAAGAAAGATTCTTTAGTACTCAACAAAAGAGTAAATTAATTAAAATCTATAAACATTTTTACTTTCTTTGCAACACGAAAATGCAGCAGCTGCATAATATTGCAGCATGCAATATCGTCTATTACTTTTTGGTAATAGACGAAAAAAGCAAAAATTTACCGTTTTTTTATCTTCATTTGTTTATAACTATTTATATCGTCAAAATCGGCTGCAGGAAACATATAGGTTATTATTATAGATGTCCATACTACTCAAAAAATGTGGTTTTGGCCTGGAGGGGGTTGTGTCACCAACAGGATATTTTTTTCCTTATTTCTCTGAACTATTCAGTGACTGCACTAATAATATTTTAATATTTTCCGATACTCCCCAGAAAACCTGTGTCTTTTAAGAATTTGTCAGAAATTTTTCGTTTTGACTGTGTTTAAATAATGTTAGTAGTTTCATGAATTATAAAGTAAATTGAGATATTATACAGATCCATAAACTCCTAAAACTGAAACAATGAGTTAGTTTGTCTACAAGACACAGTTTGTTTGACAAATTAATTTTAAATATACCTAAGTATTCTTTTACAATAATTAGCGACCGTATTTTTAATTTTATCGCCAGAAAAATAAATAATAGTCTGAATAATATTGCGTATTGGCTTCAACTCTGGCAACCCATTAATATTAATAGACTAGTAAAATAATCATTTAATAATTACAACTATGAATAAATACTATGTTACTAAACACTAAACTAAATGTGAACTAAAATTACAAAATAGTTGGCGCGCATGCGCTCCTGTACCGGGCCGAAACTGAGACTTTCTAGGTATCCGCTTAGGGTCGATTCTCACTATACCTCCCGTTAACTTTCCATAACCATTCCATACACCTCCCATTAATATTCTATTCTCACTATACGTTCCGTTTACTTCCCATACCCGTTCCATACCCTTCCATTAATTTAACCACCATTCTCACTAGACGTCGCGTTTACTTTCCCCATTTAATATTCCACACATTTTGTACCGGTTTGGTAACATTTTACCCTAAATTTTTGATTCGAATACACGTGTTTTTTCCGGCTTGATGAAATATGTGGTCTAAAGAAAATTTAATAATAGAAATGTAAAATATACATGCGGACCAATGTAAAAAAAAAGGTTATTTCACATTTGTTTTCTTACCGGCGCGCCGCGGCGTGAGAAATACAAAATAAGATTTACTATTTTACTTGGGCATAAGCCACAATTCGAGTTTGAAAATGTCTATTAAGCCAGATCATCCATTTCATAAGTCCATATTTGGAATAGTTTCATATTTTTTTGCTAATTTTTTGCTAATTTATTACCACAAAAACAAATTTTTTGCTCCACCCCTAACCGAGAAACAATGGTTGATGTAGCTTAATATTATGTCACATCATCGATAGCCATATCTCGCGAACCTAAAGAGCTAGAAAATCGTACGACGCGGCATATTTTTTTGCTAATTTATTGCTGTCGATCTGCATATGTAACATACCCCAAAACCACCCCTGCTTCCCTTACAGCTAAACAACACCCCCAAAAAACAACGAAAAATCTTGAAAATGATTTTTGTGATGTAGTTGACGGTTGATATTTAATTTCTAATTTTTTGCTGTCATTAGCCGTAAAAAACAAATTTTTTGCTCCACCCCTAACCGAGAAACAATGGTTGATGTAGCTTAATATTATGTCACATCATCGATAGCCATATCTCGCGAACCTAAAGAGCTAGAAAATCGTACGACGCGGCATATTTTTTTGCTAATTTATTGCTGTCGATCTGCATATGCAACATACCCCAAAACCACCCCTGCTTCACTTACAGCTAAACAACACCCCCAAAAAACAACGAAAAATCTTGAAAAATTATTTTTGTGATATAGTTGACGGTTGATATTTAATTGCTAATTTTTTGCTGTCATTAGCCGTAAAAAACAAATTTTTTGCTCCACCCCTAACCGAGAAACAATGGTTGATGTAGCTTAATATTATGTCACATCATCGATAGCCATATCTCGCGAACCTAAAGAGCTAGAAAATCGTACGACGCGGCATATTTTTTTGCTAATTTATTGCTGTCGATCTGCATATGCAACATACCCCAAAACCACCCCTGCTTCCCTACAGCTAAACAAAACCCCCAAAAAACAACGAAAAATCTTGAAAAATGATTTTTGTGATATAGTTGACGGTTGATATTTAATTTCTAATTTTTTGCTGTCATTAGCCTAAAAACAAATTTTTTGCTCCACCCCTAACCGAGAAACAATGGTTGATGTAGCTTAATATTATGTCACATCATCGATAGCCATATCTCGCGAACCTAAAGAGCTAGAAAATCGTACGACGCGGCATATTTTTTTGCTAATTTATTGCGGTCGATCTGCATATGCAACATACCCCAAAACCACCCCTGCTTCCCTTACAGCCCAAAAAACAACGAAAAATCTTGAAAAATGATTTTTGTGATATAGTTGACGGTTGATATTTAATTTCTAATTTTTTGCTGTCATTAGCCGTAAAAAACAAATTTTTTGCTCCACCCCTAACCGAGAAACAATGGTTGATGAAGCTTAATATTATGTCACATCATCGATAGCCATATCTCGCGAACCTAAAGAGCTAGAAAATCGTACGACGCGGCATATTTTTTTGCTAATTTATTGCTGTCGATCTGCATATGCAACATACCCCAAAACCACCCCTGCTTCTCTTACAGCTAAACAACATCCCCAAAAAACAACGAAAAATCCTAAAAAATGATTCTCATGATATGGTTGACAGTTGATGTTCAATAACAAATTTTTTTCTATGATAAGTTCTATCGATCCAAAGCTTTTTCAATACATTCTTATGAAGAATAAGTTCTTGGCTATAGTTTATTTTACTCTTTGCTGTAGAAAACAGCCTTTCTTCATTCAAGAACGCTTTTTCTAAGATCGGTAACTACTTTTTTTATGAGTGTAGCCGGAGTGGTATCGAAGTGACTTATATTTAATAATAGTCAAAAATCGATCGATAAATCTCGGAGATATGGTTCGATATACATTGATATGGTAAAATGAAAAATTCATATTTTTGCACGTTTAACAAAATAAAAAGAGATGAGGATCATTAAAATCCATCGAGCAGTTTTCGAGATATAACAGAAAATGTAATAAACAAAAAATGAAACACTTTTTTTTTGACATACCGAAAAAATGCGATGGATAACTCAATTTTTATAATACGTGCATAAGTATCATTAAAAAACATTTAAAATAAGCTTTGGATCGATAGAACTTATCATAGAAAAAAATTTGTTATTGAACATCAACTGTCAACCATATCATGAGAATCATTTTTTAGTATTTTTCGTTGTTTTTTGGGGGTGTTGTTTAGCTGTAAGGGAAGCAGGGGTGGTTTTGGGGTATGTTGCATATGCAGATCGACCGCAATAAATTAGCAAAAAAATATGCCGCGTCGTACGATTTTCTAGCTCTTTAGGTTCGCGAGATATGGCTATCGATGATGTGACATAATATTAAGCTACATCAACCATTGTTTCTCGGTTAGGGGTGGAGCAAAAAATTTGTTTTTTACGGCTAATGACAGCAAAACATTAGCAATTAAATATCAACCGTCAACTATATCACAAAAATCATTTTTCAAGATTTTTCGTTGTTTTTTGGGGGTGTTGTTTAGCTGTAAGGGAAGCAGGGGTGGTTTTGGGATATGTTGCATATGCAGATCGACAGCAATAAATTAGCAAAAAAAATATGCCGCGTCGTACGATTTTCTAGCTCTTTAGGTTCGCGAGATATGGCTATCGATGATGTGACATAATATTAAGCTACATCAACCATTGTTTCTCGGTTAGGGGTGGAGCAAAAAATTTGTTTTTTACGGCTAATGACAGCAAAAAATTAGCAATTAAATATCAACCGTCAACTATATCACAAAAATAATTTTTCAAGATTTTTCGTTGTTTTTTGGGGGTGTTGTTTAGCTGTAAGGGAAGCAGGGGTGGTTTTGGGGTATGTTGAATATGCAGATCGACAGCAATAAATTAGCAAAAAAATATGCCGCGTCGTACGATTTTCTAGCTCTTTAGGTTCGCGAGATATGGCTATCGATGATGTGACATAATATTAAGCTACATCAACCATTGTTTCTCGGTTAGGGGTGGAGCAAAAAATTTGTTTTTGTGGTAATAAATTAGCAAAAAATTAGCAAAAAAATATGAAACTATTCCAAATATGGACTTATGAAATGGATGATCTGGCTTAATAGACATAGTTTATGATCAAGTTTACTTGACGTTTCGACTTTCACTGCGGAAATCGTTATCAATATAAGAAACATTCATAAATTAAAAACTTAACTTTGTTTCTGGTGAAGCAATGCAGTTGGAACGAGCGGTAATATATTACAGTTGTGTCACCGGAAAGCGAAAAAGGTAACGCGCAACTTGGAAGAACCTATAGATTTCTATCTTCGTTTCTGGTGAAGCAACGCAGTTGTAACAAGCAGATATATTATAATTGGGTCACCTGAAAGCGAAAAAGGTAACGCACAACTTGGAGGAGCCTATAGTTTTCTAACTTCGCTTGTGGTGAAGCAACGGAGTTGGAACAAGCAGATATATTATAATTGGGTCGCCAGAAAGCGAAAAAGGTAACGCACAACTTGGAGGAGCCTATAGTTTTCTAACTTCGCTTGTGGTGAAGCAACGGAGTTGGAACAAGCAGATATATTATAATTGGGTCACCAAATAGCGAAAAAGGTAAAGCACAACTTGGAGGAGCCTATAGTTTTCTAACTTCGCTTGTGGTGAAGCAACGGAGTTTGAACAAGCAGATATATTATAATTGTGTCACCGGAAAGAGAAAAAGGTAACGCACAACTTGGAAGAGCCTATAGTTTTCTAACTTCGCTTGTGGTGAAGCAACGGAGTTTGAACAAGCAGATATATTATAATTGTGTCACCGGAAAGAGAAAAAGGTAACGCACAACTTGGAAGAGCCTATAGTTTTCTAACTTCACTTGTGGTGAAGCAACGGAGTTGGAACAAGCAAATATATTATAATTGGGTCACCGGAAAGCGAAAAAGGTAACGCACAACTTGGAAAAAGCTATAGTTTTCTAACTTCGTTTCTGGTGAAGCAACGCAGTTTAAACAAGCAGATATATTGTAATTGTGTCACCGGAAAGCAAGAAAGGTAACGCACAACTTGGAAGAGCCTATAGTTTTATAACTTCGCTTCTGGTGAAGCAACGGAGTTGCAACAAGCAGACATATTATAATTGTGTCACCGGGAAGCAAAAAGGTAACGCACAACTTGGAAGAACCTATAGTTTTCTAACTTCGTTTCTGGCGAAGCAATGGAGTTGGAACAAGCAGATATATTATAATTATTGTATCACCAGAAAGCGAAAAAGGTAACGCACAACTTGGAAGAACCTATAGTTCTCTAACTTTGTTTCTAGTGAAGCGACGCAGTTGGAACAAGCAGACATATTATAATTGTGTCACCAGAAAGCGAAGAAGGTAGTTCCTGAAATGTTCAGGACTATATATCTCAGGATGTATAAACGAATGGACACTAAATAGAAGAAAAAAGAATGGAACAACCACATAGCAGAATATAGAGACACGTGTGGTCAAAATAGCAAGAAATAAATCACCAATCGATAGAAGTATCGGCCGAACAAGCAAAAGATGGAGTGACAATATTCCGTAGAGGTTATAAATCCGCCGATGAACAAGCGGAATTGCTTAAAAAGATATTGGATGAAGTAAATATTTTAATTCCTTGGCAACAGCCGCCCAAAATATTGCCATCTTTAAATGTATTATCACTGTATTTTTTATTTTCAAAATTAAAAAGTCATGTCAGACAAGTTCTATAAATTTTTTATTGTCCAAATTTTTCTCAACATGTATTCCCCCTATCCATAACCGCTATGTATTCCCCCAATCCATACTCTACCCGACAAGTCACACCTTGTCGTAGAAAAAAATACGTGACTGAACCGCGAGGTAATACCAATATTCACATTATCCATAGGGTATCCGAGACGTCGCCGAAAAATACGTGGCCGATATTGAACGCAAAGTTTCGGGAATGGTAAGTAAACGTAACGGAAAGTGGGCATATACTATATGATTTGTATTTAATAATACGAGTATTTTATGGAAACGGAATGCCATGCGTATGGAAAGTAAACGTGAGGTATAGTGAGAATCGACCCTAAAAGTGTTACATACACTTTGAGTCTGCGTCGACACCCCTCACAATTTAGATTTACATTTAAAATTAATTTAAATTCAAGATTCAAATCTGACACCTGTAATGCAGGGTAAATAAATAAAAATGTGATATTTTGTAAACTTAACCACAAAATTTATATTTGATTAAATCTTATATCAGAATCTTGATTACAATTATTGTATTTAATTGTGTGTTGATCTAAAATAGTGAAGCATACCAATTATGGCCATTACTTGTTCTTTATGTAATACCTAAGAACTTTTCGCGTAAAGATGTGCTAAAATTACATGTAAAAAGAAACATCCAAAGGACTTTGACAATGTTTATAAACAGCAGTTTACTAATGTTACCTGTACTTTGTGTAATGCAACGTGTAATGTAAGGTGTTGCAACACAGTACACACTCAAAGAACACGTTAGAAGCCTTCATCCAGAACATTTTAAGCAATTATATCCTGATATAAAGTATGCTTTTCAATGTGTTCATTGTGGTATTAAATTTTAATTATCAACACCATCTAAGATCTCATTTAAAGCTACACAAACATAATGAAACTTTGAGTATTGACAATAATACAATATCTCCATTGAAAATTAAAAAGAAGAGAACATTTGTGCTATGTGTAAAACATATAAATCAAGGTTTACCAGTGATACGTTACATCACCTCACTAGTTGTTACAATATAGAAATAGAGACACAACATTACACTTTTTCATCAGTGATAGAATTTCAAGAATGGAGAAATGAAGTCGAGGAAGAATGTAAAACTCGGTTTCGCAAAAGAAAATCAAAGTCCAGCAAGCATCATGTTGTCATAAAACATATTATGTGAACTCGATGTGGGATGTATAAACCAGGTGATCAGAAAAAGAGACACTTAAAGCTTCAAGGCAGCAAGAAAATTAACGCATTTTGCCCATCATCCATAAATTTATCAATAAAGACAAGAAGTGATAAATATTTTTTTTTTGTTTTCGAGGTATATAATTGAATGGCCGCCCCGAATAAGGTTGTAACCCACAAAAATATGTTTGGCGGGAAACGTTTTCTTTTCGCTTGTAATCAAATTTAAGATCAGAAATGTACTTTTTATTGTTGGATGAGGAAAACAAAAAGATTTTTGAGAGGATAATATACTATAAACTTTTGTATATAAAAAACTAATATTATAATGGTTATAACTTTATTCCGCTAATAACACCGATTCACAAATTGAGGGTTACAACCTTATTCGGGGCGGACATTCAATTTTAAAAGACTAAGTTCTCACTCTAATGGCATATAAAACAACAAAATGTTACTCTACATCCCACCAGACTGAAAACAATGGGAACCTTCTCTGGTTACACCTTCGAGGCTTCTACAGTTTGCAAGTCATACGGATGCTGAGACTAAGGAAGATGAGGGAATTTTACAATTTCTAATTCACGTCCCATCTGCTCAGCTCGGTAAAGTTCCAACGAGAATGGTTCCCTTCCTACTCCAATCAGAGTAAACATGTAAATCAAAAATGAATAAACATTTTCAGTTTCGTTGCAAAACGAAAATACAGCCGCATCATATTCTAGTCCAATCAGAGAGTGCAGCAAGCACTTCTACCGGTTTCGAAACTTATTAGTCTCTCATCAGGAGGCACATATGCTGCTCTCTCTGATCCAACCAAAACAAACCCCGGCGTGCAGTCTAATAAGGTGGGGGGAGGGGTTTAAATGGGGTAGTGATGCGCATTATAAGGTGTTGCTTCCAGATAACACCTCTAGCCTCTCCTACTCATTTCCTATCCTCACCTCAAAGAAGTGTGATCTTGAGTGGTAAACCTGAGCAACCCTACTGGAGATTGGGTATCCAACCCCAATGGAAGGTAGGGTCAGGGCAGACGAGGAAGGGAGAAACCAAAGCTTATTCACAAGCTAAAGCCAGCAGCCCTGGCACTATGCTCGGGTGCAATAGGCTGATAACCTATTATGGTATTATAATATCACCCTGTACAAAAGATGTTTAAAACTCATTCAAAGTCATTAATCCATGTAGTATCTGTTCTTGGATTCAATAACCGCAAGTAACATTGAATTGTCATGTTTTGTTATTATTTAAATGTGTATCTAAACATTAACTCGGCGGAGAAAGAGTATTATGATTATTGATGTAGTTGGAAGGTATTCACGTATAGGATAGGTCAAGTTAATATTGTAAACAACTTATGTAGTGAATCATCGACTTCGAATTAAATATAATGTTATCGGAAAACCTGAGTTTAATTAATTGGGACCAGAAGGCATAACATCACACTATTTAATACATGGCTGATCCTGCAGACTAGAGGAGGTCTTCTGAAAGGAGCAGAGATGGTGGCGCCAGCGTGGAAATACCGACGACGAAAATGGGAGTTAAACCAGGACCCAGGAAGAGGATCAACCCAGTGAGCGACAGTGTAAAGACAAAGTGGAAATAAAATGTAAGTAAGAATGTCTATCTTTATTAAAAATGCTTCCCTCGTTTTTATATTATTATTGAACATTGAATATTTATCTTTGCTGATTTTTGAATAATTTATGAAGTATCGATTTTTTTTATGTATGAATTTTGAAACATGAAGTGATTTTTTGAATTGAATATTTTTATCAAAGTTTATTATATATGTTATTATTGAATTTTTATTGAATTTTGAATTTTTATTGAATTTATTTGAAAAATCTCTATCCGATTTCGATTTTTAGTCCGGTTATTTTTGAATATTTTATGGAATCTCGAATTTTTTTTTCAAAAATTTCTATCGAATTTTGAGATATGAACTGATTTTGAATATTTTTATCTAACTTTTGCATATGCTATTTTTGAATTTTTATTGAATTTTATTAGCAGTTGTTTTTGTTATTGATCTTTTAGATACATTTTTATCGATTTTGTGTTAAATTTTTTATGATATGAACTTGAATTAATAATTTTTGTGTGACTAATGATATATAAATGATTTTTTTTTAATGAATAATGATTAGGGATGACATACAACAAACATTGCTATAAGCAAGAGATATATTTTTAACGAACCGATCTGATGAGTCGAGATAAGGAATTTGAAGAAGAACTATATAGATAAGAAGAAGAACTAACAATATTATAAGCTAAATATTATGAGGCAACTAGAGACAATAAGAAACCCACTGCTCTTGTCAAATTAGGAAGGTAATAAGTGATTTATAGAAGCTTGAAAGCTTATTAGAGACCCACTCTGTGTTTTGAAGGGTACCTATTTTATTCATGATTATTCGTGAATAAACAACGGCCTCAAAGCAAGGGATTGAGGTTGTGATATTTTTAGAAGAATTTGAACCGCATAAAATACCTATTTCGTGTTTTGAGTTAACTATACCACCTTAATGGTGCGTACAGATCAGGGCGAAAATTCGGGTTAATATTGGCGGAGAACTAAGACATCCGAGTGAAACCTCTTTTATTAAGGTAAAACGAAGGTATCGGAGCTATTATATGAAGTGATGATTATGATGTTATATGAAATGATATATGAGATAAATGATATATGATTGTTATATGAAATATGTATATGAAGATGAATTATGTACACTGTAGAAGTGTTATTATGTGGAGAAAAATGAAGAAATATATAGTTGTAGTACCAGACAAGAAGAAGAATAGAAAAAAAAGAGAATTTTTAGTAAAATATGTGGGAAAATGAAAGAAGACACATAAAAATTGCAAGAAAAGAAGCAAAATTAAGAAGATACTAAGCAAATAAGTAGCTAATCATTGAATTATGTCTAAGAATTAAAGTTGTAAATTTTTTTTCTAAAGTAACGTAAATTAAATAAGTTATAAATTTTAAAGGTAGATAATGAATTCAGGTTAAATTTTCGCGGAAAATGGAAGTTTTTGAATTAAGGATAGACAATACCTTACAATAGTGTTAGTAGATAGTAAGCAAAGGGACACAAAAAGTGAAGTTCTTAGATAGATTAAATCTTTAGGATAGGTACAAGAGAGTTATTGAAAGTTTTATAGAGACATATTAGAAGTTTTAGAGAGATTACATTTTTATTATAGGTACATTATTTTAAAGTTAGTAAGACATATATAAATAAATCAAAAGAAGACTGAAATAGAAATTATTATTAGAGTAAAGGATACATTTTTTTTTACTTATTCGAGTAATATTAGCTTAGCTTAGGACTTTTAGTTAGATACGAGATTTTTAGTTAGATAGATTAGATTATTCCCCTGCTTATAGGAGATGCATATAGGCACTAAAAGACTATATTAAAAATCCCGATAGGTTTAGTCACTGTTTTTATGTGGACACTGTTTTGTGAATGGAGAAAAGACTAAAAAGCAAGACGGAACAGAAAGTGAATTAGTGATAATAATAAACAATTTTTAGGATTAAAAAAAAAACTCTGAAACGTACCATGTTACAGTTAGTTAGGGTAGTTAGGAAATTTAATTTTTGAAAATAGTATTAGGTAACCATAGGCATTTTTGTAAAAGGGAAAGAGGAGCATCACATTTTAAAAATTTGTAATTTTAACAAAACGGGGAGATATGGTATTCTATTATAATATCACCCTGTACAAAAGATGTTTAAAACTCATTCAAAGTCATTAATCCATGTAGTATCTGTTCTTGGATTCAATAACCGCAAGTAACATTGAATTGTCATGTTTTGTTATTATTTAAATGTGTATATAAACATTAACTCGGCGGAGAAAGAGTATTATGATTATTGATGTAGTTGGAAGGTATTCACGTATAGGATAGGTCAAGTTAATATTGTAAACAACTTATGTAGTGAATCATCGACTTCGAATTAAATATAATGTTATCGGAAAACCTGAGTTTAATTAATTGGGACCAGAAGGCATAACATCACACTATTTAATACACTATTCAGCTATCACAAATGCTACCAACAATAAACAAACCTAACAGACCAAAGCTACAGAATAAGGACTTAAGATGATGTAAAGGGAGATCTTAAAACCATGAACATCAGGCATTGACGAAGGAAAATATATGACCAGGCAGAATGGAAGAACACTGTTGAGTATGACAAGACCCACAAAGGGTTGTAGTGCCATTATAAGAAGAAGAAGGGTCTAATAAGGCTACGGGCAAAACATCCCACTATAATAAAAAAGTTAATGTGCCGTTTATCCTACATCAGTTCTCAAAAGAATAATGGTGTATGGAAATGAATTTTGTGCATATAGGTATACACATGTTCTAATAAAATTTTAAGAAATCTAAAGTGTGTTTTTATTTCACCTTAAACAAAAGCTTTATTGAGTTCCTGTACAACATGGGGTAGGTACTTGCTAAGTTCATATAGTTATACATAGACATATCAGTACAAATTTCTATTTATTTTAATGAAATCAAACTTTTTTTAATTTTAAGTGCATTTTTGTCTTCCCTTTACATCACTCTGAGTCATCAGCCATCATATTATTGTTGTTCATAGTAGGGACCTTATTTATTTTTTGTACCTACTACTACAATATGCTCTTTCTTGTTCTAATAGGTAAGTACACATATTTATATTTTTTGTTTTCTTTGTCAAATTAAACTTTTAATTTACTCCTAATAAAATAATATACACACACCCAAACTTATATGGAATCATCTGATATTTCTTACTATTCCGTGCGAATTTAAAAAAACGAACACATGAAGTTAAACAATATTTATTTTAATGCAATTTAATAACAAATACATAACAATTAAATAAAACAATAAAGTATTTAACAAACAAATTGAAAGTAGTTCTTTTAAAGTCAATAGCGTACAAAATTTCAATGTAAAACGAATAATGTTTAACTTGTTTTTATTATTTTTTTTTTGAATTTTGTAGTAGTCAGTGTTATCACCTCTAGTCCTTATGCAAGCTTCAGTTTGCTTGGGCACGCTCCTAATCAAATTATCAACATTTTGTTGTGGTAGATTGTTCCATCCTTTAAAAGCAGCTTGTACTAGCCGTGCGGTGTTTTGTGTATTATCCCGGCGAGCTCTAATTTTTCTTTTAAGCATATCCCACAAATACTCTACAGGATTAAGTTCGGGTGAGCAAGCAGGCCACTCTAAACAAGGGATACCTTCTGCTTCAATGATGTCTGTAGTCACTCTAATGGTATGTAGAGGTCCATTATTATGGAATAAAATAAAATTTTCTCCTGTTGCACCTCTCCAGAGCCTGACTACAGGTTATCAACATACCTGTGAGCAGTTAAAGTTGATTGGATGAAAATTAAAGGAGTTTTTTTACGGATCACAATTCCTCTCCAGAACATTACACTTCCCCTTGTATATTTGTGAACAGATCTGACAGTTCTCGCTCTTGCTTGTCTTCCTCGACCTCTAAGTACACGATTTCATGGGTCATCTGATTTTCCATCTGATTACATTAAATCCTGACTATTTTTGAAAATAGCACATTTCGTCAATTCCCAATGTTTCAGTTTTGGTGGTGAAGACACCAATTTACGCGATCAATTTTGTACTGCCTGGATAACTAGGGAACCCATAACTGTCTCCTGCTGTATACTTCTTGGTACGAGCTCTTCTTCTTATCGTTTCAACTGAAACAGTTACACCTGTAGCTTTCAAAAGCTGCCTTTGGAGCTGCAGGTGAGACATGGTTGGGTATCTTCCAGCTGATTGGACAATTAAATGATCGTGGAGAGCCGTTATTACTTTTGGCGACTTTCCCTTGATTTATTTTTGAGCTTTCCTAGTTCCTTTTACCTAGCATATGTTTTGGACAGAACGCCCTGTATTACGCCTAGCTCTGCAGCTATGTCCATCTGAGAACATTACTTTCTCCACAAGACCAATAATCTTTCCTCGTTGTAAGTTTTATAACCCCACATAAGGCATATTTTCGTTTTTGGACGCAAAAGTTAGTTTACTTATTTTCGTTCAACTTGCAACTCAAGCAAATAATCTATACCGTACCGGGCTGTACTACCCGATTGTCTTATATATTTGTTTATTTTCAATAAAAACCTTTAATCTTCGCAACAATAACAAGTTTTTTCAAAAGAAATAAATCTTACTTTGATATACATTGTGATTCCATATAAGTTTGGGTGTTTGTATAATCAGCAACACAAAAAGCAAGTAGGTATACCAAACTAATTTAAATGTAGAATAATATATCAAGCAAAATTCAAGTGACTTGTAACAAAATTTCTCTAAGATCTAAAAAATATAAAATATCTAAAAAAATAATATACAGTGCAAAAGATGCTCTATAATAATATAAATATTTTCAACTTTAGAATACAGTAATTTTAGCACATCTTGACGCGAAAAGTTATTATTAAATAAAGAACAAGTAATGGTCATAACTGGTATGTTTCACTTTTTTTAGATCAATACACAATTATTAAATACAATTATTGTAATCAAGAATTTGATATAATATTTTTAATCAACAACTATGATTTTAGACAATGTAAATTTTGTGGTTAAGTTTACAAAATATTATATTTTTATTTATTTACACTGCATTCCAGCTGTCAGATTTGAATCGCAAACCGCGAATGAGGCCGCACATGCGCAAAGCAAATTATGTAAATCTAAATTGTGAGGGGTGTCGACCCAGACAAGTGCTACCAGGGTTACAAGGTCTACTGATTTTTCAGTAGACCTACTGATTTTTTCGCCAATATACTGACCTACTGAAAAACTACTGAAATCTATATATTGGCCGTTAATAAAAGGTAAATTTCTATGAAATGGGCTTTAAAAATACGAAATTATTTGGCCTCGGCTGTATTATAAAGATGGCTTTAAATACCAGGTCACAAATAAGGAAATCTTCATATAATTGGTTTTGAGAATTTTTAAACTGGCCGTTAATACAGGTGGCCGATTTTGGCAGGTCACCGTTAACACAGGTTTTACTGTATTTACATGGTCTAAAAAGAATCTACTGATTTCTACTGATTTTTTGAAAGCAAAACTACTAAAAAAGTAAAAACTGACCTGGCAACCCTGGTTTTTGGGGGCAAGACTTGGCAAGACTTTTCTCGTTTGGGGGTAGCTTCAACATTTTCACATATGTTTAGGGTTGGCTACTTTTGGTTAGGATTAAGGATTTTAAGGATAAAAATATAAATTTTGACTTGTTGGGAAATTCCCTGTATTTTCTGAAAGTATTTATTTATTTATTTTTTGGAAATTCTATAAATCTATTTGAAAGAGTTTGATAAATTTATTGATTATTTTAGGAACTTTATTCGAGGGTTTATATAAAATACTCTGTAAAGATATTGGATTGTCTATTCCAGCTTTTATTAGTGTTCTAGATACAAATCCATATCTTTATGTTTATTTATGTATGGGGAACCCAAAAATGATGTGTACCAATGTTCCTACAGTACCGCATTCACATATCGGTGTTTCATGTTAGTAATATTGTTCCTACCCATATATCCACATTTGTTTTACCATGGTTTTATAGGGAAACTACTCTTCATTCCACAATAGTCCGGATATTTATCTTTAATTTGGGATTACTAGTTATTGTAAAATTGAGTCAAGATGTCCTTTTTTGTAACACAAAAGATGTCTGAACTGATGTTTTTTATATCATATTATGGTACTCTTAATTCTCTCCCAATATTGGCCAAACTATCTGCCACCTCGTTGCCTTTAATCCCCTGATGTCCCGGTACCCATTCTAATCCTATTGAAAATCCCATATTATTTGCATCTACCGATAGTTTTTTTGTCATTATAGTTTAATTTTTTATATTTTTATATATAATATTTGTCAGTATAATCCATTTGGTCCCATTTGTGACTAGATATTTTGGATAAGGCACTTTTTGAATCTACAAAGATCACTACTTTCTACTACCACCACTTGTTCAGTGCATTCTTTGCGAAGGAAACCACCCTGCAAATTATAAAGGATGTACTATATATTATAAGGAACTGCAGAAAAAAGCATATCCAACCCTACGACAAAAACAACCTACAACCCCACTAACGAGTAATATTGGAAGAACCATCAATCCAGGCATTAGCTACTCACAAGCAGTAACAAACCAACTACCTCAAGCAAACACATCTCAGAATACCTTACAAGCACCAAATTTAAAACACCCTACTCCTGCTAACGACCTGTCTGAACTAAAATCAATGTTTAAAGGATTTGCGGAACAAATGTGCACTGCTAAACCTCCTAACGATAGTCGTCAATAATTTAACAAAATGAATAAGTTATTAAAAATTGCACTTTGAAACGCCAACGGGCTTACCAAACATTATCTTGAGGTAAAAACTTTCATCATTAGTCACGAAATTGATATAACGTTAATATCAGAAACTCACTTCGCAAGTAGAAGCTATTTTAAAATACCTAACTACACAACTTACAATACTAGACACCCAGATGGTACAGCCCATGGTGGAACTGCTACTATAATCAAAAACAATATTAAACACTACGAGACTAATGCTTTTAAAAAGACTACTTGCAGGCTACTAACATAGTTATTGAAGATTGGCATGGTTCACTAACAATTTCTGCAGTCTATTGCCCACGAATACACAAGATAAAAAAAGAACAATTTGAAGAATTTTTTAAAACATTTGCTAACAGATTCCTGGCTGGAGGAGATTACAACTCTAAACATACACATTGGGATCAAGATTAATCAACCCAAAAGGACGACAGCTTCTAACGGCTATGAATAGTAACAACTACTCATATATTTCCAGTGGTGAACCTACTTATTGGCCAACCGACATGAACAAAATACCAGATCTACTTGACTTCTGCGTAACAAAAGGAATTTCAAAAAGATCGCGAAGAATTGAATCTTGCTTTGACCTTTCCTCGGATCACTCGCCTGTATTGATCACGATAAGTACTGAACTTGTTGAGATACAGCTACCACCGAAACTAGAGAACAAATATACGGATTGGAAAAGGTTTCGGCGGGTGATTGAGGACAGCCTAAACCTAAACATACCTTTAAAAACAAACTATGAAATAGATGAAGCCATACAAAACTTTAACGTAATTATACACGAAGCAATCTGGCAAACAACACCCCTAAAAAACACGACTCTCATGAAACAAGAGCTACCAAGCATAATCAGACAAAAAATCATAGAAAAACGAAATTTAAGAAAAACATGGCAAAGAACGCACGCGCCTCAGGGCAAAACCAGACTCAACCAGGCTACACTTCAACTCAAAACTCTCCTAAATAACTACAAAAACGATGGGATTAAAGAATATCTTAGCAATCTATCAGCAACAGAAAGTACAGACTATTCTCTATGGAAGGCTACGAAAACGTTTAAAGGACCTCAATCAACCAACCCTCCTATTCGCGCAGAATATGGCGAATGGGTCAAAAGCAATAAAGAAAAATCAGAAGTGTTTGCAAAATATCTCACAGACGTCTTTCAACCTTTCCCTGCTGAGAATAATCAAAACTTTGAAGCATCCATCCAACAATTTTTAGAATTTCCATACCAGTTGAGAACTTCCACTGGAAAAGTTTAAGGTAAATAAAGTGAAAAAATAATACAAAATCTTAAATCGAAAAAGTCCCCAGGCTTCGATCTTATAACCAGTAAAATTATTAAACAACTACCCAGGAAAAGAATTGTGTACCTCACTCAATTATTCAATGCAGTATTAAGAACCGCATATTTCCCTCTCCTCTGGAAAGTCGCAAAAATTATACTAATTCCCAAACCAGGTAAGCCTCTGGAAGATGATGTCAAATCATATCGACCCATAAGCTTACTGCCGATAGTGTCAAAGATTCTAGAAAAACTGATACTCTCAAGAATTCAACCACTCCTCTCAGATCGAGAACTAATCCCTGCACACCAGTTTGGATTCAGATCCCAACACGCAACCATAGAACAGGTTCATCGGATATGCAGAACTGTTAATCGAGCATTGGAAGACAAAATGTACTGCACTGCCGCCTTTTTAGACATCTCGCAAGCATTCGATAAAGTCTGGCACACAGGCCTTCTATACAAATTAAAAAAAAATGCTTCCTCTCACTCACTTCTTAATTTTAAAATCCTACCTCCATAACCGTTACTTTTTTGTACAACACAGAGATGAGCGCACGTCTCTATTTCCAGTTGGATCCGGAGTTCCACAGGGCAGTGTTCAGGGGCCAGTGTTATACCTATTGTACACAGCGGACTTACCAACAAACTTTCAAACTATGACAGCTACATATGCAGATGACACAGCAGTGATGTCAGTACATCAGGACCCACGGATAGCTTCTCAACTTCTGCAAACCAGCCTCAACAAAATGCAAACTTGGCTAAAACGGTGGCGTTTTCAAATAAATGAAACAAGGTCGGTTCATATTACCTTCACAAACCGTAAAGGTCACTGCCCGCCTGTATATATCAACAAACACCAACTAAAACAGCAAGCAACTGTCAAATACCTTGGAATGCACCTAGACCAAAGATTAAACTGGAGAACACACATTTTTATGAAGCGTAAACAACTTGGTCTCAAATTACACAATCTTTACTGGCTGATTGGTCACAAATCATCACTTTGGATGAAAAATAAAGTACTTGTCTACAAAGCAATTTTGAAGCCAATATGGAGTTACGGGATCCAACTTTGGGGTACTGCATCAAACTCCAATATCGAAATCTTGAGAGGTTCCAGTCGAAGGTTCTTCGAATAATCATAAATGCCACATGGTATGTTGCAAATAATATTATTAGACGCGATCTAGAAATTACAACACTAAAAGAAGAAATTACTAACTTCGCACAGAAATACGAAGACAGACTGACACAACATCCAAATGTACTAGCCAGAAACCTGATGAGACAACTAGTCAGACGAAGACTTAGACGAAATACACCTAGTGATTTACCATCGCGATTTTAGTTATATGTGTCGTAATTCCCAGAGACAAACAATTTTATATCTATGTAAAATATTTGTAAAGAAAATTATTAATGAATCATTTTCTCCAAGTCACCTACACTAGTGGTCACAACATTTACTCATTGTAACTTGTTTTACAGATTGTAAATAAATTGGGAGGTTAAATAAAAAAAATATTATGGTACTCTTAATTCTCTCCCAATATTGGCTAAACTATCTGCCACCTCGTTGCCTTTAATCCCCTGATGTCCCGGTACCCATTCTAATCCAATTGAAAATCCCATATTATTTGCATGTACCGATAGTTTTTTTGTCATTATAGTTTAATTCTTATATATATATATATATATATATATATATATATATATATATATATATATAATATTTGTCAGTATAATCCATTTGGTCCCATTTGTGACTAGATATTTTGGATAAGGCACTTTTTGAATCTACAAAGATCACTACTGTCATGATATCCTTTTCAATACATACTGAGATGGCTTTGTATACCGCTATTATTTCAGTTGTGTAGATTTCTGTGTAGTTATGGAGTCTTGACGAATATTTATAATTAGTGCATGGAATCTAAATTCCAAATCCCGATTAATTTGTTTGTGGGTCTGTAGATCCATCTCTGTATATACGTGAGTATGTTCCACCATATTTAGCTATGAACCTTTCGTTCGATTCAATTTCATGTTTATCAAGTTCTAGACTTTTAATTGTAATGGGATGCAGAAGAGTTTTTCTTTCTACCTCATAATATATAGGATTAATTTTGTATCTAATTATGTTTTTTGGTTTTTAAGTATATTTTTTGTATATGCTAGTGAATAGTCTGGTATGACTTTGTTCCTCCAGAATCTATTGTTGGTGTTTATTGCTTCGTTTAACTTATTTAGACTTTTTACTATGATATTGTTTTTTTAAGGCATTTGTTTGAGTATATATTTATGTGCTAGTATCTCCCTTCAAACTTTTAATGTTGTTACTGAACATTCTGCTTGCAATATTAAGATGGGTGTAGAACGTAGACAACCCGTTACAATTCTCAAGGCAACATTTTGTACTTGTTCCAACCTCATTATCAAACTTTTACTGCAGAGGTTTAAAAGATTGGCTGCATAATCTAACTGAGACCTAACTATTCCTTTGTATAAACTCAAAAGGATGTTCGGGTCAGCTCCCCATTTTGTACTACAAATTGCTCTCATGACATTTATTCCATTTTTTGCTTTAGTTATCATGCCATTTATTTGAATTGTCATATTCAAATTGCACTGTAAATGAAATCCCAGATACTTTATTTCATTTTTCCACAGGGCGCGAGGATATATATCCACTGATATATATCACGATATATCGTGATATATATCATGATATTTATATTATATATATCGTGATATATATTAGTATTTTATTTCGTACTAATTTTTACATAACAAGTTTAAAAAGCGGCAACGTCGCCACTGCGTTGACTTGCCTTCTAACAGGAATTCTCTGAGTTGTATCTAGCCTGTCCAGGGCCTTATTTTTCGCCTCATACAGGGCCATGTATCGCCTCATTTTTTAGCAAACCTACTGGACCATCACTTTTTGTGAGAAAGACTTACTGCCGAACAAAGAGAATAGGCTTATGAATATTTAAATTCAATCAACACAGATTTTGTTCCGTTTGTAATGGCCCTAACTTCGAAGTCTAAACCTTTTTCGTCTTTCATGTATGGTCCAAATTTCAAAAAAACATCCATTATTATGGTGGAAGTCTGTTGCAATCGTTAAATCTGCTTGGCCTGATAAAAATATATTTCTCGAACGAATTAACCAATTACCTACTTGCAGTAGTAGCCTCAACGGCAGGCATTGAAAGGTGCTTTTCAAGCTTTGGACTTGTTCATTCCAAATTACGAAATAATTTAGGAACCGAAAAGGCTGCTAAACTTGTATTCACGTTTAAATATTTAAACAGTTCTTCATACCAAAAACATGACAATTTTTGCGGCAGAATTAAGTCTTGGGTGCTTTACTGGTTTTGATTCCGATACTTTCAATGTTGAACCATTATCTTAATTAATTTTCTAAATTTTGATTTTGTTTTTTAAATGTTCAGAATTTTGAGTTTCTTTGGAAAAATAGAAATACCTTGTTTAAGTTAATGTTTTCAATATTTTTAGATAATTTGATTGTTACTTGGATACCGACTCGTATCATTTTGTTTTCTGTTTATGTAACATACTACCATACATACGTTTATATTTTTGTATTTTTTATTTAAGGTGAAACAGTAGCGATCAACAGGTAGCGAAAACGCGTTCCAAGATTGCGGCTGTAATTTTGAATATTTTTTCGAGATATTTGGCACACGTATTCGTAATATAATAAAGAATGGCGGTACAGAGCCCAATTTGAAAAATATATTAATATAGTATTTTTACTACAAAAGCGATATTACGTAGGTCAAAATTTTTGACGTAAGAGAACTGTCAAAACATTAGAATGTGACTTTTCATGATTGCCATGTTTATAATAAACATGGCAATAATGAAAAGTCACATTCTAATGTTTTGACAGTTCTCTTACGTCAAAAATTTTGACCTACGTAATATCGCTTTTGTAGTAAAAATACTATATGTGGAAATTGCTCTGTAATTAAATACATTATTAAAAAAACGAGCATGTACCGCCATTAAGAAGAACAAAAAAGTACACTTTCTTCAAATAAACTTTTTTATCCGATGCCTAGATTTTGTGTCATTTTGGAACTACTAATGAAATAAAAAATTTTCACATTTCTACCATGTTGAGTCTGGCTGGACTAAAAGTCTATGCAAAAAGAAAACACATTTTAATACTACTAAATTATCCATTAAGTATAAAAACAAAGTTAATTTAAATAAAGCTGACTGGTCTTTTTTTCTCTCAAATAGTACATGAACAATTAGATGAAAGTAATAACTAAAGGTCATATAAAAGTTTTGGACAGTCACTAAATCATGCTACAAAACTAGCAATCCCACAGAAGAGAACAGAGATCAAATCAGAATTTAGCAAAGTTTGGTGGAATCAGAGATGTGCAAATGCTATTAAATGTCAACAAGAAGCTTTTTTGCTTTATAAAAGGCAGTCAAATTTTTAAATAACTATTTGAAATATAAAAATTCAGTAGCAGTCGCCAAAAAATAATATTACAAACCAAAAAAGATTATTGGCAAGATTTTTGCAAACAACTTAACAGAAACACACCAATGAAGTATATACGGAAGTAGGTATATAAAAAAAATTAAAAATACATTTAATCCTCCAAGAAATAGGATCCAAATAGGTGAGTGGGTAGCAACATTCTTTAATAAAATTGCTCCAAGTTGGGTGGAAACGAATATTCGGCCGATTATTTCACTGAGCACGGATGATATAGATAGTGAATGTTAAAGTATGTAAATAAAACAAAACCTCAAAACAAACAATAACACAGCATATGGAGTTGATAACATTTATTATACAATGCTCGCTAGTTTGTCAGAATCAAGTATCGAAATTTTTCGCAACATAATAAATTCAACATGGAATCAGGCAGAATTTCCAACAAGCTGGAAGGAATATTCAGCAATCCTAATTCTGACGCCAAATCGAGATGCGGAAGATCCAGATTCATATAGACCAATTTCTATAGCTTCTTGTGTATTAAAAACTTTAGAAAGAATGATCAAAGTCAGACTAGTTCATTGGCTCATTTATCATTAAAATTCATTAAATAGTAATAAGTGTAATTTAAGAATTATTGTAAGTTTAATGGTAGAAGCATATAATTTGGACCACATATACTACACATACAAAGGTTCAAATTTAGATATGAGGTCATCCTCAGATTTTGCCTTTTACAAAAATGGCGGGCATTCAAAATGGCGACTATACATATGTGACTAATAGCACGATAACTTTTGAACGAAAAGTCTGATTTTAACCAAATTTGGTATATAGGTTCTTTTTGTGATGTATAAGATCCAGGTCCTGAACCGGAAGAATAGGTTTACCAGAAGTTGTGTTTTTCCTGATTTTTATGTAAAAATATGTTGTTTATTTTTTCAATTCTTTCACCCTGTATACTTTAATTTTTCAAAAAAGTAATACCGGCGTTGAAAAGAGCATAAAAATATTTTTTAGGAAATATTTTGAACTTTTTAGTTATGTAAATTACCAGTTAATAAATGCATAACGTATCTTCACATGTACATATATGAACCTATAGGCGGCAGATTCATGCAAATAATATGAGAATTATTGTGCATTTAATGGTAAAGCATACAGTTTGGACCACAAATACTACACATAAAAAGATTCAAATTAAGATATGAGGCTATCTCAGATTTTGTCTTTTACAAAAATGGCGGGCATTAAAAATGAATCTATCGCACGTAGGTACATGTAAAGATACGTTATGCATTTATTAAATGGTATTTAACATAACTAAAAAATTCAAAATAATTCCTAAAAATATTTTTACACTGTTTTCAATGGCGGTAGTACCTTTTTGAAAAATTAAAATATATACACCGTGAAAGAATTGAAAAAAAAACAACATATTTTTACATAAAAAAACTGTAAAAACACAACTTCTGGTAAACCAATTCTTCCGGTTCAAGACCTTGATCTTATTCATAAAAAAAAAGAACCTTGGTGCCAAATTTGACTTTTCGTTCAAAAGTTATCGTGCTATTAGTCACATATGTATAGTCGCCATTTTGAATGCCCGCCATTTTTGTAAAAGGCAAAATCTGAGATGGCCTTATATCTAAATTTGAACCTTTGTATGTGTAGTATATTATGTGTTCCAAACTATATAGGGTGTCAATTTAAAAAGCCACCCCTATAATTTGGTCCCTATAGAAAATCTAAAAATATACAAAAACACGTCAAATTTATTTGTGAGGAGGACATTTTACAGACCAGTTTTCATTTCAACTAAATTACACTAACCCTCTAGCGGGGCCGGACACAACCCCCAAAATCTTTAATGGAAAGGGGGGTTGAGTGATACCTTATTTTAAAGGTCGTTAGATTACCTTTTCAAAAATACCACATGCATTATATTTCTTTTCAGTAATTTTAATTTTTTTTATAATTAATTTTATTAATTAAATATCGAGTTCAAAATTTTTTTGGAGTATTGAACTCCAAATTGAATTTTTTTTGGGGTGTTGAAGTATTTAGAGTATTTTTTTGAAGTATTTTTGGAAAAATCAAGTAAAACCGTAAAGATATTAAGTATAGAGTTCAGAACCCCAAAATTTTTTAGATTATTGAGTCCAAGATGTTTCCAAAAGTACTGAAAATAAATATAAGGCATGTGGTATTTTTGAAAAGGTAATTTAATGACCTTCAAAATGAGGTATCACTCAACCCCCCTTTCCATTAAAGATTTTGGGGGTTGTGTCCGCCCCCCGCTATAGGGTTGATGTAATTTAGTTGAAAACTGGTCTACAAAACGTCCCCCTCACAAATAAATTTGACGTGTTTTTGCATATTTTTAGATTTTCTATAGGGACCAAATTATAGGGGGTGGCAAACTTTTCAAATTGACACACTGTATGCTTCTACCATTAAATGCACAATAATTCTTATAATATTTGCACGAATATACCGCACATAGGTACATGTGCAGATAAGTTATGCATTTATTAAATGGTAATTAACATAACTAAAAAGTTCAAAATATTTCCTAAAAAATATTTTTACGCTCTTTTCAATGGCGGTATTAACTCTTTGAAAAATTAATATATACATTATACAGAGCGAAAGAATTAAAAAAACAACATATTTTTACATAAAAACCAGGAAAAACACTTTTGGTAAACCGATTCTTCCGGTTCAAAGACTTCGATCTTATACATCAAAAAAAGAACCCTTATACAAAATTTGGTTGAAGTAGGACGTCTCATTCAGGAGTTATCGTGCTATTAGTCACATATGTATAGTCGCCATTTTGAATGCCCGCCATTTTTGTAAAAGGCAAAATCTGAGATGGCCTCCTATCTAAATTTAAACCTTTGTATGTGTAGTATGTGTGGTCCAAATTATATGCTTCTATCATTAAATGCACAATTGTTTCACATATCGGCTGCATTATTGGAAACATAAGGAAATCTCTCGCATGCCTCATAGTATGAAAGATTATCCAGAGACATGACAGCTTTAATAATTCGCTGTCTCACATACTGACACTCCTCATAAGTACTTATATGAAAGTTGCTACTACAATGAAAGCATTTCATCAAACATTCCCCTTCATGTATGGGTTTTCAGCACAGTTTTTACATGTTTTCCCCTCGACATTGGTGTTTTGTGTGGCAGAAACGAAAACACTAATATGTCTGTTCGCTAAACTCAGACGCAGCTTTCTAGATATTTTAGTCGGTAATTTGGCCAATTTTAGTAAAATTGGCAAAAAATAATTACTAAATAGTTAATAATCACTGAATAGTTAGTAATTTTGCAAATTTTTGCAAAATTGGCAAAAAACAAAAAAATTATCGACTAAAATATCTAGCCAGTTGCGTCTGAGTTTAGCGAACCGACTATAGTATTGGACCACTGGTATCATGTATGGTTTTACGCTAAAAGGGATCCCATATACAGGGTGTCCCGAAAAGATTGGTCATAAAATATACCACACATTTTGGGGTCAAAAATAGTTCGATTGAACCTAACTTACCTTAGTACAAATGTGCTCATAAAAAAGTTACAGCCCTTTGAAGTTACAAAATGAAAATCGATTTTTTTTCAATATATCGAAAACTATTAGAGATTTTTTATTGAAAATGGACATGTATCATTCTTATGGCAGGAACATCTTAAAACCAAATTATAGTGAAATTTGTCCACCCCATAAAAAATTTAGGGGGATTTTGTTCCCTTAAACCCCCCAAACGTGTGTGTACGTCCCAATTAATTCATTATTGCGGTACCATTCGTTAAACACAATGTTTTTAAAACTTTTTTGCCTCTTAGTATTTTTCGATAAGCCAGTTTTTATCGAGATGCGGCTTCTCTTTCAACACAGGGTGAGGCAAATAAAGGGCTTATTAGAAATATCTCGAGAACTAAAGGCAACAGAATCCTGAAAATTGGAATAAAGGGGTTTTGAAGGATGATCTATTAAATGAAAATATTTTCATCTCTTTGCAACTTCCGGTTATACCGGAACTTTGCTTATAACTTCGTTTTTTTTTTAATGGGACACCCTTATATTTTTACATTTTTGGATTCTCTTCGATGTCTTCTTTCTTAAAATATGAGGTTTTATAATATTATACAGGGTATTTTAAAAGATAATTACGTTTTTTTTATTAATTTCGTAGCAAAATTAACACCCTGTAGAATTGTAGTAGTTTGACATCTAAAACTCTACTTACGTTCAAATAATTTTTAATATACTCTACTATTGTTAAGAATCATTAGTATAGCTAAAGTTTTAATTTTAGTATACAGGGTTGGTCGAAAATCGGAATGAGTATTTTCTCAGTTTTCTTAAATGGAACACCCTGTATTTTAGTATTGTATTGAAATGATATTTTATGGTACTTTTTTATTTCTTAAGCATTCCCTATACCTAACTGCTTTAATTTGTGCTTAATTGTTAATCGCACCAACAATCTTAACTACGTAGGTATTTTGATAGCTAAACCATTATTGGTAATTTTAAGGACCAGTCTGGATTAATATGTATTTATTTCTGAAAATTATTTGGGATTGAGTATTTTCACGGCCAACCTAATAAAATTTTACGTATTTTTTGTTGCAATTAATGTTTAGCTTGAATCACCAATAACTCACAAATTAAAGCAGTTAGGTATAGGGAATGCTTAAGAAATAAAAAAGTACTATAAAATATCATTTCACTACAATACAAAAATACAGGGTGTTCCATTTAAGAAAACTCAGAAAATACTCATTCCGAGTTTCGACCAACCCTGTATACTTAAATTAAAAATTTAGCTATACTAATGATTCTTAACAATAGTAGAGTATATTAAAGATCATTTGAACGTAAGTAGAGTTTTAGATGTCAAACTACTACAATTCTACAGGGTGTGAATGTTGCTACGAAATTAATAAAAAAACGTAATTATCTTTTAAAATACCCTGTATAATATTACAAAACCTCATATTTTGAGAAAGAAGACATCGAAGAGAATTAAAAAATGTATAAATATACAGGGTGTCCCATTTAAAAAAACGAAATTATAAGCAACTTCCGGTATAACCGGAAGTTGCAAAGAGATGAAAATATTTTCATTTAATAGATCATCCTTCAAAACCCCTTTATTCCAATTTTCATTATTCTGTTGCCTTTAGTTCTCGAGGTATTTCTAATAGGCCAGTTATCTGCCTCACCCTATATATTTACGTAAAAAATCTATGGGGGTTTTGTTCCTTTAAACCCCCAAATGTTTGTGTACGTTCCAATTAAACTATTATTGTGGTACCATTAGTTAAACACAGTGTTTTTAAAACTTTTGCCTCTTAGTCTTTTTTTCATAAGTCACCTTTTATCGAGATGTAGCTTCTTTTTCAAAATATACCTAAAAATGTAAATTATAAATAAATTTTCAGATTATTAACAGGTCTCTATAATCGTACTTAACCATATACAAATATGTGGTGGATTCGACAAATATTCAAAATATCTCGATAAACACTGGCTTATCGAAAAAGTACTAAGAGGCAAAAAAGTTTTAAAAACATTGTATTTAACTAATGGTGCCACAATAATAATTTAATTGGGACGTACACAAAAGTTTGGGGGGGTTTAAGGGAACAAAACCCCCATAACATTTTTATGGGGTGCACAAACTTCACTTTAATTTTTTTAGATGTTGCTGCCATAAAAATGCCACATGTCCATTTTCAATAAAAAATCTCTGAGAGTTTTCGATATATGAAAAAAAATCGATTTTCATTTTGTAATTTCAAAGGGTTGCAACTTTTTTTGTGTGCACTATTGTATGTAGGTAAGTGAGGTTTAATCAACCTATTTTTGACCCCAGAATCTGTGGTATTATTTATGGCCAATCTTTTCGGGACACCCTGTATATTCACTTCCCTGGGGATTGCTTTTCCCGAAAAGGTGAATGCGACTGTTTCTGTATCAATATATTTCGTCGTGTCATATTTAGACGTCCGTTTAAATCATCTTACCTCTAGAACTTTAATGTTTACCGAAGCTAATCCCGAAAATTTGATTAGATCATGCAGTGTCCGATATACTAATATCTACAATTAGTCCAGGGTAATAAGGTTTTTCCCATGACACTCGAGCAGCCAGGGTACTGAAGCGTTTTTTCGACAGGTAATACCTACAAGAGTAAATTGTAACTACTTCCTGCGTAGGATCTGGCGGCCATTTTTATTTATAAACAATTAAGTGGCAAAAAATGGCATTTTTCCCTTTTTTTTTTCAAATCAATGGAAAACATTGAAGCTTATGGTTTTCTTAGTACAAATATCTTTGAGATTATGGAAAAAGCTTTAAAATGACGTATTACAAAGTTTGATATACTCATTTATTGTTAATATAATTGCGAAAAAAGTCGGAATTGTAAAAAAAATAATTTGGCAATATCTATTGTAAAAATTAGTGTACAGCTTTGAAATTTTTGTCATATAAGGGCTCTTTGGTGCTTAATATGTGATAAAAATTTCAAAGCGATTCATTTAATTGTTTAAATTTTATTCAAATTGTTTATTCCAGAGAGCCCTTTTTTTGCAATAACATAAGTCAGAAAAAAAATGACGTTAGAACCATTCCACAGGTGTCAAGTGAAAGAGCATGAGCTATATTTTCAACCTGGTTTAGAAAAAGGGAATAAAAAATGTATTTATTAGTAATAAATAATTATGCACAAGTATCATAAATCTTTCCTTATAAACTTTTTATTTTGTTATATAAGAAATTATATATATTTATTACAATTTTTTATCAATTATGATATACATAACATTACTTGTTAGTTGTGCACTTAAAACAGGGTAAAAAAGTTAATTTTTTTGGAAAAAGATATCCAAAAAGTTTATAAGGAAAGATTTACGATACTTTTCCATAATTATTTATTAATAATAAATGAATATTTTATTCGCTTTTTTTAAACCAATTTAAAAATAAGCTTATGCTTTTCCATTTGACACCTGTGGAATGGTTCTAACGTCAATTTTTTCTGACTTATGTTATTGCAAAAAAATGCTCTCTGAAATAAACAATTCGAATAAAATTTAAACAATGGAATGAATCGCTTTGAAATTTTTATCACATATTAAGCACCAAAGAACCCTCATTTGACAAAAATTTCAATCCTGTACACTAATTTTTACAATAGTTATTGCGAAAATAATTTTTTTTGCAATCCCGACCTTTTTTCGCAATTATATTAACAATAAATGAGTATATCAAACTTTGTAATATGTCATTTTAAAGCTTTTTCCATAATCTCAAAGATATTTGTACTAAAAAACTCATGTTTCACTGTTTTCCATTGATTTGAAAAAAAAAGGGAAAAATGTCATTTTTTGACAGTTAATTGTTTATAAATAAAAATGGCCGCCAGATCCTACGCAGGAAATAGTTACAATTTGTTCCTATAGGTATTACTTGTCGAAAAAACGCTTCAGTACCCTGGCTGCTGAAGTGTCACGAACAGAGTATATTTTTGTCCTATTACCCTGGCCTAAATATTAACGACTCCCCTACATGTTATCTTATTTGCCGGAATAAACAATTCGTATCCATCATTTCTGACCTCATTTAAAACAAAACTTATTAGCATCCTCCCATTTTTTGAAAGCAATGCTAATTCGGTTTTTTCCTTTTTTGTTAAGTTTAAGTACATTCTCGATTTTTTTGTCATTTATGTATTTTGCTAATTTTAAAAAAACAATAATTACCAATGTAATCGCTTTTTGATTCCATATATAGGTACCTCAAATGGACCTGTATGTCTATTGATAAAAGAAATGTTTGTTTTTAAACGCTTTTATTTAGTTCAATAGTTTGCGTCAAATCTTTAGACGTTAATTTGACTACCTTTTCTCCAATGTAAATTAATGAAAATTTGCAGACATATGCATTCGCGGGAACAATACACGATTAATCAATAAAAATTTTATGTTTATTAATAATTGTTTAAATAAAAAAAACGAGTAGCTAATGATATGAACTATACATAATTTCACTGTTTACGTTAATTGTTTACATTATGCTTCATAAATAAACAATAAAGTTTCAAATTTTGAACGCTGATATATTTGTTTATATAAAATTATATATATTCGCGTCAAATTTCATTACGATACGAAACAAAACTTCAACCAAAACTCGAATTAAAAAAATTCGTGTTTTTATCGTAGTCTTAGAAAAACCACCGGTAGAGACGTTTTGTGCTACAATTAACATTAGAATTCGTTTTGTCGTATTAATTCATTAAACGCTTTTCTTTAGTTCAATCGTTTTGGCAAATCTTTGGACGTTAATTTGACTGCCTTTTCTTCAATGCAAATGACTAAAAATTTGCAGACATATGCATTCGCGAGAAAAATACATGAATAGTCAATATAATTTTTTTTGTTTATTAATTGTTTAAATAAAAAAACGATTTTAACTGAAAATGCTTAAATTCTCTTGTTTTTTACAATGAAGAAACTTGAAACTTTTACAGAGTGTAGCTAATTATATGAACTGTACATAATTTCACTTTTTACGTTAATTGTTTTCGTTATGCTTCATAAACAAACAATAAAGTTTCAAATTTTTGGCCGATTCCGACTACTTTTCATGTTTGTACATATGTAATATGTTTTATACCTATTAATAAACATGACGATATATTTTAATGTTTGAAAAGTGTAAGACTAAAAAGTAAAAAATAAAAAAATATGAAAAAAATATTTTTAAGAAACGCTTTTCTTTAGTTACGAGTGACTAAAATTAAACATATAAAAAAATCAACCAAAAAGCAAAAAGTAAAAAAATTGAAAAAATCTAACACATTCGTTAAAGAAAAGCGTGGTGCGAAAACCGTTTGTTCGATGAAGACGCGCCACGCTTTTCTTTGACGAATGTGTTGAAGAGTTTTTCAATTTTTCTTACTTTTTGCTTTTTGGTTGATTTTTTTATAATATGTTTAATTTTAGTCACTCGTAACTAAAGAAAAGCGTTTCTTAAAAATATTTTTTTCATATTTTTTTATTTTAATGCATTTTGATACTACATATCACTCTTCTACTTTCATTTGGCATACTCAGAATTGCCCTATCTTCATTATTTTGTGTCTTGTGTTATTGCAAAATAAAGGCCTTTGTAATAAACAAATAGAATAACTCTTAAACTAATTAATAGATCGGTCTCAAATTTTTTACAGGTTTGTTAAGTACCGCAATATTTAACTTTGGGTGAAACACTAAAGTGCTAAGGTAGTTTTAGTAATAGTTATTAACAAATAACGATTTTCATTTATTTTTCAGTTTGCGTAGCAATAAATTAACTTATTAACTTTAAAAAATCGGCATTTTGAAGGTTTTTCAATGTTCTAAAAAACTGAGTTTTGTAGTTTTATGTCAACTATTTAGCTTTTAAATGGGGTGCAAAAATCGAAAAAATCGAAATTTTTTGTACTAAATTGTTAATAATTAAAAAACGGACGTGAACTCTAGGCAGATAACAGGTAGGTTTTCTTCCTATAGGTCTACAATAACTAAAAAAGTAGTCAGCTACCTGGATCTTTGAGTGTCCCGAGAAAATCCTTATTACCCTGGACTACATAGAATAGCTATTTGTATAACAAGGGAGGAAAGTGCTAGTTTTCCTCCCGAGAATGAAGTTTACTGCCCGACGCGTAGCGGAGGGCAGTAATCATTCAAGGGAGGAAAAGGCACTTTACTCCCATGTTATACATATGGTTTTTCCACCTTCCTCAAATAACAAGTCATTTTTTGCATTTTTACTTAATTTATTTATGTAACTAACCAACAAAATTTATTAGAACTAAAACAAACAAGTAGGTACAATATAACTGTCAACTGTCAAATATAAGTCAAATTATTAATGTAAACATTGTTAAATCAGAATAAAAATTTACTGTTTTTTACCATTCTGCAAAATACAGAGTGTTTTTAAATAAACGTTAAAATGTATAGATACTTACGTAATAAAAAATAGATATTGTACAGGGCGTCAATAAGTTATATTTCATGAATGAAATACCATGACGTCACTTTTACTTTTCCTCCCTAGGGAGGAAAAATATTTTCCTCCCTAGGGAGGAAAAGTACAACTTTGCTCCCTACAATCAGGTCCGGAAAAGTATACTTTCGGTAGAGGTAGGTGGAAATAGTAGTTTCTTTATCCATCTGACACATTCAGTTGTGTAAAAGTCTCAAATGTCTGGAGTAAACTACATAGAATATTTGGATAGTTTTAGACATCTGAGGTTTTTCTTGATTTGCCAAAATTTTAATTTTTGGACAAGTGTTGTTTTTCAAATAAACGCTTCAATTAGAGAACACAAGCAATATCCCAGAAATGTAACTTCAAAACAAGAAAACACTCGTCAGGCAATTTTACCCAAGAGGTATAAGACTGTCTATAGATCTAATAAAATTTGCCGGTAAGGAAAAACTGGTAAAAGTTAAAAAAAAGGGACAAAAAAAAGAACATGTAAATCTAAAATCTTGGCTTAAAAAGTATGGTTTTGAGCATATTTTTGTAATTTATAAGAAACCAACTCGGTTTAAAAAAATGTCGTTTTTAGCAACTTTTTAATGTCAAAGAACGTCAAAAAGTAAATTGATAAAAATATAAGTATTATATATTTTAATAATAAAATTTATTTTACCTTGTAAGAGTTCGCTGTCAATTCATCATTGCCTTGAACAACGCTGTTGCAAGTTGTCAGCATTACATCCAAAAATGGATGCAATTATTAAAACGACTAATATACTGCAACGCATCTTTCCAATTTGACGGTCAAAGGATAACTACAGTACAGAACGGTTTGAAAATCGCTGGCGTTAAAAGTTCATTCGACCGACCGGTTTCTTGTCAACCTCGTTTAAAACCTTTTTATATCAACTTTTCGTTATCAGTGGAATAGGTAGGTTCTTTTTCCACATTCAAAATTAGTTTCAAACAAAAATTAAATGATAATTAAAAACAACGTTGCCGTGTATTTGTTGATATTCACTTCACTTACAAAATTTCAAAGACTGTCAAATTTGCTTACTCAAAGATTGTGTTTATTCATTTATTATATATCACTCTTCTTTTTTCACATTTTAAAATTTTGTGCACTTTAGCCTTTTATGCTAGGAAATAAATCACTCAAATCCCCTAAGACTTTTTAAAGTAAGCCGGATCATTATGAAACCTTTTGCATTCGAGTATGAAGAGCTTCGGGAAACTCATTGACTGCTCGGCATGAGGGACAAAGGAAAATTGCATTGTTATAGGCGGAAAATGCATTTTCCAAAGTATGTCTTAAAATGTTCAAAAAATGAAAATTTACAACTGGGAAAATCATCATGGAAATGAGTTCAATTTTCATAGTTGAGGGATTTTTGAGATCGCCAAAAAAATAATATTGGGTCGGCGAAGCTGAAAGAGGTACCTACCTGGTGCCCGGTATCCCTGTATGCATGTCGTCTCCTTAAGTTTTATGGAAATTAATTATGAAAATTTTTGAAACATGTTATCCAGAGGTTTTTGAGGTTGCTGAACACCTATATTACTTTGACGATGTATGAGGTATCTGGTGCCCGGTATCTACGTCATCTCCTGGGCTTTTACGAAAATTCGTTATGAAAATAGTTGAAATTAACTCATCATCATCATCATCATCATCAACAACCCATACGCGTCCACTGCTGGACATAGGTCTCCCTCAGCTCTTTCCATTTATCTCTATTTTGTACGGCTTGCATCCAGTTACCGCTAACATGCTTCAAATCATCGGCCCATCTGGTTAGTGGGCGTCCTCTGCTCCGTAGTGCTTCTTCTCGCGGCCTCCACTCGACAATACGTTTTGTCCATCGGTTGTCTGGCAATCTGGCGGCGTGTCCTGCCCAATTCCACTTAAGCGACGCGATTTTTTCGACAGCGTCTGTTGTTTTTGTTCTACGAATCTTGTTCAGTTCCCAGTTCGAGTCTTGTTGTAAGTTACGCGAATCTTGTTCACTACCCTTTTTGTTAGTGTTAATGTTTCGGCTCCATAAGTGAGTACAGGCAACACACACTGGTCAAAGGTTTTCCTTCTGAGGCATATGGGGTCGCGATTTAAATACATAGTTCAGTTTACCAAACGCTGCCCAGGCTAATCCTATGCGACGTGGGAGTTCGCACGACTAGTTATCTTGTCCCAACCGAATTTCATGTCCCAAGTACTTATTCCTTTTTTGTTTCAGTTTTATTAATAGTATTTGAATTATCATTGCTATCAAGTAATGTATTATTTAAACTAATATTATTTTCAGAATCTTCTATATTATCGATGGTTTACCTGTAAATCCTTGTAAGTCCGATTTTTATAGATTTTTTGGTTGATGTTGAAATAGTTCTACCTATTATACACACATTGAGCATAGCTTTGTAAGTCTCTGTCAATATTACCGCTATCTATGCGCAATTTAAAATACTAGTAAGTCTAGTGTGTTTAAAAGAGGGCAGTAAGACCTTGTAAGTCTGGTTTAATGATAGAGTGTTCCTGAAAACAGTGTTACTCAGGAAGAAACTGCAAGATATTTTAGATGATAATATGGATGACGAAACTAAATCTGTTTGTAGTAAACGGAGTAAAAAACCAAATAATTATAAATGGAATAAATTCATAAATAAAGCAAAAAGAAAAAAAGGCGAAGAATATGTTGGCATTAAAAAAGTAGAAGGTAAATGGAAATACAGTAGAACCCCGCAAATCCGAACTAATTGGGGGGACAGCCTGTTCGGATTCCGAAAAGTTCGGATTATCCGAAAGTTAGCCTTAACTAGTAGTTCAAAGCTTTCATTGTAATTATGAGTGGCCAAACGTTCTCGCAAGAGTGTAGACAATATTTTTGGACTCAAGTTGACTACGAGAGAACCAAAGTAAGTTTGTGTTTAACCTTTATAAACACTTTATAAACCTATATATTAAAGTATAATATTTATTTTTAAGAAATTTTAAATGTCAAAGTCCTAGTAATCCTACATTGTCTAATTTTCTGGCTTTACTCTGCATAATAAGCATGTTTTTAAGTTTTTGTCTTGAATTTTTAAATTTTTTTCACTGCCAAAACCTCAATCAACCATCTTAGGCCAACTTTGACTATAAAGTCCAAAAAGTATCTTTATAGTCAAAGTTGGCCTAAGATGGTTGATTGAGGTTTTGGTAGGGTTTCACCATGTTCCCATAGGCGATATCCGTTAACATCGGCGTTTAGCCTGTTTAATATTATTTTTAAATAATGTAAATTGAATTTTAAATTCAACCATTGTTTGGTTGTGGGGCTATTTAGCAAGTATGCACATTCACTGATGATGGACCGATAGGTCTGAAAACGTTCTGAATTGGACATATTTTATTCAATCCATTGGGATTTTTTTAAGTTTTAATAAATATACCAATTTACATAGAAGTGGTTTTACTTCTTGTTAGAGTTTTTTAAAAAAAATTTAATTCTGTTAGTAAGGGAGGGTAACTTTTAATTTATTTATCCCGTCCATAAGTGGAAAGTTTGATGCGCCACTGTCCATGCATGTGCCACTGAAAAGTGACGGCACAGTGTTCAAACGTTTTCTTTTAGGTTCTACTATTTAAGTTATAGGGTCCCATCGTGCCTAAAATGATTAAGAAATTTCACCTATAGCGGCTCTTAGTCTAGTGTGCTATGTTTAGCATGAGGGAGAAGGGGGAGTCACTTCCAACGAGTTTGCTTCTATATAATCACTCACCACATGAATAATTGAGGCGCTCAGAGCAACAGTGGCCTAACCAGAGATATGTAAAGAAAATAGATCTGGCTAGTCAGCTACTCAATGCATCGGGGTGTAACGCCGATATCAAGTACGGTGGTTTAGCTATCTTTGTCTGTCGTGCGAGTGTGAGTGTATCTACCAAGAGGTGGGAGTAACGGAACGACAGTGACACACAGGCGGCGGCCATCATATGCTAGAGAGAGAAAGTTAAGCGCCGGTAGAGAGAGATGGATAGACCACCGACCAGAACTGCTCCGCGTTACGCTATTTTTCCGAGTTGGCCAAATCTATGAGTATAAGATCTTTGGGCCTAACCCATATCCCACAATTTTACCAAAATGATTTTATTACATTAAAGTTATGCATTACTTAAATATTTTCATATGCAGAGTAGCTCAAGAAACCATTGTTTGAGCTACTCTGTATCTGAAAATACTTAAATATGGGGTATGTTTAATGTAATAAAAGTGTTTAGGTAAAATTGTGAGATGTGGTTTAGGCCACTGTTACTCTGAACGCCTCAATTTATAGTGACGGTTGTTGCTACCAAAACCGCAATACAAATTTGACAGTTTTTTACTCCTGTATGAAAATAAAAATATAACTATTGTACAAAAATACTTGGAACATGGGCATACACAAATGGAGTGTGACTCCATACATGCTCAAATAGAAAAAATAATCAGAAATCGAGAAATCTATGTTCCAGCTGATTATATAAAAATAATGAAAAACGCCAGAAGGAACCCAAAACCTTTCGAAGTAGTTTACCTGGACCATTCTTTTTTTATGGATTTCTCAAAGTCCCTCTTATATACCTCAATAAGACCCAATACGAAAGCAGGGGATTCCACTGTTACAGATCTGTCAGCCAGGAGCGTCATTTGAAATTTTGATTGGGGGGGGGGCAAGCATTATATATACAATACATTATACAGTGAGCACGTAAAGGTTGGAATAAATTCATTTTCTTGAGAATGGACGATTTTGGAAAAAAATCCTGAAACAAGTCAATTTTTATTTTTAAATTACGACTTTTTGACATATATACTATACTAGTGACGTCATCCATCTGAGCGTGATGATGTCATCGATGATTTTTTAAATAAAAATAGCGATCGTGTGATAGCTCATTTGAAAGGAAATTAAATTCTCTATTCAGTAATATAAACATTAACATAATTATTTATACAGGGTGTCCAAAAAAAATTTTTTTGAATTAAATTTATTGACATAAAAAGAAGAATGTGTGTAATTTATTTAATTCAAAATTAATTTTACTGCTATCAGAAAACAGGAACAAATGTTTATTTGCCAAATAGATATTGTTTTTTGATTAAATTCAATATTAAAGCAGCCACCCACCAGCCTCGTGACAGTTTAAACATTTAATTTAAGCGAAAAGCCATGATTATTTTTCAAATAAACATTTTTTTCTGTTTTCTGAGAGGAGTAAAATGTATTTTGAATTAAATAAATTACATACATTCTTCTTTTTATGTCAATAGATTTATTACAAAAATTTTTTTTGACACCCTGTATAAGTAATTATGTTAATGTTTATATTAGTGAATAGAGAATTGAATTACCTTTCAAATGACACGACCCCTATTCTTATTTAAAAAATCATCGATGACGTCATCACGCCCAGATGGGTGACGTCACTAGTATGATAAATACGCCAAAAAGTCGTAATTTAAAAATAAAAATTTACATGTTTTGGGATTTTTTCCCAAAATCGTCCATTCTCGAGAAAATGGATTTATTCCAACCTATACGTGCTCACTGTATATGATGTAATAATGAAAATTGATGTATTTTTTGTAAATTTCATTTTCAGGGCCAGGGGGGGCAAATGCTCCCCCCCTGCCCCTATCAAATGACGCCCTTGCTGTCAGCATTAAAGCACACTCCCGAGAAAGAAGTCTTTTATAAATTAAGCTTTGATGAAAACTGGGTTCTGTTGAGAAAAAGAGTGCGAAAAACTGATACATTTGAAGAGCCAAAACAGCTGTACCAATGCCCACAAAAGATTAAGCCCCATAAGTACCAGTGCAAGACTTCCATGGATTTTATGATTCTTTAAAATACTGATTTTCATGAATTTTTCTATTTTAGTTTTATGTTGTGATTTTAACCCCATGTTTAAAAATTTGAGTTTATTTGTGTGGAAATAGTTTTATTAAATATTATGTAAGCATTTTATTCAATAAATCAGTACAATTTATAAAAAAATTAATTTCTTAATATTGCAAATCCTTGTATGTCTCCTATGCTTAAGTGTTAAAACTTGTATGTCTTATGTTTTATGGTAACAATAATTTAGGATATAACATTTTTTGTTCTTTTTGTATTATTGAATATACTATTAAAGTGATACAAGCCATATGAACATTATTATTATTAATAAATGAAGAATTAGATGAAATTTAAAGTACTTATTTAGTTCAGTAGTTCAGTGAACCAGAAAAAAAACACAAATTGTATTAAAGTGGTGTATATACAGTGATGAGCGCACTGATAACCGGCAAAATAACGCGAAAGATAGAAAACATATTAAGTTGTGAGATGAATACCCAGTGAAGGTATTAAATTTAGCGATAGTAACTTATAGAATTGACTTTATATTGATTGTTTCCCAACTTTAGACGCATCGGACGAGTTTGAGAAATGCCACTGTCACAGTGACAGTTTTAGTTGACATTCTCCTCTGATACGTCTAAAGGTGGGAAACGATCAATATAATGTCAATTTATATGTTACTATCGCTAAATTTAAACTCTACTAGTTTTATTTCTTTTTATCTCGCAATGTATTTTTTAAATGTTATTATAATTATTAGGTAGTAGCTACATTGATTTGTATATACATTTGTAATATTTTTTGAATAATTAACAGGCCCATGTCGCGATTCAAGTTAATATAGGCAACACAAATTACACGCCGCTAAGCAACGCCAACGGGTCAGGATCTAGAATCGAGTGTCACACTCCGTCACAATTCGTCTCCGATGCTCGTGCATCCACGTAATGTCAAATATTTTGTTAAATAGGTCTGTTCCTTTATGGTTCCTTTGCTTTTACCCTTAATTTTCACTCTTCTATCACCAACCCCTATTTGTTAATAGCCATCTACATATTTATAACCATCTATAAAATTTTTCTGTCACAGTGTTAGTTTCCATACTCCGCCGAGACCGCTTGACCGATTTTTATGAAATTATATATGTATATTCGGTAGGTCTTAGAATCGGTCATAATCTATTTTTCATATCCCTGAGTGATAAGGGAAGTTCCCTATAACATTTTGTAATGTTAGGTGGGGTTGTGTGTACATAACGTACTCTATAAGACTACGAGTACATACAAATTAAAAAAATGATGATCAAAATCCATCAACAAGTTCCAGCTATATTAATCGCAGCATATGTTTGCAGAATCAGTTTAATTTTTTGAGTGCACGTATTTTAGTAATTCCCCTCCACCGACCACGAATTAATTCCGTTCGGACGCCATTTTTAAAACTTTATTAACCACTCTGTTGAGGTTCGAAGTTTACTCAAACTTTTACACATAACCTATATATCTTCAATTTCAAAATGGCTCTAGTTAGGTTGCTTAATTGTTATAAACAAAGTAGCCGCCAATTAAATAAAAAAGTCGCTAACTTTGACCGTAATTAACCCAGGCGAAAAGTTTTTCTTTGTAAATTCGTATAAAAATACCAGTTTTTCAAATTCCATTGTAGTTTTAGCCTACAGTCAATATTAATAAAGTTATTTAAATTGTTTATAAGCCAAAAATGACTCTATTTTAGTAAAATGTTTTCTGAGTGATAAAAATGATTTTTTAATTATTTTTTTAAATTCGTTGAAAATATGACTATTCTTCTTTCATGTTGTTTTCACAGAATTGCTGTATCATTATTATTTTCTGAACAATAACATTGCGGAAAAAAGCTCTTTGGGATAAACAAATTGAATAAAATTTAAACTAATTTACGCATCGTCTTAAAATTTTTTGTGTATTGTATGCACTGTTTGACTCAACTTTTCATGCAATATGAAAGTCCTAAATTCATTTTCGCAAAAGTTATAGCAAATTTTTTTATTTTCGAAACTTTAGTTTTATTTTGCAATATCCGAAGCAACAAATAATCGGACCAAAATTCAAAAAACGCTATTTTAAACCTTGGCTCATCTACTAAAAGAAAATTATTATAAATAAGACATTTAATTACCCTATTTTTACCTGTAGCGATTTAAACGAAAAAAACTCTCATTTTTGACACTTATTTGTTAATAACTAAATTTCTCGTCCAAACTGTGATGGACATTTTTGTATTTATAATTTATTAGGTATATAGTATCCAAAAAACCCATTTACAACCTGGCTGCTCAAGTGTCCCGAACATGGTATATTTTTGCCTTATTTCCCTGGTGTAATAGAGTGAGTTTTATGTATGGAAACCCTCAATTCTCTCGGAAAGTGCTTGCACGATTTTTATAGGTTTTGGTGGAAAAGGGTTTTCTAATGCGGCCGATATTATAGTGGTAATTACATTGTTGTCAGATCTTCTGTTTTTCTGGAAATCTAATAAACTTTCTTATTTCAAATGGACTGTATATTTTTTGCGTTTTGAAGTCCTTAGAAATACTGATTATTTTTCATGGTATATTCCCTATACTTACACGCTACAGTTTCGGAGTAATTGCTATATTTATTAAAAAATAAATAAAATTATAAAAATCAATTTTTTTCGGCCCGTGTAGACATTATTTTGAGTTCTCTGGATCATTGGAAACAAAAAAGGTATTTTATAATTTTTCTCTAAAATTAATCGTTTCCGAGTTATAATTATAATATAAAGTTTTGATTATAAAGTTTAATTATAGTAGATATATAATTTAAAGTTACATATACCTTTTTTCATTCTGCGAAGCTCTTAGAGCAACTCACCAATGAAGAAACATTGTTAGGAATATTGGAAGAAATCACGATCCAGGAGTAATGGGGAAACGAAAAGAGAGAGATACTTTATTTGTTCCCCACGATCCAAAGAAAGTAAAATAATGTCTGCCCGGGTCGAAAAAATATATTTTTATAAGTTGTTTAAATTTTTTTTGAATATATATAGTAATAACTCCGAAATTGTGGCATTTAGGTACCTATAGTATAGAGAATATAACATGAAAAATAATCAGTATTTCTTAACGACTTCACAACCAAAAAACATACAGGGTGTTTATAAAACGAAAAAAATATATATTAGATTTTAAGAAAAACAGGTGATATGACATTAATGTAATTACCACTATAATATCGGTCGCATTAGAAAACCCTTAACCACCAAAATCTATAAAAATCGTTCAAGCCGTTTCCGATTTAATTGAGTTTCCATACATAAAGCTCACTCTGTATATCTACAAATTAACATTTTACTTACTAACACCCATTTAACCCCCTAGTAGAAAAAGGGCACGATGAGGTAACGAGAACTCTTGAAAATATCCGCCTAGAAATTGAAAAGTCCCAGAAACTGAGAGTTGAGGGTAAACCAGAAGTGGTTTGTTACCCTGTCAACGGAATAATTAAGCCTCCTACATTTGACGGCGATATCTCCTGGCCAGTGTATAGAAGACAAGTCGAAGCTACTGCACAAAATAATGGATGGACAAATGAACAGAAGGCAACTGCTCTCATATTAGCACTTCGAGGTAAGGCTGTAGAAATCCTTCAAAACATTCCAGAGGACGCACAAAAGAAATATGAGACTGTCGTATCGGCTCTAGAACTAAGATACGGCAGCCAATATTTGAAGCAAGTATACCAGAGCCAACTAAAAGTGCGTATCCAAGGCTCCAACGAATCTGTGCAAGAATACGGAGCAGAAGTAGAAAAGATGGCACGACTCGCTTGGCCCGAAGCCCCTGAAAAGTTTCTACACCAGTTTACCATCCAATGTTTCCTTGATGACCTGCGCGATGTAGACCTCCAGCAAACATTACGACTAGGAAGAGGACGCTACCAAATATTGAAGGACGCTATTGTTGCAGCATTGGAGTACGAAGCCGTGAAGAATGTGTCCCGCCATCAACGTAAAGTCCATCAAATAAGAGGTGTTGCTGAAGTGGAAGAAGGCGATCTAAATACGTTGTCCCAGGTGTTGGCCGCCCAATTCGAGAAATATCTTGGCCCAATAGCTGAATCTTTGAAGCAAAACGTCAGGGGCGCCCAAAGTGTTATTTTTGTGGATTGATAGGCCACCTTCAACGTGATTGCAGACAACGTACATCAGAGGACAATAGGCAACCTCCATATTATCAACGCAATTCGGAAAACTAAAAGAAGTCAACGTCAAGGGGCGCACGTTGGCTGACCTGTCCCAAGCTCCCACATTCTCAATATCCAAAATAAGACGAAGTAGTGACAGCTTAGTTGCCGATGGACTTCTCAATGGCGACAGATGCAGTTTTACCATCGATACTGGGGCAACTAGGTCAGTTATGAGTAAACGTTTACTGGACCAGTCATCTACACGAATAAACCTCGAAACCTCCCATACTAGAAAGTCAATCGAAACCTCCCATACTAGAGACAGCGACAGGCGAAAACATAACTGTTTATGGGGAAAGTTGCATAAAAATCGAGCTGGGACACATCGAGATAGAAGTAGTGGTCCTAGTAGCCGACATCGTAGACGAGTTCATCCTAGGTGTCGACATTATGTCCGAACATGGGTTTATTGTAGATGTCAGGCACAGGACCTTAGTCGTCGGCAATGAAGAAATTCTACTGTCATCCTCTAGAAAGCAGCACAATGGGCTAAAGATGTTAGTAGCAGAAGACACGAAGATCCCTCCTAACAGTGAAAAGATCGTGGTTGCACAAATTGATGCATCTGGTGGCTTGGAAGCCATGTTATTAGAACCAGACGAGCAGATTCATGAGGGCGTCATTGTGGCCAGATGTTTGGTAGATGGGGATAAGCAGACCGTTCCAGTAAGGGTGGCCAACCCAAATGGCAATAAAATTACCTTTAAAAAGGGCCAAGTGCTTGGAATATGCGAGCCAGTTGTAAAAGTGACCAGAATAGAAGAAAACGTGCCAACAGCTAGCAGTACACACCAACTCTCCACTAAAATTTTGGAAAATCTTAAGAAGTCATGGGGACATCTATCTGAAGATGAATACCAAAAAGCAGAAGAGTTCATCAACAACGAAAGTGACATATTCTTTAAAGGAGAAATAACTGGCCGCACTGACTTAGTCCAACATCGGATTAACACTGACAACTCCAACCTCATAAGACAGGCACCAAGACGTCTTCCATTTGCAAAACAAAAAGAAGCTTTTGCCATCCTTGAAGATATGCGAAAGGAGAATGTCATCGAAGAGTCGAGTAGCCCCTGGTCTTCTCCAGTGGTGTTGATAACCAAGAAAGATGGCTCAACGCGGTTCTGTGTCGACTACAGGAGGCTGAATAGCGTTACCAAGAAGGACAGCTATCCACTGCCCCGTATTGATGATACACTTGGTGCCTTGGCTGAGTCGAAATGGTTTTCCACTGTGGACCTCAAAAGCGGTTATTGGCAAGTTGCAGTACACCCTGAAGACAGAGAGAAGACCGCATTTTCTGCTGGAAATGGGGTCTACCAATTCAAAGTGATGCCATTCGGATTGTGTAATGCACCTGCCACGTTTGAACGTTTAATGGAGCTAGTACTTAGAGGACTTACATGGAAAATCTGTCTGGTATACCTCGACGACATTATGGTCATCGGAAAAGATTTCGACGAACATCTTGCCAATTTGAAAGAAGTTTTCACCAGACTAAGGAACGCTCACCTACAAGTAAATGCCAAAAAGTGCGAGCTCTTCCAAGAAAAAGTTAGTTTCCTTGGACATGTAATTTCATCCTCAAGAATTGCAGTAGATCAGGCGAAAATAAAAGCAGTAGAGGAATGGCCCACACCACGAAACAAACACGATATCCGAAGCTTCCTTGGTCTTTGCAGTTACTATCGTCGCTTCGTAAAAGATTTTGGTAAGATTGCCAATCCTCTCCATAATCTGACTGAGAGAAAGTTTTCATTTGACTGGACACCAGAGTGCCAGTTTGCCTTCACCACACTCAAGCAAAAATTGACTACGGCTCCAATCCTGGCATATCCGAAAGAACAGGGTCTTTTCGTGCTTGATACAGATGCTTCTCAAAATGTTATCGGGGCGGTGCTTTCCCAACTACAAGAGGGCGAGGAACGCGTCACAGGATATTTCAGCAAAACTCTGGGAAAAGCAGAAAGAAACTACTATGTCACCAGAAAGGAGTTATTGGCAGTCGTCAAAGCAGTAGAACACTACCATTCGTTCCTCTATGGCAGAAAATTCTTGATAAGAACCAACCATTCTGCCTTGCAATGGCTTCTCAATTTCAAGACACCTGAAGGTCAGATAGCTCGGTGGCTGGAGAAACTACAGACTTATGATTTTGAAATTCGTCACCGAGCGGGAAAAAGTCATGGGAATGCCGACGGTCTCTCGAGAAGACCATGCAACGGGAGGAACTGTCGATTCTGCGAGCGCCAAGAAGAACGAGATGGCCAGATTCTACAGTTGAGAACCATAGAGGATAGAAATGACGAAGAAGCTCTAGAAAACCTTCAGGCTGAACAGAAGGAAGATACAGATCTAAAAATAGTTCGGGAGTGGCTGGACAACGGAGCTAGACCACAGTGGCAGGAGATTGCAAAATATGGGCAAGCAGTGAAGGGCTATTGGCTTCAGTGGGACTCCTTGTGTCTACGAGATGACATCATCACTCGTAAATGGGAGAGTCCAGATGGAACAAGAACAGTGCCCCAAGTTGTTCTCCCAAGGTCATGTGTTAAGGACGTGCTTGCAGAACTCCACGATAGTCGCTCCGGGGGGCATTTTGGAATCAATAGGACCCTGGCTAGAGTCCGTGAGAGGTATTATTGGGTTCATTGTCGGCAAGATGTGGAAGAATGGTGCAAACGATGTGACCTGTGTGCATCCAAGAAGGGACCCAAAACAAGACTTAGAGGAAAACTCCAACAATATATTACTGGAACTCCATGGGAACGAGTTGCTGTAGACATTTTGGGACCATTTCCAGAGACAATATCAGGAAACAACTATTTGATGGTTGCTATGGATTATTTTTCCAAATGGCCTGAAGTAGGTGCACTACCCAACCAAGAAGCAGTCACAGTTGGTGAAGCCCTGCTTGAGAATGTCGTCTCCAGACATGGTGTTCCACTTCTGCTTCATTCTGACCAGGGGCGCAACTTCGAATCGGCAGTTTGGAAGACCATGATGGCTTTGTTAGGAATTAAGAAGACCAGAACAACACCGCTCCATCCTCAATCCGACGGCATGGTAGAAAGACATAACCGGACCATCAACAACTACCTGTCCCTGTTTGTAGACGAAAACCAGAGAGACTGGGATAAACTGGTACCTCTGTTTCTGCTAGCATACCGAAGTTCCCAACATGATGCAACTGGTTACACTCCAGCAATGCTGTTAACTGGTCGAGAGATGAGGCTTCCCATCGATCTCCTACATAGTAATCTACCAGACGGAGAGGCAGTTCAAGAGACACTCCCCGAGTATGTCAGCGGCCTAAAGGATCGACTGGTTAAGGTCCACGATTTCGCCAGGAACAAGCTGCAACTCACCAGTGACCGGATGAAGGTTAGGTTCGATCAGAAATCCACACCTGTTAGTTTCAAGGAAGGTGATGCAGTTTGGCTCTACCAACCAACGAGAAGGAAAGGTCTAAGTCCCAAGTTGCAGCGGCCCTGGGAGGGACCGTACCTGATTATTAAAAAGATAAACGACCTTGTGTATAGGGTGCAACTGACGCCACGAAGTAAGCCGAAGGTCGTTCACTTAGAGAGACTGTGTCCTTATGCAGGGCAGAATCCACCGACCTGGTCCATTTAGGTACTGTTCGGGGCGAGCAGCCTGAAAGAAGGGGGTGGTGTTATGAATCACCTTAGCATATTTAAGTAAGTTAGTAAGTCAGACTACTAAAGGATCTGACAGTTAAGTATATTTGTCAATTAAAAGTTTTGTCATTATTTTTGTCACGTTGGTTTTTGAGATTCAATTTTGTACCTTAGATTATTAAGAGTTTTAAATAAACTTGTTAAAAGACCCTAATAATTTACTTAATCCCTGAACCCAGCTAGAATTACAACATTATCATTGTTTTTGTTTTCTCTATATTCATTTTCATATTTATGTTTGATAGTTCTTCTTCTAGGATTTCAAGATTGTTCTGTAAGTCTTCTCTGTTTTCTGCTATCAATACCATGTCGTCTGTAAATACATAGTAGCTCTTGAGTTATAGTTGTCAGTATCCTAATGTTAGTTTTCTCATTCTTCTTTTGGCTTTCTTTATTGCTTCATCCAGTATCACTGAGAATAGCAATGGACTCAACATGCATCCCTGTTTGACGCTTTGACTTGTAGTAAATTCTCTGGAGTCCTGTTATTGGTTCTTACTGTATTTTTTGTATTATTTTTGTACATATCCTTTATTGCTTCTATTATGTGTCTGTCGACTCCCCTTTCTTTTAGTGTCTTCCATAAGTTCTTTCTCCAGCTCATTGAGCAATTATACTGTGATATTTTAAATTAATTTGTTTTTTGTATTTTAGGAATGATTCCCAGAGCAATTAATTTAATTTTCAACACGATTCAAGATATGGACATTTCTAAATGCCATTATGTCGTTACAGCCAGCTTTTTAGAGATATACAATGAAAATGTAAAGGACTTGTTGAATTCTGATAAAAACCAGAAGTTAGAAATTATGTACAATAAAGGAAGAGGGACATCAGTTCCAAATTTAACACTAAAGGAAATTAGCTCGTTTGAAGATTTTGGAAAATACCAGAAGAGGGCTCAACGAAATAGAACGGTAGCGGTCACAGACGTTAACCAGCATAGCTCACGTTCGCACGCTGTTACGAAAATCACTATCCATGGGACGAAAATCACTTCTTCTTCAAACGAAGAAACTGTGAATGAAACTTGGACCGGTTCAGTCAACCTGGTAGACTTAGCCGGTTCGGAAGCAATGAAGTCAGGTAGTAAAGCTCGCGCAACCGAAACAAAACACAAATCAGAGTTTGTCAACCTTGAAAAATGTGATTGCCTTACGCACTAAGGATAAACATATTCCGTATAGGAACTCAAAACTGACATACTTATTACAACCCTCTTTGGGAGGAAATTCCTCCAGAACTCTTATGATTGTTAATCTGTCTCCTTTCGAGGAGACATACAATGAAAATATAAATACATTAAGATTTGCTAGTACTGTCAAAGAGGTAAAGACAAAGATAGTTTAGGAACAATAAATACCTATGTAAGTTTAGTAAGTTAAGTAAATATAGATAAGCAAAATTATTGGCTAAAACTCGTAAAGTGAATGTAAATATAAAAGGAAATATATAAAATGATGAAGGATCATGAAAGTCATCAAGAAGTTATGATCATATAGTTCCTTTTAGATTCACATTCACTTTACGAGTTTTAGCCAATAATTTTGCTTATGTATATTTCTACTCGATTATATTCAACATCCTTTTATACAGTGCGGTGGAATAAGTGTTAACCCCCCCCCTGTTGAATTGCTTATTTTAAGAATATAAGCAAAACGTTCGGACAGGTCGATTTTTAAACTAACCATAGTATATTATAGCATCAACGTTTCGAACTTTACGCGAACCCTCTTCAGGTGACAGCCATAACTTTGATTTTTTTAAATGGGAAAGTACATCATATGATACTTCATTTAAAAGCTCTTAAAATACCGATATAAAAAATGTATAATACTTTACTCCTATTTGAGAGAGTAGGCGCAAAGTTTCAGTCGAATTATTTTTAAATACATTCATTTTTTTTTCGAATCCTGAGAAAACTAATAAGTATTTTTGAAAAATTTAAACGCAGAATAAAATATTTCAGTATTATCGAGAGTCAAGAGTCCCTAAGAACTTCTATAATGTTTATTTTAATATGTCACAGGGGTGAAAAAAGGAGAAAATTTAGTCTAATATTTAATTTCAAATATATCATTCAAAATAAACTTTTGTTTAGTCTAAGGGACTTTCAGCCCTTCGTAATAATCTAATCTTTCATTATGCGTTTAAATTTTTCAAAAATACTTATTCGTTTTCTCAGAATTCGAAAAAAATGAATGCATTTTAAAATAATTCGACCGAAATTTTGCGCCTACGCTCTCAAATAGGAGTAAAGTATTATACATTTTTGTAATCAGTATTTTAAAAGCTTTTAAATGAGGTGTCACATGATGTACTTTCCTATTTAAAAAAATCAAAGTTATGGCTGTCACCTGAAGACGAATCGCGTAAAGTTCGAAACGTTGATGCTATAATATACTATGATTAGTTTAAAAATCGACCTGTCCGAGCGTGTTGCTTATATTCTTAAAATAAACAAGTTAACGGGGTGGGAAGGTAACACTTATTCCACCGCACTGTACCTATACAGGGTGTTTCATTAATAATTATCCATATAGTAACCGGAGAAACCTTAGCACAAAATACGAAGATTTAACCCAAAACACTTAAATAAAATGTGGTTCCTTGCTGAGTTACAGGGTGTTTTATCTAAAAATTTAAAAACTATTTTTGCTCAGCATTTTAAAACTATTCGACGTATCTTTTTCATACTTGTCAGGAAGTATAGGTACTATATAAGCTACTAAATTATGTTAAACAAACGTTTCTGGCTATTACCAGAGGCGTACGACGGGGGAAAGTGAATGGTTGACCCTTTCCAAATTCTACGCCACTGGCGGAATTGCTATTTTAGTTCAATTTTTGGATTCTCCAATCTCTCTCTCCCTTCAATCCTGACCCCCCGGATAAAGTGTAGTGGTCGACGTGATGTCGTGTATTGTCCGTCTCCAAAGATCTCTGTCTCTGGTCATTTCTTTTAACTCATGCATAGGTCTTTTGCATATTCCTGTAACCTGATCGATCCATCTTGTTGGGGATCTTCCTCGTGATCTTCGGCCTTCCACCTTTCCTTGTATAATACTTTCTCCAATACTTTCTACAAAAATAATATACTCTTCATTCGTAACGATAAAGTCATTAGTTTTCGAGGTTTTTGAAGTTAAAAATGAAACGACAAGGTTATTTTGATTAATGTATTGTGTCGCTTCATTTTTAATTTCAAATATCTCAAAAACTAATCATTTTATCGTTACGAATGAAGAGTATATTATTTACAAAAAATTATTGGAAAATCAAAAAATTACACTAAAATAGCAATTTCGCCAGTGGCGTAGAATTTGGGAAGGGTCAACCAGCCACTACCCCCTGTCGTACGCCTCTGGTAGTAGCTAGAAACATTTATTTATCTTAATTTGGTAGGGTGTATTGTATAGTACCTACACTTTCTGCCAAGTATGATAAGGATACGCCCAATAGTTTTAAAGTAATGGGTACAAATAATTTTTAAATTTTAATTATAATATGAATCGTATCATAAATTAATCAAAATAACTGTGCCGTTTCATATTTAACTTCAAATAACTCGAAAACTAATGACTTTATCGTTACCAATGAGGAGCATATTATTTACGTAGAAAGTATTGGAGAATCTAAAAATGGCACTAAAATAGTAATTCCTCCAGTGGCGTAGAATTTGAGAAGGGTCAACTATTCACCATCCCCTGTCGTACGCCACTGGTAGTAACTAGAAACGTTTGTTTATCATAATTTAGTAGGGTGTATAGTAGTCGCACTTTCTGCCAAGTATGAAAAGGATACCTCGAATAGTTTTAAAATGCTGAGCAAAAATAGTTTTTAAATTTTTAGATAAAACACCCTGTAACTCAGTAAGGAACCATATTTTATTTAAGTGTTTTAGGTTAAATCTTCGTATTTTGTCCTAAGGTTTCTCCAGCTACTATATGGACAATTATTAATCAAACACCCTGTATACTTACACTAACTGGCACGAAAAACGGTCACCCCACAAAATAGGTCATTTTTGATGCCTCGAATTTCCTAAACCTGTTATCAGATTTAAGTGATTTCTTAATATGTTATAGCCTTATTCTTTAGCTATATCGCTGTAATTATATTGTTGCTAGACAGGTAAATTGTCATTTCATACTGGGTGTACCAATCAAACTATGTGTGTTTTTTTCTCAAAGTTCACCACACACTGTGAAATATTCTAGCATTTATAAATTACTGAAATTAAAACCCAACTATAGTTTTTAGGTTTTGGTGGGTAAGGGTCTTCTAATGCGGCCGATATTATAGTGGTAATTACATTGTGGTCAAACCTTCCGTTTTTCTGGAAATCTAATCTAATCTGTCTAAAAACAAGGAAGTCCTTGAAATGCAAAAGGAAATGAATGAAGCATATTCAAGGAAGATCGTGGCTCAGCAACAATATCTAGAAACTATTAAAATTACCGACAAGTTTATAGAATCGTTGCAACAACAAATAGCAACGTTACAACAAGAGCAGGAACAAGATAAAGTAACAAAGGAAGAAAATTATAGACTTCAGTTATTGGTCAACGAGCTGGAAAGGAAGGCTGGTCAAGTTGTCGACTTGAACAATACAAATCTAATGTTAAGAAAGGAAAATTTCCGGCTTAAAAATGAAAAGAGACAACTCCATAACAGTATCCAGGATTTGAGAGGTATGTTTTTTATTCTATTTATTTGTTGAGTACAGAGTGAGTTTTATGTATGGAAACCCTCAATTCTCTCGGAAAGGGCTTGCACGATTTTTATATGTCATGTCAACTAGCCATGTTTTTCATTAATATAGGATGTTTCTAAATAAGTTCGACAAACTTTCTGGGATAATTTTGCATGAAGAAATAATGACCGTTTGCTTTATAAACGTATGTCCGCAAATGCTTCGTTTCCGAGACACGGGATGTTGAATTTTTTCTTACAAACTGATGATTTATTTATTGCTCTAAAACCGGTTGAGATATGCAAATGAAATTTAGTAGGTTTTGAGAAGTAGTCGTTGCGCATTTTTTGACATACAATTAAAAAATTATATATCCGCCATTGTTGTGCTTACGGATAATATTACCCGTCATATTACCCGTATGCACGCCAATGATGAATATAAAATTCTTAATTGTATGTCAAAAAATGCGCAATAACCGCTTCTTAAAACCTACCAAATTTCATTTGCATGTCTCAATCGGTTTTAGAGCAATAAATAAATCGTCAGTTTGTAAGAAAAAATTCAACATCCCGTATCTCGGAAACGAAGCATTTGCGGACATACGTTTATAAAGCAAACGGTCATTATTTCTTCATGCTTCATATTTAGAAACATCCTATATTGATGAAGAACATGGCTAGTTGTTAAAGTACCTAACATTTTTATTATCCAACATAAGCGAATGAATCAAAAAACAGAATGTTAAGAGAACCTGAGGCTATAGTTGGGTTTTAATTTAAATATTTTATAAATTACGGAATATTCCACAGGGTGTCGTGAACTTTGAGAAAAAAAAACACAGTTTGATTGGTACACCCTGTATACAATGACAATTTACCTCTCTATCAACAATATTATTACAGCGATATTGGTAAAGAATAAGGCTTTAACACGTTAAAAAAATCACTTAAATCGGACAACAGGTTTAGGAAATTCGAGGCATCAAAAATGACCCATTTTGTGGGGTGCCCGTTTTTCGTGCCGGTCAGTGTATATATTATATAAGAGAAAATAAAAGAATATGCGTTACCTAGAATTATCTCTAGAATTAACTATAAAATTAAGTATTAATATATTTTGGTTGTAAAATGTTTGGTTTTTTGGTTTTGGTTTTAGTATATTTAGGTAGCTGTATTTTTTAAAATAAATTTGTATTTTAATACATGCGTTCATTATTCCTTTGTCACCTAGCGTGTCTAAAGAGGTAAATAACCTTACGTGACCAGTATGATGTCTGGATCTCAATCCTATTAAGTAAACTGTATTTTCTTCTAATCACACTTCTAACTCAACAATTTATACAATGATGAGCATGCTAATAACCGGCAAAATAGCGCAAAAGATGGAAAACATTACGAAACAAAAAGAGATGAAACTAGCGGAGATGGAATGAACGTTATAAACATTACATTACATTACATAGTTCCCCACCTTTAGACGTATCAGAGGAGTATGACGACTGTCACTGTGACAGTAGAATTTTATAAAATGCTCCTGTCACAGACGTCTAAAGGTGGGAAACTATGTAATCTAACGTTATTTTATACATTTAAAACGATTATTTCCACCTCCACTAGTATTATCTCTTTTTATTTCGCAATGTATTACGTTTTCCATTTTTTGCGCTATTTTGCCGGTTATTATCGCGCTCATCACTGTATAGTCAAGTGTATGTAATTATTTGTCTCAAATAATTTACTCTCCATTGGTGCATTAATGTTGGATGCAGTGTATAACTGCGTACCTATATGTACAATATACATATATGCCCCTCGAAAGGGTCAAAATAGTCCTTTTTAAGCTGTATTTGAAGAGTTATACATTGAGCACGTAAAGGTTGGAATAAATTTATTTTTTCATGAATGGGCGATTTTCATGAAGAGGTAGATGGGTGGCAGCTTTAACGTTAAATTTAAGCGTAGAACAGTATTTATTTGTAAAATAAACATTTTTTTCTATTTTCTGACAGAAGCAAAATATATTTTGGTAAAATAAATTACATACATTCTTCTTTTTGTCTCAATTAATATTTAATTAAACAAAATTTTTGGACACCCTGTATTAATAATTATGTTAATGTTTATATTGATCAATAAAGAATTTAATAAGCTTTCAAATGAGCTATCACACGACCCCTATTCTTATTAAAAAAAAAATTATTGATTACCTCATCACGCCCAGATGGATGGCGTCACTAGTATGATATATATACCAAAAAATCATAATTTAAAAATAAAAATTGACCTGTTACGGAATTTATTTCCAAAATTGCCCATTCACGAAAAATTAATTTATTCCAACCTTTACGTGCTCACTTTATAATCCTGCATACTAAAATTAAAGTTTTCGCTATACTATTAATGTTAAACAATAGTAGACTATTTTAAAAACCGTTTGAACATAAATAGAAATTTTGATGTCAAATCACTACAATTCTACAGGGTGTGAATAATGCTACGAAATTAACAAAAAAATTAATTATCTTTTAAACTACCTCGTATAATATTACAAAACCGTATATTATAAAAAAGAAGACATCGAGTGGAATCAAAAAATGTAAAAATATACAGGGTGTTCCATTAAAAAAAAACAAGTTTGTGCCACCCTGTCAGCACGGGTGGCCCTGTATATATGAAAATATTTTTAAATCATGGTCCTATCTGTGCCCCAACTTTAACCAAAATAACTTTTTTTCGTATCTCTTACGACAAAAGAGTAATTATTGGACTTTGTCACACTAATGCCACACCCTGTCTGTATACAGGGTGATTGATTAGTAGGGTAAAGCTCAATAGCTCCGCTATAGTAATAGATAGCAATAAGAGTTAATAACAAAAATGTTAGCCACCTTTGAGCTTCACATTACAAAATTAGTTAGTTACAGGGTGTTCGATAACACAGTGGCAGACCAAACTTATGTTTTTTTTAAATGGAACACCCTATATTTTATTTTAAATTCGAAATCCTGTTAGCTTCTCCATCACAAAAATATAAAGGTTTGTTATGTTATACAGGGTATTTACAAAGTTATAACCAATTTTATATGAAAATCGTAACAAGTTCAACTCCCTGTATAAATAAAAATAAGCAAAACAACAATGGTTTATTAATGCCATATTTTTTAACGTATTATCAAAATTTTCAAGAATGGTCAATATTCCTAATTTTCTTTATATCAAATACAGGGTGAGTCAAAACGCAAGTACATTATTTTCTCAGTAATTTTAAATGGAACACCCTGTATTTTATATCACTATTGAAAAGTACCATTACCGTAATTTAAAATACCGTAAAATTAAAATAGTACCGTAATTTAATTTTTAGATAACATTCCCTATGTCTAAATTTATTAGTTTTTGAGATATTTTCATTTTTCAATGGACCAGTAGCGTGGCCACCCAAATCACCAGAATTTAATAAACTGGACTGATTTTTTGGGGTTACGTTAATAATGAAGTTTATAAAATACCTCCAACAACAAGGGATGAGATGAAAAATAGAATACAAAGTGTATTTCCATGTGTTAATTTACAAATGCTCCGTAGAGTAAGTAGCTCATTCAATGATCGTTTTTAGGCGTACATAAATGTATTCAGAGATAATTTTGAACACCTTATGTAATTGACTATTAAAAATATTTTATTAAAAGTAGCTTCTAATTTTTTCAAATATGTTTTTTTGCAAAATGTATTACTGATAAATTATGTTTTGTTCTTTATTTGTTACATTGTTACATTTACATACAAAAGTAGTGTTTAACTGTCTTCACAAAATATTGTATTTTGTGTTTGTGCGTTTTTTTGTAAAATTTATTACTAATTTTATTTTTTTAATAGTTTTTAATTGTTTCAAAAATGTTGCATGTAGTGGTTGTGTTTTTGTTTCTAAAATGTATTACTAATAAATTATTTTTATTTCTTTATTTGCTACAGTGTTACACTGATTACCGGATTGATAATTGGTAATCTTCAATTGTCAATTCAGTCATGGCTTACTTAAAATTTAGATAAATTTAAACACCTAAAATAATTTGCTCTCAAAAATGAAAATATCTCGAAAACTAATAAATTTGGACATAGGGAATATTATATAAAAATTAAAGTACGTTAATGTTACTTTTCAATAATGATATAAAATACAGGGTGTTCCATTTAACATTACTGAGAAAATAATGTACTTGCGTTTTGACTCACCCTGTATTTGATATAAAGAAAATTAGCAATATCAATAATTCTTAAAAATTTTGACAATAAATAAAAAATATGGCATTAATCAACCATTGCTGTTGTGCTTATTTTTATTTATACAGGGACTTGAACTTGTTACGATTTTCATACAAAATCGGTTAAAACTTTGTAAATACCCTGTATAACATTACAAACCTTTATATTTTTGTGATGGAGAAGTTAACAGGATTTCGAATATAAAATAAAATATAGGGTATTCCATTTAAAAAAACACACGTTAGGTCTGCCACTGTTATCGAACACCCTGTAACATTTTAAGTAATTTTGTAATGTGAAGCTCAAACGTAGCTAAAATTTTTGTTATTAACTTTTATTGCTATCTATTACTATAGCGGAGCTATTGAGCTTTACCCTACTAATCAATCACCCTGTACAGGGTGTCCAGAAACTCTACCGACAAACGAGGACAGGAGATTCCTCAGATAATTTTAATACATTTTAACTCAATTCATCTAGTCCGAAAATGCTTCCTAAGGGAGCTAGAGCTCTTTGAAAATGGCGTCTTGTTATTAGTTTTTCTTAAATACCTCCAGAACGTTTATATTTAGAAAAACTAAAATTGGCACAAATATTTATCTTCCAGAGATAAATCGATTCCATTGGTTGCGAATTTCTAGTACGGGTCATAGGCGTCTGTTTTGGGTAGGGCAACGGTTATTTTATCGCATAACTTTTTGTCTTTAACTTTAAAGTATTATTGATAGTGGGTTATTAAATTGTGAGGTATTCTAGTACTAAAAGATACTCTTGATTTAAGTCGGTAGGACACACCGTTTTCTAAAAAAATCGATTTGAATATTATTCGTTTTTTGAATTTCCTAAAAGGATGGTTACTGCAAAACTCGAGGATGAAAAATAAAGGAGGTGGAAAGAAAAGATTCTATCTATTTTTCCAATCACCCTTAACATCCATTCTTGTATATAGGCCTCCTCTTCCTTCTTCCATGCTTCTCTATCTTGGGCAATTTGCATCCATTTTGACCAAGTGTGTTTCTTCAGGTCATCTGACTATCGCATCTGTGGCCTTCCCCTTTTTCGTTTGTGGTTCCACAGACTCCAGTATATAATCATCTTAGTCCATCTTTCATCCTTCTGCCGTACGTCCGGCGAACTTCCATTTAAGCTTTGCTACTTGGGTAGAGACATCTTTCACTTTTGTTTTGTTACGGATCCATTCGTTTCTTTTCCTGTCTGATAGTTTAATGTTCAGCATTTGTCTTTCCATGGCTCTTTCTGTCTTTGCTATTTTTTCCATATTCTCTTTTGTAAACGTCCATGTCTGAGAGCCATATATTAAAACAGGGAGTATACATTGATTGAAGACTCTTATTTTTAGGTATTGCGGGTATTTATATATATAAGAAAAGATTACCAAAGAGTAAAAGTAAATAAGCTCAGATTAGAACAGGTGCGAGAACATTACAAAAAAGAAACAAATAGAAGATTAAGACAACTAGAAAACCAAAAAGAGGCATGGACACTGGAGGAAAGATGGAACGCCTTCAAAATAGTCTTAAAGTCTACAGCAACAGAAATATGTGGAATCAGAAAACATAACAAACACCATAAAAGAACGAGATGGTGGAACAATGAAGTTAAAACAGCAGCGAAGAAAAAGAAAATAGCATGAAAAATACATTGAAACCGAGCTGGAAGAAGATAAAGAAGAATACAAAAAGCTGAGACGATTAGCGAAAAACACCATAAAACAAGCAAAAACAAAGACGTGGGAAGAGTTTGGAGAAGAGTTACAGGAAAACCTATGTAACAAATAATAGAAGCTTCTGGACAACGATCAGACATATGAAGAAAGGAAAACATAAAGAAATAACAGCCGTGAGAGATACAACAAATCAAATCCAAACAAATCCAGAACAAATAGCTAAAGTATGGAAATAATACTATGAAAACAAATTTAGAAATTAAAAAATAGATGATAGAAATGAAACATATCAAGATAACGAGAACAAAGAATTAGAGCAAATAAGTAGAGAAGAAGTAATAGAGGAACTATCAAACGTAAAAATAGGTAAAGCTGGAGGGGATGATGACATAGACCCGGAAATGATCAAGTACATAGGAGAAGAAGGGATAAACTGGTTGTTGCAAGTATACAAAGAGACATGGGAAAAACAGCAAATCCCAGAAGACTAGCAAAGTAACCTTATAGTGCCAATATACAAAAAGGGAGAACACGTCAACTGCGAAAATTATAGAGCAATATGTTTATCCTCGGTATGTTTTAAAATATACACGAAAATAGTAGAGAAGAGGCTAAGACAAGAGGTAGAAAAAGAACTGGGAGAAGAACAAGCAGCGTTTAGACCAGAAAGACAGACAAACGATAACATTTACGTCATTAGAAATATAATAGAAAGAAGTATTGACTCGGGGGGAAAGATCATTCTAGCATTCATAGATCTAAGTGCAGCATTCGACTCTATAGAAAGAAAAATTATATGGAAATGCTTGCAGAACATGAAAGTACCAATTACACTGATAAAAATAATTGAAAGTATATACAAATTAGTAAAAGGACGTGTACAGATAGCAGGAGAAAGATCTGAAGAATTCAATTGGGAAAGAGGTATCAAGCAAGGAGACAGTCTTTAGTCCCCTACTATTCATAATAGTCAGGAATGAATTGACTAGAAATACTGCAAAAAGAACGAACCAAATACAGACAACAATAGGATACCAAAGATTACAGCCAATAAAAATAGAAGCCTTATTGTATGCGGATGACATAGTCCTTATAGCAGATTCCGTGACAAAAATGCAAAAACTCATAAACATATGGATAGAAGAAAAAGAGAAATTAAAAATGGAAACAAACATCGAGAAAAGTAAAATAATGGTCATCGGCCAAAAGGAAGAAAATGAAGTTAATATAAGATGCAAAAATACTCAACTGGAAATAGTTACCGCATATGATTATCTTGGAAGTATAATTACCAATGATGGGAAAATAGACCTCGAAATATGAAACAACTAAAAAATCAAACAAACTGTACTACGCACTAGCGTCAGTTCTGAGGAAAAAATAATTGTCCCACGAAACAAAAATTAAAATATATAATACGATTGTGATACCGACGCACGATACTGTATACGAGCGAAAATTGGACTTTACAGAAAAAGCATAATAGTAGGATTAATGCAACTGAAAGGAGACATCTACGAACTATAGCCGGAAAGACCAAATGGGATAGAATAAGAAATAAGACAATAAGAGGTATAACTGAACAGGAACCAATAATGAATAAAATAATAAAGAGACAATCAAACTGGTATGGACATCTGATGAGAATGAAACCTAGTACACTAACAAGGAAAATTCACGAAACAAGTAATATTACAAAAAAGAAAAAAGCAGACCGAGGAAAAAATGGATACAAATTAAACAGAAAACGCTAATAGAAATGAAACTAATAGCACAAGACCGAAAAGAATGGAAGAGATGGGTGAATATGTAGCTAAACTAAACCCAAATCCGACACCTGAAAGGGTATAAGGAAGGGGAGAAAGAAAGAAGAATTTCCTAAAAAAATTTCAAAACAATTAGAAAAACGAAAACTGCTACGTTTATTTATATTCCAGAGATGAATCGATTTCATTAATTGCAAATTACTAGTACCGCTCATATGCGTCCGTTTTGGGTAGGTCAACGGTTATTTTATCGTATAACTTTTTTGTCTTTAATTTTGAAGTATTTTTGAATCTAGATTATTAAATTATGAGGTATTCTAGTACTAACAGTTACTTTTGCTTTAAGTTAGTAAAATACACCGTTTTTTTTGAAAATTTTTCATTTTTTTTAAATTGAAAAAAACGAAAAATTTTCAAATCGATTTTGCTAGAAAACGGTGTGTCCTACCGACTTAATTCAAGAGTACCTTGTAGTACTAGAATACCTCACAATTTAATAATACACTATCAAAAATACTTCAAAGTAAAAGAAAAAAAAGTTATGCGATAAAATAACCGTTGCACTACCCAAAACGGACTTCTATGGCCGGTACTAGAAATTCGCAATCGATGGAATCGATTTATCTCTAGAAGATAAATATTCGTGCCAATTTTCGTTTTTCTAAATAGAAGCGTTCTAGAGGTATTCAAGAAAAACTAATTACAAGACGCCATCTTCAAAGAGCTCTAGCTCTCCCTTAGGAAGCATTTTCGGACTAGATGAAGTGGGTTAAAATGTCTTAAAATTATCTGAGGAATCTCCTGTCTTCGTTTGTCGGTAGAGTTTCTGGACACCCTGTAGATGTAAATACATTTTACGTTAGTCATTTATAGCGCATAATTTAAAATTTAAATGGGCTCTTGACTGAATTTCCCGTCTTCCTTCTTCTTAATTTCGGGACGGAAATGAAGGGCAATTAATTAATACTGAAGTGCCCAGTCCATTGCTGCTATGAGAACGTCTTTTGGGTTAACTTTCAAATTGGATATATCAAAAACTTCAATTAAATGACATTAATTGAATTACTTAACACAACAGTGATTGCTAAAAAAGAATAACGTCTTGTTCTGTATTTGGACACGTTATTATCAAAATAAGCTACAGGTTTTCACAAAATGAGTCAAATCTATCGAAAGGTCTTGTTCTTCTTTTTCATTCTTATATGTAGGCTTTAAAGCCTCTTTCTTCTTCAATACTAGCCTCCTAAATTGTTTAAGTTATCACACCATCTTTTTCTTGGTGTGCCAATACTTCTTCGTCCATTTGATGACTTATCTCGAGCTATTCGTACCGTCCAATCCTCTGCCATTCTACTAATGTGTTCGTTCCACTTGTTTCCGTTTTGTAACCCATCCATTTATGTGTTCTACATTGCATGTTTTCCCTTCTCTCCCTATCCAACAGACTTTTCCCTGATATTTGTCGAAGTATTTTCATCTCTGTTATTTCTAGTAGTCGTCTAGTTTTAGATGTGTTAGGTCTTGTCTCCACCGTGTATGTCAATACAGGTCTAATTGCTGCTTTATAGATTCTTGCTTTTGTGTCTTGTCTTAGGTGTTTGTTCTTTCAGATTGTATCATTAAGAGATTCCGCCTCTTTACTTGCTTTTAAGTTTTGTTGTCGTACTTATTCTTCAACATCTCCGCAACTAGTTATATTTATTGCCAGATATCTAAACCTTGCTTCCTGCTTTATTATTTTCCCATCAATTTCGATTTTACATCCTAGTGGGTATTTAGATGTCATACATTTGGTTTTTTCTGCTGATATTATCATTGTATTTCTTGGCTGTTGTATTGAAGATGGGTGTTAATTTTTGGAGATCGTCTTCTGTCTCGGCGATTACTGCTTGTATTATTTCGTCCATTATTATATTAAACAGCAGTGGACTTAACGAGTCATCTTGCCTGACTTCGCTTTGTACTGGTATAAACTGTGTTAGTTTTCCATTTATCTTTGCCTGTATTCGATTATGGAAGTAGATGTTTTCGATGGTTTGTATTGGCTCCGTGCGTCTCCTCTCTACTTACAGTCACGTGACACGCTGTCAGATTTTGTCAGGACGTTTTAACATTGAGTCTTAAGGTCGCGTCATATTATAATGCACGTCGCGTTTTCGGCACGTAGCGTTTGCAGACCGTCAATCGGACTGCCCATTCACATTATCATACATAGAACGTTTCGTTGGTTTCAGTTTGGTGTGGTGCAGATGTGTTTATTGTCACAACACATGTTTACATGACAAATTGCCTCGAAAACTACTTTTTAAATTAGACCGGGCAGTATCGTCGCCCCGGCTAGCGAAATTATTCCGATTCGATATTTTTAAACAAACTTACTCAAAAAGAAGTCCTTATAACATATCCACAGGGTGCCGGGCGGTACCGTGGTCGAAAAATTGTTTAAACATTTTTTTTAAACAAATTCACAAAAATATTTTTTTCATTTCGAGCAATATTTTTTTAGATAAACTGGGTCATTCTGGGCAAAAAAGGTCTCTTGTCATTTTTCTCTAAAATTGATTGTTGTCGAGTTACATGCGATTAAAAATTTGAAAAATGCGAAAAGGCCATTTTCAAGACTCGATTAAAAGTATTATTATGAATTTCAATAAGTGACCAAATCAAGTTTCAAACCCCTTCTTCAAGGTCCCAAAGAGATGTTTGTCATTATTTTACTACAAAGCTGTTATTTTTAGTTATTAACAATTAGCGCTATAGTCCAACTGTATCGTCGCCCCCGTTAGCGAAACTATTTCGATTAGATGTTTTTGCACAAACTTACTCAAAAAGAGTCCTTATAACAAACACATCCACAGGGTGCCGGGCGGTGCCGTTGTCAAAAAATTGTTTTAACAATTCTTATTAAACAAATTCACAAAAATAATTTTTTCATTACGAACGATTTTTTTTTAGATAATTTGGGTTATTCTTAGCAAAAAACATATCTTGCAAAAATGCGGAAATGGCCATATAACTCGACAACAATCAATTTTAGAGAAAAATCACAAGAGACCTTTTTTGCCCAGAATAACTCAAATTATTATTAATTTGGGTTTAATTAAATTATTAATAAAAAATTATTTTTGTGAATTTGTTTAACAAAAATTGTTTAAACAATTTTTAGACCACGGCACCGCCCGGAACCCTGTTGATGTGTTATAAGGACCTCTTTTTGAGTAAGTTTGTGCAAAAAAATCTAATTTCGCTAACGGGGGCGACGATACAGTTGGACTATAGCGGTAATTGTTAATAGTTAAAAATAACAGCTTTGTAATAAAATAATGACAAAAATCTCTTCAGGACCTTGAAGAAGTTGTTTGAAACTTGATTTGGTCACTTATTGAAATTCATAATAATAATTTTTAATCGAGTTATTAAGCCTTGATTTTTCGCAATTTTAGAGAAAAATTACAAGAAGCTCAGAATTACCCAAATTATCTAAAAAAAATATTGCTCGAATGAAAAAATATTTTTGTGAATTTGTTTAAAAAAGATTGTTTAAACAATTTTTCGACCACGGCACCGCCTGGCACCCTGTGGATATGTTATAAGAACCTCTCTTTGAGTAAATTTGTGCAAAAAATCGAATCGGAATAATTTCGCTAGCGAGGGCGACGATACTGACCGGTCTAAATACTCGGTATCAAATTCAAAGAAATACCTACATAAACAACAAGGGGAAAACGACCCGTATCTGTCAACATCCGAAAAATATTGTTTTCGAATGAACCGAACGCAGACGTAACGTGTCTTATACGCTACGTTACGTGTCTTATACGCACAATATGAATGGTTCAATTTAAAAACCATTAAATTATATTTTTCGCAAACGAAACGCTACGTGACGAAAACGCGACGTGCATTATAATATGAGGCGACCTTTATGGGATTATTTTGTTAAACTTGAATATTTTATTTTGTAGTGATAATAACCGAATACGATTGTTAGAATTCATTAGTTATTAATTTATACTGTAATTTATAGTGCAACAAAAATATTTTCTTTTTCGTTAATAAAGATTTATTGACATAAACTGCGATAGTGAGGTTATGTATACAAAATCAAACTGATAATCAAGATTGGAAATAGAAGAATTTATATCAGATTAAGTGCGTTTTTATTTTCTGTTTATATTAATACATAATATCACTAGCGTGACACGGCATTTTTTTTAATGTCTCAATTAAACATACACAAAGCGTCCTGATAAAATTTCAAAAAACCGCCACCATGAGCAGGTCGGTCGATTTTGCTTTGACACTTTTTTAACGCTCAGAGCGAATAATATTGATGTTTGTTCTATACAGTAGGTGTAAGACGTCTTCGACTTGGATACGATCGAAAGCCTTTTTCAGGTCTATAAAACATAGATATGCTGGTTTATTTTACTCGATGGCCTTTTCTGTGATTTGTCGCAGTACAAATACGGCGTCTACGCAGGATCTTCCGGATCTGAATCCTAGTTCTTCATCTGATAAAGTTTTTAGATTATTGATTTTGTTGCTTAGGAATTTCTGATAAGCTTAAGTGCGGTGTTCAGTAGATTTATACCTCTATAATTGTTGGGGTCTTCTTTGTCTCCCTTCTTGAACATTGGTATCATTATGCTGTTTCTCCATGCGTCTGGTAACTTGCAGTGTAATATTAGTTTCTGTATAAGTTTTGTCATCTCTAGGGTTATACTTTCTCCTCCGTGTTTTAGAAGCTCGTTGGTTATTCCGTCTGGTCCTGGAGACTTTCTATTTTTGAGTGAATCTATGGCTATCTCTACTTCCTGAAAACTGATTTATATTTCGTGTCTTAATTCAGGTACGTTATTGTGTTGATTATTATTTTTCTTTCCTTTAAACAGTTCCGTCAAGTTTCTTTCCCATTCGTTTGCTGGTATGTTATTGTATTCCTTCAATTCTGCCATTTTTTTTCCGTTGGTTTCTTATCGAAAAGTAAAATACCTAAATGTGTTGCAAAATGCCGATAGCCTGAAATATTTTAAGCCCCCTTTAACTAATTAATGCCCAAATATTGTTTTTCAAATTTCTAAATTCTATTTAAAACTAGTCTTTGGGCCCATCATTTAAAAAAATTTATTACCTCCTTCATGAAACTTTTTTATTCAGTGATTCATGTTGCATCGGACATTTTTTTTTATTTTGGAGAGTTTTTGGGAGGGGAACGTTTCGTAAATATAGAAGTTTCTAAACTTTGGTGCGTCAGACAACTGGAGTACCCTTGAAAATTTGTCGGACAATATTACCAGTTAATTGAAAATATTTTTATCAAACAATACTGCAAAATTCAGCTGTGAAGGTATAAATTTTATGATGCGTGCGCCCCCTATGGAGCGCGCACTATAGAGTCATAAATGATGATTTTTTTGCAGGATTGTTTGATAAAAATATTTACAATTTTCCAGTTGTCGGATGCACCAAAGTTTAGAAACCTCTATACAGGGTGTTTCATTAATAATTGTGCATATAGTAACTGAAGAAACAGCACAAAATACGAAGATTTAACCTAAAACACTTAAATAAAATGTGGTTCCTTACTGAGTTACAGGGTGTTTTATCTAAGAATTTAAAAATTCTTTGGGCTCAGCATTTTAAAACTATTCGACGTATCCTTTTCATACTTGGCAGGAAGTGTAGGTACTGTACAAACTACTAAATTATGTTAAACAAACGTTTCTGGCTATTACCAGAGGCGTACGACGGGGAAAGTGAATGGTTGACCTTTTCCAAATTCTACGCCACTGGCGGAATTGCTATTTTAGTTAAATTTTTGGATTCTCCAATACTTTCTATGAAAATAATATACTCTTCATTCGTAACTATAAAGTTATTAGTTTTCGACATCTTTGAAGTTAAAAATGAAACGACACGGTTATTTTGATTAATGTATTGTGTCGCTTCATTTTTAATTTCAAATATCTCTAAAACTAATCATTTTATCGTTACGAATGAAGAGTATATTAATTACATAAAAAGTATTGGAAAATCAAAAAATTACAGTAAAATAGTAATTTCGTCAGTGGCGTACAATTTGGTAAGGGTCAACCAGCCACTATCTCCTGTCGTACACCTCTGGTAGTAGCTAGAAACGTTTATTTACCTTAGTTTACTAATAATAATAATAACGTTTATTTTTCCATGAAAGTATACAATTAATAATAATACAATACTATACTTAGTCTTCCAACTTTGTATAAATTGGTCACATCCTGTGTAGCCCGGCGTATCTACCAACAATGTGCACTGAACAATATCATAGAGCCTCAACAGAAAGGATGCGCTAAGGGTTCCATGGGTTGCAAAGAACAACTCATCATTGACGCAGTCATTTCTAACCAGGCATATTCCAAAAAGAGGAATGTTTTTACTGCCTTTATTGAATACAAGAAGGCCTTTGATTCAGTGCCGCATGAATGGGTTATAGATATATTGAGAATATTTAAAGTCGATGATAATATAGTGATCTTTTTAGAGCATATAATGACGGAGTGGAAGACTAGAATTCACCTTCAAATACCTGGTGAAAATAACATCTAAACTGAAAATATCGCAATCAGCCGGGGCCTGTTTCAAGGAGATTCGTTGAGTCCAATGTGGTTCTGTCTAGCTATGAACCCACTATCTCAGCTATTGAACTCCACAGACGCAGGTTTTAGCATCAAAAATAACAACAATGTGGTGGCGAAGCTTAATCATTTATTGTATATGGATGATTTGAAATTAATGGCTTCCACTCGAAACCAACTCGATGAGATGCTAAAAAGTGTAGAAACTTTTTCTAATGGCATTAGTATGCACTTCGGACTAGACAAGTGCAGTATTTTAAATATAGTCAGAGAAAAAGTACAGCCCGGAGGATTTGATATGCAAAATGGCCAGAACATCGAGGCCATGGGTGAAAACGATATGTATAAATATCTTGGAGTAAAGCAAGCGTGGAAAATGGACCATAAACAAATGAAAACAGAGATAACTACTGAGTTTATACGAAAGGTAAAACAGCTGCTTCGCTCACACCTTAACAGTAGAAATTTGTTTAAGGCACTAAACACCTACGCATGTTCCGCGCTTAGCTATTCATTTGGCATTGTTAAGTGGACAAAAACGGACATAGAAAATCTTCAGCGAAAAGTAAGAACGCACCTCACAAAGGCACAAAAACACCATCCAAAAAGTGCAGTAGAGAGAACGACATTACCACGGAATTTAGGAGGAAGAGGACTTATGGATATAGGTGAGCAATTAGACAAACAAATTGCTAATTTAAGATCTTATTTTCAGATGCAGGCTGAAACATCTACTCTATATCGCGCTATCTGCGCAGTAGATGACACAACACCGATAAAGCTGAGGGAAGCAGAACTGCGCATAAACCACCTTACTAAGGACGAAAAAGTGCGCGCCTGGATGGGTAAACCTCTGCATGGGCGACATCCCAATGAGGTCAGCCAAGATTATGTCGACAATATAGCGTCGAACTACTGGTTGACATCAGGAAAGGTGTTCCTTGAAACGGAGGGTTCATTACTGGCCATTCAGGATCAGGTTATACCAACCAGAAATTACCTGAAATATATCATCAAAGACCCTCATGTTCAAAACGACAGATGCCGATATGGATGTCAAGCCCAAAAAACCATCCAACATCTTACAGGGGGCTGCCAGGCATTTGCTGCAACTGAGTACAAGGAACGGCATAACGCTGTGGGAAAAATCCTTCATCAGGAGATAGCTATCAAGCTGGGACTTCTCCAAATCGACCATCTCCCATATTATCAATACCCTGAGAGTATGCTTGAGGATGGCAACTACAAGCTATACTGGGACCGCACTGTACTCACAGACCAAACAGTGGCGCATAATAGACCAGATCTCGTATTAGTCAATAAATTAACGAGACAAACAACCCTCATTGATGTGGCGATCCCTAACAACAATAATCTACGTACTAAATTTACTGAAAAGATCGCCAAGTACAGAGATATGGAAATTTAAATATGGAGAAAATGGAGAATGCAAAGTACCCAGACGATACCGATTATTATGTCTACTACTGGAGTCATTCCGAAGACCCTCCTCGAAAGCATAAAAAAGCTGGGTCTTAATGAACATCTTTATAAGACCATGCAGAAAGCAGTAAGTACTACTCGCAACGGCCAGATGTGTACGAAAATTTTTGGGAGATACACCTGCATACCAAGTCACCTAGGGCTCGATAACACGGAAAGAGTCCCACCAGAGCTCAATCCTTTTGATACCGTAGGTATCTGGGATGAGTCAATTTTCCCCATAGAGGGAGTGTGAGCCGTATGGCTAAATCTGTATACTTACATCACAATGCAATAATTTAATTTAAAATTACATTCATTTAATTGTTCTGTACTTTGTTAAAGGTAAATAAACAATAGTGCCCATTAAAACAATGAAGTTGAGCATGGACCAAAGAAACGGTTATTTTGATTAATGTATTGTGTCGCTTCATTTTTAATTTCAAATATCTCTAAAACTAATCATTTTATCGTTACGAATGAAGAGTATATTATTTACATAAAAAGTATTGGAAAATCAAAAAATTACAGTAAAATAGCAATTTCGTCAGTGGCGTAGAATTTGGTAAGGGTCAACCAGCCACTATCTCCTGTCGTACACCTCTGGTAGTAGCTAGAAACGTTTATTTACCTTCATCATCCAGCCTCAAAAGTCCACTGCTGAACATAGGCCTCCTCCCCTCGTTTCCAACCCCATCTATCCTGCGCCGCCCTCATCCAGTTTTTATTTACCTTTCTTAAGTCGTCAGTCCATCTTGTAGGCGGTCGACCGACGCTTCTCTTGTCTTCTCTTGGCCTCCATTCCAATAACCTCTTCGTCCATCGCCCATCTGTCATTCTGGCTACGTGTCCTGCCCATCTCCACTTCAACCTGGCTATCCTCTCGATGATGTCAGTCACCTTTGTTCTTCTCCTGATTTCTTCGTTTCTGATTTTGTCTCGCAGAGTTATTCCTAACATTGACCGCTCCATTCTTCTCTGCGTTACTCTTAGTTTGGTAGCCGAGGCTTTAGTTAAGGTAAGTGTTTCTGATCCGTACGTCAAGACTGGGAGGACGCACTGATCGAATACCTTTCTTTACCTTTATTTACCTTAGTTTACTAATAATAATAATAACGTTTATTTTTCCATGAAAGTATACAATTAATAATAATACAATACTATACTTACATCACAATGCAATAATTTAATTTAAAATTACATTCATTTAATTGTTCTGTACTTTGTTCAAGGTAAATAAACAATAGTGCCCATTAAAACAATAAAGTTGAGCATGGGCCAAATTTTTTTATATTATTCATTTATATTGAGCTTACATTAAATTTTTATTTAAGCGATTAAACAATTTTAAAAAATTTAACAAATCTATTAAGTTTAAGACTTTTTTATTAAGCGATTTTAATTAATTTATCAATTTTATTAAAAAAAATTGACATAAAAAAATTCTACAAAGGAGAGATATTTCATGCTTATAACAATGGATGCATATATTTAATCTGAATCTGTCAACTTTATTTATTAGGTTTCAAAAAGGTGGCTGAACATTTGCCTGTGCTTTTGTTTCAAACACCTACTAAACAATTTCTTAATCATTTTCAGGGAATTTATAGTGATTAGGTATGTTTTGTAAATTTCAGGGATTAAATTGTAGATTCTTCCTTGTAAATACTCAAAATTTCGTTTCCCAACTGTTTTCTTTACAATATTTAATCTAACACAGGACTGTGCTCTTGTTCTTGTATTATAGGTATGCTCTAATGGTGTGAGTAAATATTTATTTTTGTATAGATTGGTAATTATGGTAAGAATATATAATTGTCTTGTATCTAACGTTTGAGATTCGCTATATAGATCATTAGTAGAGTATCTCGAAGGTCTGTTGTAAATAAATTTTAATATTTTTCTCTGGATAATGTCTAATTGGTTTAGGTATGTATTTACAACTCCACCCCAACTAAAGATTCCATAACGTAGACGCGATTCTACCAAAGAATAGTAAATAACCTTTAGATGATGGATATCCAGTATGTTACGTAAATATCGAAATTTGTACAATAGACACCTCAATGTTTTACACGTTTGGTTTATGTGTATATCCCATCGTAGATATGAGTCGATGTGAACTCCAAGGTATTTTGTATTACTTACTGCATTAATATTCAGATTTTGTATTTTTATAAATTTATAATCTGGTAGACCTCTCTTAGAGCTTATAAATGGAACATAAACCGTCTTATCCATATTTACTGTAAGAAGTTTGTGGTTAAATATATCAATAATTCTTCCTAAGTCATGTTCCATTTTTCTCTTTAGTTCCATCCACGTATCTGCAGAGTACAAAATTGCGGTATCATCTGCAAAGCTTAATATATCACCTTCAGTGCGGCAAGTAAGGATATTATTTATATACATTATAAATAATATGGGTCCTAGTACAGTCCCTTGGGGTATACCAAAATTTATGTTTCTTGCACTACTCAATTTCCCTTCTATCCGCACTCTTTGATATCAATTTTCTAAGTAGCTCTTCATTAAGTCAAAGGTGTTTCCTCTTATACCCATGTCTGCCAATGTTTCTAAGAGTTGTGAGTGACTAACCGTATCAAACGCCTTTGCCAGGTCTAGGAATACACAGGCTGTTGGTGTACTGCTGTCGACTAGGTTGTAAATTTTGTTTGATAGGTACGAGATTGCATTCTCCGCGGATACTCCCTCCCTAAAACCATATTGTTTGTTTGATATCTGTATTGAGTTCGAATGTGGCCCTGCCACATTCGAAACCGCTGATGTATTTTAAAATGCCATCTACGTCCCTCCTAGTTTCTGCAGTCAAACTTAACGTTTTCAAATTTTGCAATGCCTCTGTTATTCCGGATATATGATGTGCAAAAGGTTTTACAGCCTCAATTCTAGCAGACCACCTTGTCTCCGATAAACGATGGAGTGAGCAGGGTATTTTACTTTTTAGAATTTCCCAACGCTGTGGGCTACTACTAAAAATATTGAAACATTTTTGTATCACACCAAAAAATGTAATCGCTTTAGGATAACACTCAGCTGAATCTACTCCACACAAGTTCAAACTATGAGCTCCGCAGGGTGAATAGGCGTCCTGAGGATTCTTACGAAGTATATGACTTTGCGCTCCTTTATATTCGCCACTCATTATCATAACCTTGTCCCCGACACTCTGATAGCGGAATTTCATATTTTCTTAACGTTGCACAGATCAACTTCGCGATTGCTTCGCCTGTTTTTTGATTACAATCAACAAAATTCAAAAAACGCTCTTGTATTTTGAATGCTTTCTTCTCAATGTCAAAGTCGAGGTATCTTAAAATAAAAGTGGTTTGTTCAACGTGAGATGAATCGGGTGTTACGTCAACAATTATCGTCTAATATTTAGCTTTCTCTCGCTCTTTTAAGATAACTAATCGTACATGATCAGCGCACAATTGAATAAATTCATTCTGAATGTCGGGTGAAAGATAGTGAACCTGAAGACGTTTATGTTGATTTTGGGAAAGTTTCACTCTTTCTAAATGTCCACGTAGTAGTGGATCGTAGTGGCTTATAAGTTCTAGAATTCCTAGAAAATTGCCATTGTTTCGGTCACCAATGAGATGGCTTTCTCCCCTTAAAGCGAGACCTCTTTCCCCCAAAAACAATATAGTATCTAATATTCTAGTTAGAATTTCGCGCCATTTTGAACTTTCAGCACTAATTTGTTCGCACAAAAGGTGATTGATGGTAGACTCACTGTAACTCCGCATTTGTACCTCACGCCACTTAACGTAACACTGCATATGGTCTTTGCTATTTTCATGTAGTTTCAACTTTTCGTACAACTTTTTCCACGCTTGGTTTTTCGAATACCCACCTGGTTCACAAAGATGCGAACGATTTAAGGAAGTAGTACTAAATAAACGACATGGCAGACAATGAAAGGAACACATACTACGGCTCCAGACTAACCAGTCACGTTTAACCTTTTCGCCATTTGGTAAAATCTTGTGCAACAGTGAATTAGGAAAGGGCTCATTTAACTTATCACGCGGAAAAACTTCTGGCAGTTCTTCATGACCTCGGTGAATTATTTCTTCAACTAATTGAGAACTTATGAATTCTGTGGTTGCGGTGCCAATATCGTAATTGTTAAGCTTCTTATTATTTTGAGATTTCGACTGTTCATTCAACACGGGCTTTGGAGGTGTCAAAAGCGCATTGACCCTGACATTGAATAATTCCTCAGTTTTCTCCGCAGACTCTGGGGGTTCCTCAGATTGTTTACAGAGTGGAGTATTTGTGGGAGACGCGTAAGATGTACTGGGTTGCTCAGGATCGGTTTTGTTGTTTGGTACAGAAATGATTTTTGGTACGAAATTAAAATTGGAGAGTTTACCTTGTCCTTTTTGTGAATTTATTCGTTTTTGATCACGTTCGACACGTTGTTTGCGTTTTTGTGCACCAGATTTATGATGATACATTGTTAATCTAAAAACAAACAAAAAAAAATGTGAAGAACGAATGGGTTACCTATCTTCAGTGATATAGATGAATTTAGGTGCCAAACAAAGAGTTGTTGCAATCGACGCTCTTCGGCAATAGCCGATCTGCTCAACATCTACTTCTATGGCCAAGTGTAGTTAGTGTGTAACTATAATTATTGAATTTTCGTCTTGCCCAAAAATATCGATTATATCAAACGATTAATTTATTACAGTTATGAACTTAATGAATAAGAGTCGCTCAATAGATTTCTTTAGAATTGATATTTCTGAACTAAGCTCCTATTATAAACAATGCACAAGATTACATAAAAATATCTCGTCGTAAAATAGCAAAATGGCATCTAACGCCAACATTAACTAATCTTCGAGATTCATTATTACAAAAGTCTTGTTCATTATCACTTTTTGAAAGAATTACACGGCATTAAATTTCAACTGTAACTATACTTTTAATTGTACATCTTAATCTTCCCCGTATACCTATTTTTATTTCGACTAGTACTAGTAGACATGCATCGCAATATATAGAAACGAGCTTTCGGATTCTTTTATTTATTGCTTGCACTCATTAACATATATACGAAATATTTGGGTTAACCACATACACACAAACATAATAATACATATTATGAACTTACCGAATTAATGAGCTCTACGCCAAGAAGAAAATTATTATGCCGCTCCTGCGTGCAACAGTGGAAAGGAACACTTACAGGTACGTCTATTCGTGCGAGAGTCTGATCGAAGAAAGAAAGAAGCAAGCGACCGGCAGGCAAGGCAGGCATTAGGTGTCTCTTTCTCTCTCTATCGCTCTCGCCTGTCCGCTCGCCCGCGCATAGTATCTGAATGGCATTATTGCTAGCACTTAAGATATCAAACTTAATGGATTTAAAAAACCGAGCCCCTTTGAAAACTCCGGGCCCGGGAGGAAACACCCCGGTCCCCCCCTTGTCGCCAGGCCTGAGTGAGATTGGTCTGTAATTGTTTATTAACTTTTTATCACTTTTCTTATGAACGGAAATCACCACTGTTTGCTTAAGTTGTTCGGGCCATTTGCCGGTAGAAAATACTAGTAGAGGATACGATATAAGGTCGAACTGCACCGATCTGTTTAATGAAAAAAAATTATTTTATATGTAAATTAGTATGTTCAACATTATAAAAAACAAGGGGTGCCTGATATAATCCTGTTCTGACTATAATTTATTAATAATTAAAAAATTATTTTTTTTTATAAATTTGACTGACATGTTTAACAAAAAAAATTAACACTATCGGTAAGTGCAAAGCCTATAGGATATGTAAAAATAGGGGTGCCTGTAAAAAGCCTGTTTTTAATGGGGGTTGCCTAATTTTTAAAATTTTACAGCGTCTACTTATGGATAATTGAATATGTGTAAAACTTTGTTATTACTAATTTTACGAAAAAAAGTTATTCTTTATAAAAAGTTCTGCATGATGTAAATCCTATGATTCAACCATCAGATGTCAAATTTTGTCAATTTTATACGAGTTATGTCAAAAAATGTTAATTTCGGCCAAGAGTGACTTTGGCCTTTCGAAAATTATTATTAGAAAACGGTATTAATAATCAAAAAATATGTTTTAGTGCGGAATTACATCATTATAATTAAAATAAAATTTGCAAATTTTTCTGAAATTAGATTCTAAACTTCATTTTTATTTCTTACAAGTAGGATAACTCTTTTATTATCAATTTTGCGAAAAAAAGCAATTGTTCATAAATAGCTTTGAATTGTCTAAAACCTAAGATGCAGCCATCATCAATTTTATATACTTTATACGAGGTATATAAAAAAATTTTGAATTTCGCTCCGGAGAAAAGTTATTCAGTATTAAATATATGTTGCAATATAGAAGAATATCCTTATAATTTGAAAGATTCTGAAATATATAAAGGTATAAAAAATCTCTTAAGCGAAATTCATTGGCAAAATCGGCCAACTTGGCAAAATTGGCAAAAAGGGAAAATTACTGCCAAAAACTCGCAATATATGTATACAGTGATGAGCGTGCTAATAACCGGCAAAATAGCGCAAAAGATGGAGAACATATTAAATTGTGAGATAAAAGGGAACAAAACTAGTAGAGTTGTTAAATTTAGCGATAGTAACTTATAGATTGACATTATATTGATTTTTTCCCACCTTTAGACGTATCAGAGGAGTACGTCAACTAAAACTGTCACTGTGACAGTGGCATTTCCCAAACTCGTCCGATACGTCTAAAGGTGGAAAACAATCAATATAATGTCAATCTATAAGTTACTATCGCTAAATTTAACATCTCCACTAGGTTCATCTCTTTTTATCTTACAACTTAATATGTTTTCCATCTTTTGCGTTATTTTGCCGGTTATAAGTGCGCTCATATATTATTCATTATAAATAAAGCATTTAAATATCGTTATAAATTGCAACCAGAAAGCAACACATAGTTACTTAAAACGTTTATCTTTTTCAAGGATGTAAATATAAATGAACAATGTCAGTTGTCAAAAATTTCAAATTAAAAAATAAAAAATAATTATTAAAGATATTCTATTCAGTACAAGAATTTTATTATTCAAAACCATAAGTTATGGACCATGGACGTTAAATGTGGAGACAATGAGACGACTTAACGCCTTTGAAATGTGGACCTATAGAAGAATTGTGAGGGTTTCCTGGGTAGATAGAGTTACGGGTTACGGACAATGAAGTCGATCGGATAGCTCAGTGCGACTAGCGGCTGACCCGCACTTCACTTCGCCGTGAGGTACGAGAGTTCAAGCCCAGCCCAGGCCATCGGAAAACAAAAAGGCTAACGCGTCAGTATAAAATTCTAAATATGAATCTGGCGCTTAGACCTGAATATGCGGGCATCTGATCGACCTATGAGAGAGCAGTACGGCAAGGGATAAGGGCTTGCGGCTCGGTGATACTCCCCATAGATCCCTACCGAAGGGCGTTGACGCCTAAGAACGGTGTATATACAAGTACTGAGAAGAATAGGTAAAGAGAAGGAAGTTGAACTTACAATTAAAAAAAGAAGGCTACAGTAAGTCGGAAATGTGATGATTTTATTTCAATTTGTGCATATAATATACCTAAAAGCACCTAAACTATTAAATTTTGAAGTTTGAACTCTTGACAAAACCGCATCCGTAGAAAAAGTACAGTGTACAACACATGAGAAAATTACATATTTCTCCCTCGCTTGATTTGCGGCCCTCGCCTAGTTCCTCGGCTCGTGCCAACAAATGTCTGCGCTCGTGAGAAATATGTCGTTTTTTCTTATTTGTTGTACAGTATACTATTCCTTATAGGATATTCCTGTAAGGAAATAAGATTTCCATACAGATATTTTTCGTTTCCAGGCAACAGCTAAATATATGGAGATATCGAACGTTCCTTTCAAAAAAGTTGTCAAAAATGTCTAAATTCCTGACCGATTTTAGGATTTGTATTGAAAAATATATTATAATATAATATATTTCAATATTTAATGTTTACAGTTTTTTTTTAATTAATCTAATGTAAATATATTTCCAAATTATTGGATATTTCATAGTACTTGTAATTATATAAGTAGGTACCTACATATATTGCGAGCTTTTTCCAGTGATTTTCCTTTTTTTGTAAATTTTGCCAATGAACTTCGCTCAAGAGTTGTTTCATACTTTTATATTTCAGAATATTCCAATTTTAAGGATATAATTCTATATTGCAACATACTTTTAATGCTGAATAACTTTTTTCCCGAGCGAAATTCATATTTTTTGACATACCCCGTATAAAATTTATAAAATTGATGATGGCTGCACCTTAGGTTTTAGACAATTCAAAGCTTTTTATGAACAATTGCTTTTTTTTCGCAAAATTGATAATAAAAGAGTTATCCTACTTGTAAGAAATAAAAATGAAGTTTAGAATCTAATTTCGGAAAAATTTGCAATTTTTTTTTTAATGATGTAATTGCGCACTAACACATATTTTTTGATTATTAATACCGTTTCATAATAACAATTTTCGAAAGGTCGAAGTCACTCTTGACCGAAATTAACATTTTTTTATATAACTCGTATAAGATTGACAAAATTTGACATCTGATGGTTAAATCATAGGATTTACATCATGCAGAACTTTTTATAAAGAATATTTTTTTTTTTTCGTAAAATTAGTAATAACAAAGTTTTACACATGTTCAATTATTCATAAGTAGACGCTGTAAAATTTTAAAAATTAGGCAACCCCCATTTAGAACAGGCTTTTTATAGGCACCCCTATTTTTACATATCCTATAGGCTTTGTACTTACCGATAGTGTTAATTTCTTTTGTTAAACATGTCAGTCAAATTTATAAAAATAAATCATTTTTTAATTATTAATTAATTATAGTCAGAACAGGATTATATCAGGGACTCCTTGTTATTATAATGTTTAACATACTAATTTACATATAAAATAATTGTTTTCCATTAAACAGATCGGTGCAGTTCGACCTTATACCGGATCTTAGACTATACATTTTTTATTATATGGGTAATGGGACCAGTTATTACTTGTGATAGTTAGAGTAGAATAGAAATATGCTTTATTGTCATGAAAAATTTAACAATTTTATAGACAAAGCTTACAAGAATCATAAAAATAAGAACAATAACAAATAACAAATACAATTTACTAAAATGATATAAATCGTCTACATAAATAAAAATAATGAAGATAAACAAAAAAAACAGTAACAACCTATTGCAAAATTTAAAAAAAAAATTTGCAAATTGCATAATCTACCTTAAGAAATTTAATAAGTTAAGTTAAGCTGCTGCATTATGACACTCAAATATAGATTAAGATTATACTTATAAATAAGAATACTGTACTTTCTTCGTTATTGGTTAAGAAACTCTGCTGTTGAATAATATGGTCTTTCAGATAAATAGGCTTTAGTCATTTTACGGAACTTGGAGAAAGATGTTGCAGATTTAAGTTGTAGAGGGAGATGGTTGTAAAGTTTTTTCGCAGAATATAATATAGATTTCTTTACTAACTCACTGGACGGGATCGGTAAATAGATGTCAAAGGTAGAATTTCTGGTGGAATAGTCATGTCTAGGTCTTGCTGGAAAGACATGTAGATGTTTACGAATTAAGCAAACAGTTTCTAAAATATATAAAGAAGGTAGTGTTAGAATCCTGTGATCTTTGAAGTAGCTTCTGCAATGTGTTGTTCTTCTGAGGCCAAACAGATATCTTATTGCTCTTTTTTGTAATTTAAAAATAACATCAGATTGGGCAGCCGTACCAGAACCCCAAAAAGGGAGACCATATCGAAGATGTGACTCGAACAAAGAAAAATATGTTATTTTGGAAGAGGCTAAATTCATTTCCTTTGAAACAGATCTTATTGCAAAGCAAGCTGAGGATAGTTTCTTGCTTAACACATCAATATGAAGGGACCATTTCAGATTGCTATCTAAAAAAATACCAAGAAACTTTACAGAATCAACGATACTAATCTGGCTGTTATGAAGAGGTAAGGGTTGAAGAGCTCCTTTATAGGACAATGCTACTGTTTTATCTACATTAAAAGAGAGTAAATTTGAATCGGACCAAGATTTTATTGTAAGTAGATCAGAAGTTATAGTAGCATGAAGAGTTGCGATATTTGAGTTGCTCCAAGTGATACTGGTATCATCAGCAAAAAGAAAAACTTTGCCATCGATTTTTAAGCTAGTGATGTCATTAATAAAGATAAGGAAAAGTAGAGGACCCAATACTGAACCTTGTGGTACCCCACATACAACATTTTTGAGACTAGAGTCTGTATCATTTGCTCTAACCAGTTGTTTCCTATTATCCAAGTAAGATTGAAACCAGTTCGAAGAAATACCTCGAATTCCGTAGAAATCAAGTTTTTTTATCAAAATGTCGTGATTCACACAATCAAAAGCTTTGGCATAATCACAAAAAACAGTGGCAGTGTGCAGATTATTGTTTAATGCTTGATAAACCTCATGTAGTACAGAAAACATGGCATCTGTGGTACATTTATTATTTAAAAAGCCGAACTGATTTTGTGATAAAATATTGTTATCAACGAGAAAGGACATAAGTCGGGCTTTTATGAGTCTCTCAATAATTTTGGAGAGTACCGGTAGTAATGCAATAGGTCTATAATTGCAGGCATTTGATTTTTCACCACCCTTATGAAGAGGAATAATGATGGCCGTCTTTAGGCACTCTGGAAATTTACCTTTCTCAAAAGAATCATTAATTAGAGAGATGAGGACTCCCAACACACTGTCTGGGAGATTTGAGAAAATTTTTATGGATAGTCCATCGGTACTACACGAAGATTTGCTTTTGATATTATTGATTGTCTGAATCAGTTCAGATTTATCAACCGGTCTTATAAAGAATGAATTCGAGACCTTTCCTGAATTAGGGAGATAGGAAATGGGATCTTGTTGTGACACAATAGTTGATGTTATATTTTTACTCACATTAACAAAGTATTCATTTAGATTTTCTGGGTCTGGAAGGGAAAATGTTTGAGCTGTGTGAGTTTTATTACGAAGATCGTTTATTATGGACCAAGTTTCTTTTGCAACACTTTTAGAGCTTCTCAGGCGATTTTGATAGTACAATTTTTTAGCTGATTTTATAAGTTTTAAATAGATCGCCCTGTACTTGGTGATATATTCAGTAACAGAGACGTTGGTAGTAAATTTCTTGATATACAGTAGTGAACGCATATTTTTGGCTGATATGCGGACACCTTTGGTAGTCCAGGGTTTGTGATGTTTTGGCTTAATTGTGATTAAAGGAAATGCTTTATTGAAGATACAGACAAGCTTATTCAAAAAGTCACTGAAATTATTATCGACTTTCATAGAAGGAAAGGGCCACTCAGAGGTTAAGCATAAATTTTGGAATTTACGAAAATTCCGAGCGGAAAAAATCCTGCCTAAACGTCGAGTTTTCGAAGAGTGCTTGCTAAAGATGTTAAACTTCGTATAAACCGCTTCATGATCAGATAGTCCCGCATTAACAGTTGTAGAGCAGACATCACGGGGTGAGAAATCTGAGACAATATAATCAAGTATGGTAGATGAAGTTTTTGTAATCCTTGTAGGAGAATCAATGTGCATTGTTAGACCATACGATTCAAATATGTTGACCAGGGATATTTGTGTAGCACAAGCAGCAGCATAATTAATGTTAAAGTCCCCGCATAAAATTTTTCTGCTTTTATGGGGCAGGTCATCTAACAAATTAAGCAGGTTCTGAAAAAATAGTTCCACGGAAGAGTCAGGTGATCTATAAATGCAAATAATATAAAGATTAAAGTTCTTACTGTAAACTAAGGAAAACTCAAAGAATGCTTCGCTTAATAGAAAATCATATTTTGTTACCAGAGAAAAATCATTACTTGTAGAAAGAATCAGGGTGCCTCCATGCGCTGAACTTTGACGATCGTACCTAGCAATAGTGGAAAATTTTTCTACAAAAAAAGGCTCGTTGACTTCAAGCCAGTGCTCAGTAACCGCAACTATCGGAGGAAACCCTAATTCCTCTAGAAATAGAAATAATTCATCAGTTTTATATCTTATAGAACGAATATTAATCAGAACCATGCTAAAGTTGTTATCACTAAAATAATTTGAGGATTCTAGTCCCTCAGAACACGTCGTGATGTTTAAAAATTTCGTTTAGGAGACACAGCGGAATAGTAATTTTGGTGACATTCCCTTGATTTTTGTAAATGGATAATTCTTTCAGAAGCGAGAAAGGACCTAAAAGCAGCAAGATCAGCTTCCACCTCATCTGGACCAATTCCATAGACTTCGTTAAATTCTAGAAGAATTTTTCGTAGATCTTCCGTGTTGGTAGGAAGCCCTTCGGAGGCCAAAAACAGTTTAACGCTTGTGTTGGTAAATCCATCGTAAAATACAGAAGCAGGTTGGTCGTGTAGATAAGCAAGATGAAGTTTAATGGCTTTTAAGATATCCGGTTCCCTTAATCTGGCTAGAAGATACCGACTATTAGAGTTATTGGTTAATCTAACTCTTGGTGGAGTCAAAGGATCCAGATTTATAGATGGTTCTAAAGTATCTTTCTTAACGAAATTAATTTGCGAATGGAAAGGATTCTTAGATTTACAAATTTCGATGGCCTGCTTGTCTGAACATATATTTGTGTTCTGTACTTCATCTTTGTTGTTGCATAAACTGGTAACTGGATTTTCCGGGATAACAGGGCTTCTGATATTCTTCGGATTCTTATGTGACTCGGATGGTTCGGAATATGAAGATTCAATGGACCATTTAATGATTACACCAGGTGGCCAAATTTCCTTATTAAATAGTAAGTTAATCGATGATCTAGATTTTATGCCTATTTTAAATGAAGAACCAGTTGATTTGTCGGCATCTTTAACGAGGGCGTAACATCTAATATATTCTTTGATACCTAGCTTCTCTTTAATGTAGTGTACCACTTGTATAGGGGTGTATATTGGGGTTAAGTTACTAATAATTACAAACTGACATTTATCTTCTGTGTTTTTTGACTTTTGCTCTGGACTTACTTCGCAACATTGAGGCTCTTCAGTTTGGGTACTTGTGGTAGCATAAAATGTTTTTTTGTTCAATACCTCTTTTTTTGTTGGTAAGGTAGGTAAATTTTTGGAAATATTGCTCAATTGATTTGAGATTTCACTGATATTTGAAGAAAGCCTTTCTAATCCCACCTTAATTTCAGTAGACGTTGAGTCTTGGATTTGAACCTTTATAGTCTCATCTGAACCGCCGAAAAAAACTGACGATAAATTGAAAATATCATGTTCCATCTGCCTTACAGATTTTAAAACCTTTTCAGGATTCAGCAGGTTATTCAGTCTATGGATCTCGTCAATTTTTTTAATAATATAGTCCAGTTTGTCGTCATTTTTTGTTAACAAATCGTAAGTCTCCATAAAAACTGGCAAATTATCAGTAAGCTTTTTAGTAACTTGTGTTAAGGCCTCAAAGTTTTCTAGAGGTATTTGATTTTTTGATAGGTTATTTATTTTTTCATCTAAATATTTTAAGCTAGGCGAATCACATAGTGTACAAAAAAATTTTAGATGGGAAAATTTTTGATCCAATAAGGCTTTTGTGAACGACTTGCTTAGGCGTGTACACTTCATACAGAAAGTTCTCCGACAATCTCCATTACATCTTAAATTATTCAATTTATCCGAATCAGAAAAATGTGAAAAACAATTTTCACAGCTGTATGTCATGGTCAAAAATTGTATTGCAGTAATAAATAAGGTCGATAAAAGTAAACAAAAAGTAGAACGACTTACTACTAGTAACTCACAACACTCCACAAATCAAAACAAACATGTAAACACAACAATTAGCAGTTGGCCGTGTTGCAAAATCAAAACATACACAACCTCACGCTACCAGAGTTACTGACTAACTGGATCTTCTGGAGTTCTTTAAGTACTTCAGATTTAATACCATCTATTCCTGGTGCTTTGTTCGATTTTAAGGAGGCTATAATCTGGGCAACGTCATTTTCATTCACAGGTGATAAGAAAAAGGAGTTTATTGCAACGTTTCTCTTTGGTGGTTGACAAGAGGGTTTTATTATTTTCTGAGCATATTCATTGAATTCCTCTGCACTATCATTTGGATCGGTAATAGATTGGTTTTTTGCAGTAAGTATTTCTTTTATATTTTGAGTATTAACATTTGCACTGTTATAGTTATTCACTATTTTCACATATTTTTTGAAGACTTGTTATTTTTCATAATTTCTTCTTTAAAGTAATTTTTCTTTGTCGCCTTAATAGGTATGTTCAATTGTTTACTGTAATCTATGTATGCTTCCTTTTTATCTTTATTTGTTCATTTATGTGATCTTTATACAGTTTATTTTTTTTTATTAATTGATTTGACTAGTCCTGCCGTAATCCATTTTTTCGCTTTTCATTTGCATGTTTGATTTTGATGGTTTTAGTATGTTTACTTATATAGTTATTTAATGTTTTTATTATGGTCCAAGAGCTGTGAGACATTTTTGAGTAGGTATTTTAGGCAACCTGAAAATTTTTCAGGTGACTCTTCCATAATAGCCTAATACAAAAATGCCGGTCTGGCTGGAGGGTAGCGGTTATTTTCCCCAAAAATCCCCCCCAAAGTTAAACAAAAGGGTAAAAATTGTTATTACAAAAAATATCATTGACGTGACTTTAAAGTAAATTTAAATATTCAAATATAAAGAAAATAAACAGGCCAGGCGATTTGAGGGCGATTTTAACTCTGCAAGATACTTGCATGGGCGCCCCAGGATTATTTTCAGGGGATGCATCTGAACTTCAGAAGATTTCATCTGAATCTGTACATGCTATTAACGAGTATAAAATATACAACTATATATGCATAGCTATGTACATTCCTTCCGGACAGGGAGGTGCAATTGTTATTTTGACAGGGTATTTTTTAATATTAAAAATAAATATTCTAAAAAAGACAGGTTTTTTGGTGAAATTTTCCAGCTGCCAGAGGATCAAACAAATTACGCGTGCATATAAATGAAAAGCGCTATAGGTAAGCAGCAGTGTGAGAAGGATCGTATACCGTTAGCTGTTTGCGTCCTCTGTTGTAGCTTAACGAGTCCGTTCGCTCGAGAAAAATCACGTGACCTGGCGATATCCATGTTGTTGTTCCTCGAAACGTTAGAGTAATTATTATGTATTATAGCTTTTTAAGTAACTTTTTCTTAATTAAAGAAAAATAATACGTACTATACAATAGATTTTGCAAATATGATCGAAAAAGACAAATTTATTATTCTAAATATGTAGGTAGAAAAGTATAAAACTATAAACTAAATGAATTCTGTGTCCGAATCTTGTACTTTTTCTTCAAACTCCTCATCTGAGCTTAAATATTCATTCTCTTCTTCTTCGTCAGACTCCCCTCGAGACTCAGATTCCTCTTCTACATGATCTGTAAATAGTTGTAATTTGTATTTAGAATTATTTAAAAATTAATTAGTGATCAATTAGTTGAGTTGCTACGTATTCTCCGTCCTTTTATATGGAGTCGAAGCCAGGACAATCACGGGCGCATCTGAAGAAAGACTTGCCGTTGTTGAGATGTGGAGTTATCGAATAATGTTAAATATATCATGAACACACGTAACAATCACGGAAACATTAAAAAAGATGAAAAAGGCAAAAGAAATACTCAACACTACGAAGGAAAGAAACATGAGCTACTTTGGTCATATACTAAGAAATAAAAAACGTGATGTGATTGGTTATATAAAGAAAAGTATTAATCATTGGTTATATAAGTAAGAATACGTAGCAACTCAATCAATTAATCACTAATTAATTTTTCATTAATTCTAAATACATATTACCACTATTTACAGATCAGATAGAAGAATCTAAGTCTCGAGGGGAGTCTAACGAAGAAGAAGAGAATGTATATTTATTTTAGCTCATTTTTTTTTTCCTTCATAGTGTTGAGTATTTATTTTGCCTTTTTCATCTTTCTTAATGTTTCCCTGTTTGTTAAGTGTTGTGTCCATGATATTTTTTACATTATTCGATAACACCACATCTCAACAATGGCAAGTCTTTCTTCAGATGCGCCCGTGATTGTCCAGGCTTCGACTCCATATAAAAGGACAGAGAATACGTAGCAACTCAATTAATTAATCACTGATTAATTTTTAATTAATTCTAAATACATATTACAACTATTTACAGATCATGTAGAAGAGGAATATGAGTCTCGAGGGGAGTCTGACGAAGAAGAAGAGAATGAACATTTAAGCTCAGATGAGGAGTTTGAAGAAGAAGTACAAGATTTGGACACAGAATTCATTTAGTTTAAAGTTTTATACTTTTCTACCTATACAGGGTGTCCAGAAACTCTACCGACAAACGAAGACAGGAGATTCCTCAGATAATTTTAAGACAATTTAACCCAATTCACCTAGTTCGAAAATGCTTCTGAAGGGAGCTAGAGCTCTTTGAAGATGGCGTCATGAAATTAGTTTTTCTTAAATACCTCCAGAAGGATTCTATTTAGAAAAACGAAAATTGGTATGCATATTTACTTTTCAGAGATGAATCGATTCCATCGATTGCAAATTTCTTGTACCGGTCATAGGCGTCCTTTTTGGGTAGAGCAACGGGTATTTTATCGTATAACTTTTTTGTCCTTAACTTTTATGCATTTTTGATACCGGATTATTAAATTGTGAGGGATTCTAGTACTAAAAGGTACTCTTGCTTTAAGTCGGTAGGATGCACCGTTTTCTAGAAAAATCGATTTGAAAGTTTTTCGTTTTTGGAATTTGAAAAAAAATTGAAAGGACTTTACAACAAAAAACGAAGTATTTTACCAACATAAAGTAAGAGTAACTTTTTGTACTCGAATACCTCATAATTTAATAATCTAGTGTCAAAAATGCTCGAAAATTCAAGACAAAAACATTATGCTATAAAATAACTGTTGACCTACCCAAAACGGACGCCTATGACCAGTACTAGAAATACGCAATTAATGAAATCGATTTATCTCTGGAATATAAATAAATGTACCAGTTTTCGTCTTTCTAAACAATTTTTTTTTGAAATTTTTTTTGTAATTCAGAAAGTGAAAAATTTTCAAATCGATTTTTCTAGAAAACGGTGTGTCCTACCGATTTAAAAAAAGAGTACCTTTTAGTACTAGAATACTTCACAATTTAATAATCCAGTGTCAGAAATGCATAAAAGTTAAAGATAAAAAAGTTATGCGATAAAATAACCGTTGCCCTACCCAAAACGGACGCCTATGATCGGTACTAGAAATTTGCAATGTATGGATTAGATTTATATCTTGAACATAAATACGCGTACCAATTTTTGTTTTTCTAAATAGAAGCGTTCTGGAGGTATTTAAGAAAAACTAATTACAAGACGCCATCTTCAAAGAGCTCTAGCTCCCTTAAGAAGCATTTTCGGACTAAGTGAATTGGGTTAAATTATCTTAAATTTACCTGAGGAATCTCCTGTCTTCGTTTGTCGGTAGAGTTTCTGGACACCCTGTATATTTATAATAATAAATTTGTAATAATGATGCGGCTGTAGTTTCGTGTTGCAACGAAATTGAAAATGGTTATTCATACTATATGATATCGCCAGGTCACGTGATTTTCTCGAGCGAACGGACTCGCTCAGCTACAACAGAGGACGCAAACAGCTATCGGTATACGATCTTTCTCACACTGCTGCTTACCTATAGCAGTTTTCATTTATATGCAAGCGTAATTTGTTTAATCACATGGCGATTGGAACATTTCACCAAAAAAAAACCTGTCTTTTTTAGAATATTTATTTTTAAAATTAAAAATACCCTGCCAAAATAACAATTGCACCTCCCTGTCCGGAAGGAATGTACATAGCTATGCATGTATTTGTGTAGTTGCATATTTTATACTCGTTAATAGTATGTACAGATTCAGATGAAATTTTCTGAAGTTCAGATGCACCCCCTGAAAATAATCCTGGAGCGCCCATGTAGTTAAAATCGCCCTCAAATCGCCTGTCCTATTTATTTTCTTTATAGTTGAATATTTAAATTTACTTTCAAGTCATATCAATGATATTTTTTGTAATAACAATTTTTACCCTTTTTTTTTTAATTTGGGGGGGATTTTTGTGGAAAATAACCGCTACTCTCCAGCCAGACCGGCATTTTTGTATTAGGCTATCATAGAAGAGTTATCTGAAAAATTTTCAGGTTGCCTAAAATACCTACTCAAAAATGTCTCACAGCTCTTATACTATTAGGTATTCCGCTATGTCGTTCGTATTTTTATATTGTAATACTCAGTCCAATCAAAATTTCTGATATCTAGGGTTTACAGTACCTACACTTTCTGTCAAATATGATAAGGATACGCCAAATGGTTTTAAAGTACTGGCTACAAATAATTTTTAAATTTTAATCATATGAATAATATCATAAATTAATCAAAATAACTGTGCCGTTTCATATTTAACTTCAAATATCTCGAAAACTAATAACTTTATCGTTACCAATGATGAGTATATTATTTACGTGGATAGTATTGGAGAATCTAAAAATGGCACTAAAATAGTAATTCCTCCAGTGACGTAGAATTTGAGAAGGGTCAACCATTCACTATCTCCTGTAGTACGCCTCTGGTAGTAGCTAGACACGTTTATTTATCTTAATTTAGTAGGGTGTGCAGTACTTACACTTTCTGCCAAGTATGACAAGGATACGCCAAATAGTTTTAAAGTACTGGGTACAAATAATTTTTAAATTTTAATCATATGAATAATATCATAAATTAATCAAAATAACTGTGCCGTTTCATATTTAACTTCAAATATCTCGAAAACTAATGACTTTATCGTTACCAATGAAGAGTATATTATTTACGTAGAAAGTATTGAAGAATCTAAAAATTGCACTAACATAGTAATTCCTCCAGTGGCGTAGAATTTGAGAAGGGTCAACCATTCACTATCCCCTGTCGTACGCCTCTGGTAGTAGCTAAAAATGTTTGTTTAGCACAATTTAGTAGGGTTTATAGTAGTCGCTAGTAGTTTATAGTAATACTAGTATTGAAAACTACAGGCCTATAAGTTTGTTGTCACATTTATACAAATTGCTAACAAGAATAATAACCAACCGCATAACACAAAAACTTGATTTATATCAACCGGTTGAACAGGCGGGATTTCGAAAAGGTTTTGGTACTAACGATCACTTACAAACCGTCAGAACACTGGTAGAAAAAAACACAGAATATAATGTACCCTTACATATGGCATTTATTGACTTTCACAAGGCTTTCGATAGTATTAAAACCTGGTCCTTTTTGTCAGCCCTCAGGGATGCTCGAATAGACTCACGGTACACTACACTCATTAAAAACATTTATGAACAGGCCACATTCCACATCAAAATCAATGAAGACCAAAAAACTGAAAAAATACGCCTTGGTAAAGGTATTAGACAAGGTGATACTATTTCACCAAAACTTTTTACCTTAGCATTGGAAAATGTATTCAAACAGCTCGACTGGGAGGAAAAAGGTCTAAACATTGATGGTGTACATTTGAGTCATTTGAGGTTTGCGGAAGACATAGTATTATTCAGTACAGATATCAAGGAACTGGAGCAAATGATGAAGGAACTAAACCAGCAGTCAAATAAAATAGGTCTCAAAATGAATCTTCAGAAAACAAAAATAATGAGTAATGTACAAACTAATCTTGTTATTGACAACGTCAGTCTTGAAAATGTAGACCACTATATATATCTTGGACATACCATTAAAATCGGCAAAGAAAACCAAATAGCCGAAATAAAAAGACGCATACAATTGTCTTGGGTAGCTTTCGGCAAGTTAAGCTTTATCTTGAAGAATAGAGATATACCAATGTGTCTAAAACGAAGAGTTTATGACAAATGTATCTTGCCTGTAACTACATATGGACTGGAGACCATGGCCTTTACAAAGAAAACCTTAGAGCAGCTCAGTACAACTCAAAGAGCGATGGAGAGGGCCATGCTAGGGATTAGTTTGAGAGACAAAATTCGAAATATCGACATTCGTGAAAGAACAAAGATTACTGATGTCGCAGAACGTATAGCAAGGCTCAAGTGGCAATGGGTCGGACATGTTCGCCCGAGATAATCCCGAAAAATGGACACAGAGACTAACAAACTGGAGACCAAGAGAGAATAGGCGATTAGTAGGCAGACCGCAGAAGAGGTGGGCAGATGATATCAAACAAGTCGCGGGCAAGCAGTGGATGAGAATTGCCAAGAGTAGAAATCGATGGAAGCAAATGGAAGAGGCCTATGTCCAGCAGTGGACGAACACAGGCTGAAGAAGAAGATAGTAGTCGCACTTTCTACTAAGTATGAAAAAGATACGTCGAATAGTTTTAAAATGCTAAGCAAAAATAATTTTTAAATTTTTAGATAAAACACCCTGTAACTCAGTAAGGAACCACATTTTATTTAAGTGTTTTAGGTTAAATCTTCGTATTTTGTGCTAAGGTTTCTCCAGTTACTACATGGACAATTATTAATGAAACATCCTGTATTTACAAAGCGCCCCCTCTTGAAAATTGTCCAAAATAGAAAAGTTGTCGGATTCGACATGAATAACTTAAATAAAAAGTCTCATGAGGGAGGTAATATTTTTTTAAATGGAGTGTCATATAAAATAATTAAATATGAAATAATTCATGAAATTGTTTTATATCTTTGCATTTTTGAATTTTGACCTGTCCTATACAGAGTGGGCCAAAGAAAACAGTCTACCCCGATATTTGGCAGTATTTATTAGATTTTAAGGAAATAAAGAAACAGGTCGATTTTTGATCTTAGGGGGACACATTTTTACGGTACATACATCTGTCATTAGTCAACCCCCTCCCTTCCATTTCCCCCATCCCTTATTTTTAAATAGGGAATAGGGGTCGTGTGCTACCTCATTTGAAAGGTTATTCAATTCTCTATTTAGTTATATTAACATTGACATAATTATTTATACAGGGTGTCCAAGAACAATTATTTTGAATTAAATTAATTGACATAAAAAGAATAATGTATGGAATTTATTTAACTCAAAATACATTCTGTGTGTGTGCTTGTTTTTGGCTTGGATGCAACTCCATTTGGCACAGATTTTTTGTGTCAAAATTATTAAGATAATTATGTACGATAATAAAATAAATTCATATTATAAAAATTTATAAATATATATTATTACTTTTGAGAAAACTAACTAGCAGATTTAGTATGTTCATATCAGTGGTACAGACAACATTATGGATATGGTGAGGTGGTAAATAATTCTTTTGAATAAGTGATTGTATTAAAATTTTTGTATTAAGTTATAATTATTGCAATAAAAAATATATGATTTAAGTCTCCGAAAGACCCATAGCTACATAATGCATTTTGTGTTATACCTAATTTGGATAAGTGAGCAGAAAATTTGCCGTGGTATGTTTTAATACGTCCCGACACCAATAGGTAGAAGGGAATTTGATTATATATATATATATATATATATATATATATATATATATATACATATATATATATATATATATATATATATATATATATATATATATATATATATATATATATATATATCAATTTACAAATTATTGGGTTAACAGCTGAATAATCAGCTGTGATAATAATAATAATAATAATGATAATAATAATCAGCTGTGATCATTTCTAGTTTATATATATATATATATATATATATATATATATATATATATATATATATATATATATGTTTTAATACGAAATAAGCAGGAGGAAAATAATTTAGAATGTGTGTGCATTAATTTAAAATAAGAAGAACCTGGCAATTTTGGATGAATACTGAAGTATGGGTTAAATGATGAATTTGCCTGATTAATATATTGATTTTCCCATTGCGACTGGATGTTAAATTGTATAAAAATTTTTTATCTCTTTCAGTAATTATATTACAGAATTCTCCCTCTGTAATTGCAAGTTTAGCCAATTGATCTGCTTTTTCATTACCCGTTATCCTTATATGTCCTTTTACCCAAACAAAAGTTACATCAATATTTTGAAGGTATCTTTTAATGTCATAGATTGCAAAAGGAGGTAAATAAGATCATTGGAGAATACCAAGGAGGTTTTAGACCAGGAAGATCAACAACAGATCAAATATGTTTATTAAAACTAATACAGAACAACAGCTACGAACAAAATTTGGGACTACACATGTTGTTCATTGACGTTAAACAGGCTTACGACTCAGTAGACCGAGATATGCTATATGAAGCAATGAGATCCTTGGGTATTTCAGGAAAGCTGGTTAAATTAGTGAGAATGACGCTCAACATACAAAAAACAGGATAACAATGGAAGGAAATTTTTCAAAACAATTCACAGTGAATAAAGGACTGAAACAGGGTGACCCTCTATCCACAGACTTACTTAACTTGGTACTAGAGCACATAGTAAGAAGGATAAAAATTAGTACAAGCGGTACCATATTTAACAACACCGGGTGTAACAATAATAGGGTGTTTTATCCTCAGTTTGGAACCCCCTGTGGAATATTCTAGCGTATATAAAATATTGAAATTACAACTCAACTGTAACCTTAGGCTATTTTAACATTTTGCTTTTTGATTCATTCGCTTATGTTGGATAATAAAAAAGTTAGGTACTTTAATAACTAGCAACGTTCTTCATCAATACAGGGTGTTTCTAAATAAGTGCGACAAACTTTAAGGGGTGATTCTGCATGAAAAAATAATGACCGTTTGCTGTATAAACATATGTCCTCAAATGCTTCGTTTCCGAGATACGGGATGTGGAAATTTTTCTTACAAACTGACGATTTATTTATTGATCTAAAACCGGTTAAGATATGCAAATGAAATTTGGTGGCATGTTTTAAGAGGTAGTTATTGCGCATTTTTTCGCATACAATTAAGAATTTTATATTCACCATTGGCGTGCATATGAGTCATATGACCGGTTAATATGACCCGTATGCACGCCAATGGTGAATATAAAATTCTTAATTGTATGTCAAAAACTGCGTAATAACAACCTCTTAAAACCTACTACATTTCATTTGCATATCTCAACCAGTTTTAGAGCAATAAATAAATCGTCAGTTTGTAAGAAAAAATTCAACATCCCGTATCTCGGAAACGAAGCATTTGCGGACATATGTTTATAAAACAAACTGTCATTATTTTTTCATGCAGAATTATACCCCATAAAGTTAGGTGCACTTATTTAGAACTGCCCTCTATTGATGAACAACATGTCTAGTTGTTAAAGTACCTAACTTTTTTATTATCCAACATAAGCGAATGAACCAAAAAGCAAAATGTTAAAATAGCTTAAGGTTACAGTTGAGTTGTAATTTCAATATTTTATATACGCTAGAATATTCAACAGGGTGTTCCAAACTTTGAGGATAAAACACACTATCATTATTACACCCGGTATACAATGACACTTATCCGTTTAGCAACAATATTATTACATAGATATTCTTGAAGAATAAATCTATAATATATTAAAAAATCACTAAAATCGGACAACAGGTTTAGGAAATATGAGACATTAAAATTGTCCCATTTTTAAGGTGGTGCGTTAATTTTGGCGCTTAGTATATAATAGATTTGTGTTACTTGCGGATCCGTAGAGACAACATCCGTAATCCACGATAGATCGTATATATAGGCTCTGTAAAAGATAACTGCAATATCTGTAGTGGCGCCCCATTTACAATTTGTGACATATCTTAATAGATTAAATCCTTTGTCACATTTACTTTTGACGTACTGTATATGTTCAGTCCATAATAATTTAGTATCTAGAATTATATCCAAATATTTATATTAATTTACCACTGCTATGGTACGCCCACACAAGGCTAGGTTCCTCGGCGAGCGCAGCCTGTGCCTGGTAAAGAAGAGAACTGAGCATTTTTCTGTTGATAATGTCATACCAGTATCGTCAGTCCACTTAATTGCAGTTTGCATCATGGTTTCCAAAGCCCCTACATAACCATCATAGGTTTGTTGGCTGGAATATATTCAGATATCATCCGCAAATTGAATTCAGTGAATTCCGTGAATTTTGTTAACCAAGAAGTGTATATCACCTGAATATATATTAAAAAGTGTAGGACTTAATATAGAACCCTGAGGTATACCTTGATAGACAGTTCTGGGGCCATGTAATGCTGTATTATGATCCCTAATGTAAATATTACGCGAGTGATATATCTACACTATAGCATGAGAAGCATTATTACTGAGACCAATATTTATCATTTTATTTTTTAATAAATTTAAATCCACGGAGTCATATGCACCTTTGATATCAAGAAATAGACTAACTAAATATTTATTTTCTGAGAGTGTCATCTGAATATCATTAACTAAATGGGTAACTGCATCTAAACTACTACAACCCCTACGAAAACCATATTGATTTTGCGACAATAATACATTTCGTTCAATAAACCACTCAACACGTGTTTTGTTCATCCTTTCAAAAGTTTTTGTTAGACAAGACATGAGTGATATAAGACGATAAGAAGTTGCCATATTCGGTTTTAAAATGAGACAAATAGTTATTTCTTTTAGTTGGTTAATATAATTTGCATTAACCCACCAATCATTATATATTTCCAACAAGATATTTTTAGATTCACTCGATAGATTATTAATTATTTCGTACGTAATGAAATCATTTACAGGGGCCGTACTCGGCCCCTGGCCGAGCAAGAATTTTTTTTTGAATTAAATATTACTTGACACAAAAAGAATAATGTATGAAATTTATTAGACTCAAAATACATTCTATTACTGACAGAAAACAGAAAAATATTTATTTGACAAATAAATATTGTTTTTCGCTTAAATTCAATATTCAACCTACCAAGAGGCAGATGGGTGGCAGCTTGAACATTAAAACTAAGCGAAAAGCAATGTTTATTTATCAAAAAACATTTTTTTCTGTTTTGTGACAGCGGTAGAATGTATTTTGAAATAAATAAATTACATACATTCTTCTTTTTGTGTCAGATAATTTAAATAGTTTAAATCAAATGTCAATATAAAAAAAATAGTACGGATGAAGTAGGTCTTGATATTATCAAAAATCTATTTCATGTGTTAGGTTATCCTTTATTTAATTTAATTAATATGAGTTTAGAGAAGGGCCTGGTGCCCAAGCAATTTAAAATATCAACTATAGTTCCTGTTCCAAAAGTTCCTAATACTAATAAACTTGATCAATTACGTCAAATAAATATGCTCCCATTTTGTGAAAAAGTTTTAGAAATTGTGGTGTACAATCAGCTGATTAAATTTATTACTTCAAATAATATCCTGTATAATTACCAGTCTGGATTTAGAAATTCTCATTCATGTGAGGCCGCATTACAGTTAGTTGTCTCAGATATGAAAAGTATTTTAGATACGACAGGGGTCGGTATATGCGCAGTTTGTATAGATCTCAAAAGAGCATTTGAAACAATAGATCGTCATATACTTCTTTTGAAATTAAAGAAATATGGTTTTAACGGGACAGTTTTTAATTGGCTGGAAAATTATCTGTCAAATAGGTACCAAAGGACTAAATTAAATAGTGAAATGTCAAATCCACAGTTAAATGATATTGGTGTGCCGCAAGGCAGTGTACTTGGACCTCTACTTTTCATATTATACATTAATGATTTGGGAAACGTATTAAGCAAATGTAAAATTCATCTTTTTGCTGATGACACATTAATATATTTTTATGGGGAAGATTTTGTTGATGTAGTGGACACGATGAATCGTGAATTGCATTTATTAACTGAAAGATTTAAGTTAAACAAATTGAAAGTCAATGAGTTAAAATCCAAATACATGTTTATTGGTAATAATACTCTTTTCGGGAAATTCTTAAGTTTGGATGTTCACATTAAATTAAATAATGAAAAAATTGAAATGGTTCAGGAAATAAAGTATTTGGGATTCATATTGGATAGGGAACTAACTTTTAGTAAACATGTTGATTACATTTGCAAAAAGATAGGGAAAAAATAGGTTTTTTTTCGAAGAGTATCACCATTTTTGACATTTCAAACTAAATTAACAATTTATAATTCGTTAATATTACCTCACTTTTTATATTGTTGTTCATTGATTTATACAGGATGTTCTAATTATGACAGGCTTCAAATTCTCCAAAATAAGGCTATGCGAGTAATATTGAGATGCAATCGATATACTCGAATTCAAGATATGCTGAAAACTTTAAATTGGTTAAAAGTTGAACATTTTATGTATGTCCAATCTATGACATTCTTATTTAAGATGGTAAACCATTTATTGCCTGAGTATTTGAACAGTCAGTTGGTCCCGATAGCAAATGTTCATGAGCATAGCACTAGAGCTGCAAATTCAATAAACTTTTATGTTAGAACAACCAACAAGTCCAGTTCAATGAAAAGCTTGTTTCATAAAGGAATTGTACAGTTCAATAATATACCTTATCACATTAAAAATAGCCATAATGCAACTATCTTTAAAAGATTATTAATCCATTATATTAAAACTAAGACCTAGAAAACAATTGGCAATGTTTGTTGTACTTCCAGTGTTTTTATTTTTATTTTTATTTTATTTTCTCTTTTTTTTATTTATATATTGAATGTTTCTGATTAATTTAATTTGTCAATGCTTATTTCTTTATTTGTTTAGTCTCATGTTTTTAATTTTTGTAATACTTTATGATAATTATACAGCGCTCCTTGCTTTGACAATTCTTATGTAATTTGTACAGGTGTGGAGTGCAATGTTTTTGTTTTGTGTATTATCTATTATGATAAATAAATAAATATCTATATCTATATAATAAAATATTTTTATCTTGAACGCCCTGTATAAATAATTATGTTAATGTTTATATTACTGAATAGAGTATTGAATAAACTTTTAAATGAGCTAGCACACGACCCCTAGTCCCTATTTAAAAATAAGGGGTGGGGGAAGTGGAAGAGGGGTATGACAAATGACATATATATGTACCGTAAAAATGTGTCCCCCTTAGATCAAAAATCGACCTGTTCCGTCACTTCCTTAAAATCTAATAAATACTGCCAAATATCGAGGTGGACTGTTTTCTTTGGCCCACTCTGTAGGTATATAGATAAATTTTCTCATATAATTTTCTCTTGAGCATCGCCTATGCTCTCCATGAAACGTGAAAAATGGTTGTTTGAAGGTTATTTGAAAATAGTTTTTAATGCAACTACTGACTGACATCCACTTTTGGTTGTCATTTATACAGTGACCACGTAAGGTTTGGAATAAATTCATTTTTTTGTGAATGGGCGATCGTGAAATAAATCCCGAAACAGGTTGATTTTTATTTTTAAATTATAATTTTTGGCATATATATCATACTAATGACGTCATCTATCTAGGCGTGATGAGGTTATCGATGATTTTTAAAATGAGAATAGGGATCGTGTGATAGCTCATTTGAAAGGTTATTAAATTTTCTATTCAATAATATAAACATTAACAATTATTTATACAGGGTGTCCAAAAAAATTTTTTAGAATTAAATTAATTGAGACAAAAAGGACAATTTATGTAATTTATTTAATTCAAAATCCATTTTACTGCTGTCAGAAAAAGGAAACAATGTTATTTGGCAAATAAATATTGGTTTTCGTTTAAATTAAATGTTAAAGCTGCCACTCACATGCCCCTTGGCAATTTGCACTTTTAATTGAATTGATTTATTTTTAAATAAATATTTTTTCTGTTTTCTGACAACAGTAAAATGTATTTTGATTTAAATAAATTACATACATTCTTCTTTTTGTGTCAATTAATTTAATTTAAAAAAATTTTTGGACACCCTGTATAACTAATAATTATGTAATGTTTATATTAATGAATAAAGAATATAATTAACTTTCAAATGACCACCACTATTCTCGTTAAAAAAACAACGATTACGTCGTCACTCCCAGATGGATGACGTCACTAGATGATATATATGCCAAAAAATCGTAACTTAAACATAAAAATTGACCTGTTTCGGGATTTATTTCCAAAATAGCCCATTTATAAAAAAATGAATTTTTTCCAACCTTTACATTCTCACTGTAAAATTAATGTTTGTAAAAAACATTTTGCGTATCAACTAAATAAAAATGATGCATATACATATTTGCAAAAATAAAGTAACACAAATACAGGTCATAAATTAAATCACCTATTCTGGGACCAAAAATAGTTCGACTGAACCCAACTTACCTTAGTACAAATATGCACATAAAAAAAAGTTACAGCCCTTTGAATATATCGAAAACTATTAGAGATTTTTTATTGAAAATGGACATGTGGCATTTTTGTGGCAGGAATATCTTAAAGAAAAATTATAGTGAAATTTGTGCACCCCATAAAAATTTTATGGGGGTTTTGTTCCCTTAAACCCCCCCAAACTTTTGTGTACGTTCCATTTAAATTATTGTTGTGATACCATTAGTTAAATTCAATATTGTTAAAATTTTCTTGGCTCTTAGTATTTTTTCGACAAGGCAGTTTATATCGAGTTGCGGCTTCTTTTCTAATATGTTAACATAAAGATTTTATGGGGGTTTTGTTCCTTTAAACCCCCAAATGGTTGTGTACGTTTCAATTAAACTATTACTGCGATACCATTAGTTAAACACAGTATGTTTAAAACTTTTTTGCTTCTTTGTATTTTTTCGATAAGGCATTTTTTATCGAGATGTGGCTTCTTTTTTAATATTGTTCAAAATATACCTAAAAATGTAAATCATAAATAAATTTTCCTATTATTATCAAGTCTCCATAATCGTACTTAGCCATATCCAAATATGTGGTGGATTTGACAAATATGCAAAATATCTCGATAAAAACTGACTTTTCGAAAAAGTACTAAGAGTTAAACATTTTTTTAAAACATTGTGTTTAACTAATGGTACTACAATAATAATTAAACTGGAACGTACACAAAAGTTTGGGGGGGGGGGGGGGTTAAAGGAACAACACCACCATAAAATTTTTATGGGGTGTCTAAATTTCACTATAATTTTTTCCACATGCCACATTTTCATCTTCAATATAAAATCTCCAATAGTTTTCATTTTGTAACTTCAAAGGGCTGTAACTTTTTTTATGTGCATATTTGTACTAAGGTAAGTTAGGTTCAATCGAACTATTTTTGGTCCCAGAATATGTGATAAAATTTATGACGTGTATTTTTGTTACACCCTGTACAGGGTGTCCCAAAAGTAGCGGAACGGTCGAATATTTCGCGAAATGAACATCGGATCGAAAAACTGAAAAATACGTTTTCAACAATATCCAAAATTCTATCGAATAACACCAAATACGAGACCCACTCCGCACCCTGGAGGTGGGGTGGGGGTAACGTTGAATTCTTAAATGGAAACCCCCAGTTTTTATTGCAGATTTTGACTCCTTACGTAAAAGTGAGCAACTTTTATTTAAGAGATTTTTTCGAGTTGTGAACAGATGGCGCTATAATCAGGAAAAAACGATTTATCGTGATAACATGGGTAAATTCTAGAAACGGTCTAATCTCTCGAGAAATACACTTCCAAATGAAAAACCAAAAAATACGTGCTTATTATTTTTCAAATACCTATCGAATAACATCGAATAACTCTCTCGAATAAAAGTTGCTTACTCTTACGTAAGCAATCCAAATCTGCAATAAAAACTGTGGGTTTTCATTTAAAATTTAAAAGTTACTCCCCACCCCTTCTGCGGGGAGTCGAGTGGGGGGTTGTGTTTGGTGTCATTTGATAGATTTTTGAAAATTATTGAACACACATTTTTCAGTTTTTCGATCCGATGTTTAGTTCACGATATATTCGACCGTTCCGCTACTTTTGGGACACCCTGTATATGCGCATATTTTTTGGAAAATTTTAAAGCGTATATGTACGGTCTCTAATATGTGCTTACATTGTGCCATTGTCGTCAAAACAAACAAAACTAGGACTAGATTTTACAGCTATACGCCATTTTAATCTTTACGCTTTTAAATAAATTACATATAGGTAGAAATAAAATTTAATTGATTTATAACGATAATATCATTTAATTAATATAATTATAAATATAGTTTTACAAACAAAAGTTGCCTTCTCGTTATTTTACATGAAATAAAAAGTAGTTTTAAAGCCACGAAAAGAACATCTTAGAAGGTTTAAAAGAACGGCCGTACTTTTAAAAATCTGGTTAGTTGGTTTTTTACAATCCAAATCTTTTTCCGAATCTCAAGAAGACGTGGTCGACATCTTGTCGTTTGGTGTTCAAGTTGATGGCTCTGTCATCTAATCGTTCGGCATCTGAAACAAATAAGATCATCATGATATAATTGTAACTTAAGAACAGTGGCGGATCCAAGGGGGTGTCACGGGGGTCATAACCCCCCCCCCCCAGACGAAAATAAATAGCAATTCAATAATACTAAAAAAGGAAAAATCGAGAGCCTTTAAACAAAAAAAAACTCCCACTTATCCTGGGGGTGGTAAGACTAAGGGCCGGTTGTTCGAACGCTAATCAACAATGATCATTATTAAATATTTATTTACTGTCACCAAAACTGTCAATGTCAACTTTGTTTGGGTTGCTGAAAACATAATTAATTAATTACAATTATGAGATTTATTATTAATTATGTTAATAATTATTGTTATATTAATTGATTATAGTCTCAGAATTGTAATTAATTATGTTTTGACAACCCAATCAAAGTTGACATTGACAGTTGTGACAGTAATTAAATATTTGATAATGATCATTGTTGATTAGCGTTCGAACAACCGGCCCTAAGTGACCTTGCATCAGAGAAAAGTAATTAAATCACCCTCAAGATCCATGATCCCCCCCCCAAATTTCTGGATCCTCCATTGCTTAAGAAGTACATAAAATCAACAAAAACATACCCTTGAGCTGGCATATACACACAACCAAACTTATATGAAATCATCAGATATTTCTTATTTTTTCGTGTGAATTTAAAAAAACGAACACGCGAAGTCAAACGATATTTATTTTAAAGCAATTTAATGACAAATACATAACAATTAAATAAAACAATAGTATTGAACAAACAAATTGAAACTAGTTGTTTTAAAGTCAGTAGCATAAAAAATTTCAATATAAAACGAATAATGTTTAAATTGTTTTTATTTATTTTTTTTGTTTTGTTTTGGTAGTCAGTGTTATCACCTCTAGTCCTTATGCAAGCTTCAGTTTGCGTGGTTCACGCTCCTAATCAAATTATCAACATTTTGTTGTGGTAGGTTGCTCCATTCTTCAAGAGCAGCTTCTACTAGCCATGCGGTGTTTTGTGGATTATCGGGCTCTAATTTTTCTTTTGAGCATATCCCACAAATACTCTATAGGGTTAAGCTCGTGTGAGCAAGGAGACCACTCCAAACAAGGGATACCTTCTGCGTCAATGATGTCTCTAGTCACTCTAATGGTATGTGGAGGTCCATTAGCATGCATGAAAATAAAATTTTCTCCTGTTGCACCTCTCCAGAGCCTAACTACAGGTTATCAACATACTTGTGAGCAGTTAAAGTTGATTGGATGAAAATCAAAGGAGTTTTTTTACGGATCACAATTCCTCTCCAGAACATTATACTCCCCCTTGTATATTTGTGAAAAGATCTGACAGTTTTCGTTCTTGCTTGTCTTCTTCGACCTCTAAGTACACAATTTCGTGGGTCATCTGATTTTACACCAATCCTGACTTTTTGTGAAAATAGCACATTTTGTTAATTCCCAAGTTTTGGTGGCTAAGACACCAATTTAGGCGATAAATCTTATGTTGCCTGGATAACTCGGGAACCCATAACTGTCTCCTGCTGTATACTTCTTGGCACGAACTCTTCTTCTTATCGTTTTAACTGAAACAGTTACACCTGTAGCTTCCAAAAGCTGCGTTTGTAAATGAAGGTGAGAAATAGTTGGGTGTCTTCCAGCTTGTATTGGGATACACTGCATCTCAGTAATCATCTTATTAAGACAAATTCTTTTAATAATTAAATGTCTTTGGTAAAACAAATACGTTTGTTTATAATAAATACTATTGACCTATATTACCACATCAATGTATCGGTTTTCGATACAAGGTCAGTTTGAAATAACAATTAGTATTCGTTATTTATAATCTAGTCGATTCAGCACTTTTAATAAAAAACACTCTCACTTTTATTTATACCAAAACAGTAAACAGGGGAATCCACTTTTAGTTCTACTTTCATGGCGAAAAGATTAGTCATTGGTATTTGAGATCCCAACGGGAAAACATCACGGCTACGAAATATTATACCACCAGCTCTTTACCGTTATTACTCTAACGTACAAATAAATGAATTTACAATGAGTAGTGTTACTTCTTCAACCTTTATGGTAGGGGGTAACCACCCCTTAATTATCTGAGGTGGTTCAGAAGGCAGGAACCACCATAAGCTTATTGGACAATTAAACGATCGTGGCGAGCCGTTATTACTTTTTGGCGACTTTCTCTTGCTTTATTTTTGAGCTTTACTAGGTCCTGTTACCTAGCATGGGTTTTGGACAGAACGCCCTGTGTTACACCCAGCTCTACAGCTATGTCCCTCTGAGAACATTACTTGCTCCACAAGACTAATAACCTTTCCCCATTGTAAGTTGTATAACCCCACATGAGGCATATTTTCGTTTTTGGACGCAAAAGGTAGTTTATTTATTTTCGTTCAATTCGCAACAATAACAAGTTATCAATTAGAGTGGGACGCCAAAGGAATAAATGTCGAGGGTGAAAGGCTCTCCCACCTACGATTCGCAGACGACATAGTTCTTATAACGGACAACTTAAAAGAGATTAGAATTATGCTTACTGAGTTAGATGCCGCCTGTAAAAAGTTGGTTTAAACATAAATTTTGGAAAGACACAATACATGACAAACCTGGTACCAAACGAAAATCCAAAAGTCGACGTCAACAAAATAGCATTGGTCCATAAATATAAATACCTACTTAGGGCATGAAATCCAAATTGCCAGAGACAATCAAACTGCCGAATTACAGAGAAGGATCACATTAGCATGGGCCGCATATGGAGCTCTATCAGACATCTTCAAGAGCAACTTGCCAAATTATTTGAAAAGGAAGACGTTCAACCAATGTGTGCTTCCAGTCATGACTTACGGCGCCGAAACATTATTGTTAACCCAGACCACAGCAACGAAACTTAGAGTGGCCCAAAGAAGAATGGAACGGTCACTACTTGGGCTGACTCTCAGAGACAGGGTCAGAAACGAAGAAATCAGAAGAAGGACAGGCGTCACCGATGTCATAGAGCGAGTAGCATGGCTGAAGTGGAATTGGGCGGGCCATGTAGCCAGAATGAAGGACGGGAGGTGGACCCAAAAAATTACAGTGTGGAGACCAAGAGAAGACAGAAGAAGTAGAGGTAGACCACCTACACGATGGGCAGACGACGTCAAAAGGATTGCTGGGAATTGGTTGCAGAAAGCCCAAGATCGACAAAACTGGAAAAAATTAGGGGAGGCCTATGTTCAACTTTGGATGCAGAAGGCTGGATGATGATGATCAAAAGAAATAAATATTACTTTGAAATACATGGTGATTCCATATAAGTTTGGGTGTGTGTATAGTGATCATAATCCAGTCATAATGTATTTTAAATTTAAAAGATTTCTGAAAGCTAAAAAGCAAAAACTGACAAGAAAAATATACATCTCACAACTGAAGAAACCTGAAAGAAAACAAGAAATAAGTATCAAAGTTGAGAAAGAAATAGAAACGATCGAGAACTTGGTACAGACGGACGTTGAAGTAACATGGACTGCTCTAAAAACGAAAATAACAAAGATACAAGAAGGAGACATCGGGTTCATGAAAAACAATAGAAAACAAGAATGGATAACACAAGAGATCATGGACGTAAGACGAAAATATAAAACAAACCCAGTAGAATACAAACGAATCAATAAAATCATTAGAAAAAAGTACAGAGAAGCTAAAGAAAATTGGATTTCAGAAAATGTCTAGAAATCGAACAACTTCAGCAAAGATACAACACCTTTAATGTCCATAAAAAAGTGAAAGAAATGACAGGAGACGTAGAAAGAAACAAGTAACAATACTAAGAAATAGTAACAACAAAATAATTATAGGCATTGAAGACAAACTGAAGAGATATAAAGAATACATTGGGACACTGTTTGACGACAATAGACCTTGAGGGCGATTTTGCAATTGTCAGTTGAGTACAGGGCTGCTTTATCCATTAGGCAATATAGGCAGTTGCCTAGAGCGGCAAATTATGAGAGGGCGGCAAAAATACTGTACAAAAAATATTTGTATATAAAAATGAAAATCGAATAACATTTAAGTACATCAGTACATCCATCATAAGTGGGCATTCATTTCTAGAAAACAAATTGCATTTTCTTAACACTATTCGTTCAAAAAGGACAGAAGTAAATTTAGGGATTATTGGGCCGTCGCGTCGGCAGCACCGCAAAGGCGGCGGGCGCACTGTTCTATAATTTTTTTTTAAACTGAATCCTTTTGGGTTATTCGTGGTCGAGAATGTCGCCTTTTCGGACGGTTTTTTGCGAATACTTTAAAAATTATGCATCTAACGAAAAAAACTATATAAAACATTTTTGTAGCTTATGAAAAATCAAAGAGATTCGCTCCTTCCTAAGTCTTCTAGTGATAACATAAAAAGAGATATGGTAGATGAAAAGAAATTTTTTTTGTGCATGTTCAAATGGTGTTCAACTTAATAATAGAGAAATGGTCGATTTTAAGGGTATAATGCTAACAATATCTTTTGTAAGTACTGCCTGAAAAGACCTTTAAAACGACCTCACTCTTAAATTTCGATTACATTCAAACTAAGCGAGATATGGTGCAACAAAAAAGGATGACTAATTTATTTTAAGAGAAAATGCTAAGTATGTATATTTTAACCCCTCATCCACCAGATTTAAATGCATCGTTTTGCTTCTACAATTTTACTATACCTAGTGTTATTTCTATGTTCAACAAGTTGGACGGGTTTAAAATGCATATCTAGTTTTTGAAAAAAATAACATCAAATTATTGAGAGCATTTTTAAGAGCATAAGATTTTTAAGAGAATTTAAAAATGCGCTCTATAATTTGATCTTATTCTTTTCAAAAACCATACATTTTAAACCCGTTCAACTTTTTGAATATAGAAATAACACTATAGTAGAAGGTATTCTAGAAGAAAAACGATGTATTTAAATTCTGGTGGATGAGGGGTTAAATATACTTCTCATTTTTCCTTAAAATGCATTAGTCGTAAGTTTTTTTTTGCACCATATCTCGCTTAGTTTGAATGTAACCGACATTTAACAGTTCTCATTTTAAAGGTCTTTTCAAGCACTACAAAAGGTATTCGTAGCATTATACCCCTAAAATCGACAATTTCTCTGTTATTTTAAGTTGAATACACCGATTTGGCATGCACCAAAAAAATCTTTTTTCACTTACCATCGCTTTTTTTATTAAAACTAGAAGATTTATGAAAAAATGAATCTCTCTGATTTTTCATAAACTTCAAAAATGTTTTATATAAAGTGACGTAACAAAGGCGATAAATTATGACGACATTATAGATGATTTTTTCAAAGAAAAATCAAGAAAGAAACCTGATGTGATCGAACTGGAATGACAATTTTTATGTATTCTTATTTAAATAAAAATCTGCTTGCAATTTTTTTTTTGCAAAAATGGTACTTACTTAAAGGGGGGCTACTAGAAAATTGCCTAGGGCGTCAATTGACCTAAACGTCAATTGACTGGTTGAGTAAGATGGTTGTCTAAGATTTCGGGTAGGGTTTCGTAATGGTCCCGGAAAGTATCCGCCAACTTTACAATTTTACGATTTAATAATGTAAACTGAATTCTACATATAACCACTGTTTGGTTTTGGGGCTATTTTGAAAGTACATGAGTTTACTGACGATGGATTGATAAGTCCAAAAACGTTCCTTCTGAACAAATTTATGTAATCCGTTTGGATTTTTAAGATTTTTAATTAAATTATACCTCCTACTAAGTTTTTTACTTTGATGGTAGAGTTTTTTAATCTAGGAAAACTAATTGCACTGATAGTCACTCACAAGTTAACATTTTCTTGTGAATTTTGGAAATGGCTTACAATCTCGGTGATAGAGACTTTTTTTTCATATGTTACCCAATTTATTATTCAACAGAACTAGTCTGAACAAATCGATTAGTTTTTCTCAGAACAAAATTAGAAATTTCTCAAAACATAACACTACTAAATTTTTTAATCTAGTAAGAGATTAGTTTTTAAGAAATAAAATGTAGCTAGCGTGTACCAGACCAGTGGAGAACGAGTATAAAAATACCTATACACAAAAGAGGAAACAGCAAAGATCTTACCAAGAACGTACCATCACCTTGCTGAGCACAACTCTTAAACTTTTAACAAAAATACTTGCCAATAAAATAAATGAAGAATACACAATTAGTAAGGAACAAGGTTTTCGGACTCACAAGGATCAATTCTCAGCCCAACTTTATTTTTAATTGCTATGAATGATGTCTTAAAAGACTTAAAGAAACCAGTTGTACAGACTCTACGCAGATGACATGATCGTGATTATCGAGGGAAGATGTCTTAGCACCATGGCTCAAAGCCTTCAGCAATGCATAACATTCTTCGAACGTTGGTCTATAATGTCTGGGTACAATTTTTCCCCAAACAAAGCAAACTGCATATTATTCTCAAAAAGAAACATAACAGAACAGCAACGACCATTAATATTCTTATACAACCAGAAACTAAGCTATACTCCACACATAAATTTTCTGGGTATGATATTCGACGAATGTCTGTAGTGGAAAAATCATATTAAAACACGAACTATTTCATGCCAAAAGGGCTTAAATTTATTAAGATGCTTAGCAAACAAGTCTTGGGGATCTGATGGTCTAATGCTGCTAAAAATATACAGAAGCCCCATTCGATCGAAAATTGATTATGGATGTATTGCATAAACATCTGCTCGCCCTTCAATATTAAAATGCTTAGATACTATACACAACACCGCATTAAGAATAATTCTAGGGGCTTACAGGACAACGCCTGTAGAAAGTATATACTGCGAACTGGGCGAACCAGCTCTATCTTTCACACGACAAATTCTTAGTTTATCATATGCCTCAAGAATAACATCACTACCATCAATTCCTGCTCACAAAAACACTTTCTGTAATCGTTTCAAATCAACTTTTCAACATAGCACCTCTCCACCACCATTTTATGTTAGAATTCACAGGTATATATCAACGTTAAATCTCCTAAATTTCCCCAGAACGTGGTTAATGAATGAACACAGCATTTCCCCATGGATTATCAAAACCCCACATGTAAACACCCAATTGACGCAATATAATAAATATGATACCAATCCACGCCTTCTATATTATCAAAATTTTAAACAAATAGTCTCAAATTATAAAAATTACACCCACTTGTTCACTGATTCGTCTAAGTCTTCCCAAGGCGTAGGAGCAGCAGTATACATAAACAATGAAACCAAATATTTATTTAAGCTTCCCAATTCCTACAGTATCTTAAATGGAGAACTTTATGCCATATTACAAGCGTTAAAGCACATTTCCAATGCACAAACCAAACACTCTTTAATAATATCTGACTCACTCAATTCACTGAGACTCATACAACAAACCTTCACGAAAAACCCTATAGCCATATTAATCAAAGAAATATTGCACAGTTTGCATCAAACAGACTCAAACATAGTTTGTTTATGGGTTCCTTCTCATTCTGGAATCGAGGGAAATGAAAACGCTGATCGTTGGGCGTACACAGCTGCGCAATTACCTTCATTGGCAGAACAATTAATTCCAGCCGCAGATATAAAACAACTGCTAAAATCGATGTCCCTCAATTTATGGAATAAAAAATGGAAAACATCTACAAGCAAATTAAGAGACGTTAAAAAAGATACTGAATGAAGATACTATGAAGAACTACTAATGAAGATACTCCATGGAACCCACATACAATCAACAGATCGAACCAAGTCATCTTATCTCGTCTTCGGTTAGAACACTGTAAACTTACTCATGATCATCTCATTACCCATACCAAAGCACCAAAATGCAGAAGGTGTAATATACTATTATCAATAAAACATGTGCTAACAGAATGTGATGAATTTGTCGCTTACAAACAATCTATATCTGGTTATTCAAACAATATGAAAGACATTCTTACCCTGCAAACCGTCTTTTCCAATTCCTTAATAAATGTAACCTAGCAAGTAAGATTTAATTGTACACAATTTCATACTTTTGTAAACTTATTAATTGTATTCTCGTTACTACTATATATACTGCTATATATATTTTCCATCCATCCAATGGCACTACAGCCCAAATCGAGCCTTGGCCTCCTTCAATAAGCTTCTCCAATCATTTCGATTTACCGCTGTTCTTTTCCATGAACGCGTTCCCAGAAAGTTCCTGGCATCCTCATCGACTTCGTCTTCCCATCTCTTTTTAGGTCTTCCAACAGGTCTTCTTCCCTGCATTCTTGCATTCAGCAATTTTCTGGGGATTCTATTCTCATGCATGCGGACCACGTGCCCTGCCCACCGTAATCTCTGCAGTTTAGTGTGTTGTGCTAGAGTTGGTTCGCTATATTGCTCGTATATTTCTCTATTATACCTAATTCGCCAGTTGTTATTTTCACTTATTGGGCCCAGTATCCTACGTAATACTTTTCTTTCAAACACATCTAATGCATTGGCAGATTTCTGTGTCACCACCCATGTTTCGCAGCCATAACTTACTATGGGCCTGATTATTGTTTTATATACCCGGAGTTTTGTTTTCCGGTGTACGTCTCGCAATTTGAATATGTGGCCCATCGCGAAATAGGCTTTATTTGCCAGCACAAGCCTTCTATTTATTTCCGGTTCTTCTTCATTGCTTGCAACCAGATCCATTCCTAGGTACGTGAATCTATTCACATGTTCTATATCGTCACTATATATATATACATATATATACTCGTAACACGACCTTCGTGGTTAATGCGGTTATTTTATAAATAAAAAAAAGGTTTTCGGAAAAATAGGTCCACAATAGACGCTATATTCATAGCCAGACAAATTGCTGAGAAAGCAATGGAATATAATAAGCCTGCGTCTATGTGCTTTATAGATCTGACTAAAGCCTTCGATTGTGAAATATTAGAAGATGTGCTAACATTGCTAAAGGAGAAAAATCAGCCCAACAAGATGATAAGGATAATTAAAGACATTAATACGAAGAACAAAACCAGAATAAAAGTTGAGAATGAACTAACATCGGAAGTTGAAATCAACTCCAGAATCAGACAAGGGGAAAGCTTGAGCCCATTGCTTTTTAATTTAGTAATGGACAAAATCATAGAAAACATTAAAAGTACAGGAAAAGGATATAAGGTGGCAGAAAAACAAATAAAAATCCTTTGTTATGCTGACGACCCAATCTTAATCTCCGATAACGAGGATAACCTACAGCGAATGGCACAATCTTTCAATATAGTGGCGAGGAACTAGAGCATGAAAATATCAACAGCTAAGACCAAATCCCTGGTAGTGTCAAGGAACCCATAAGATACAAAATAGTAATTAACAACGAACTAATTGAACAAGTCTCGAGATTCGAATATCTGGGAGTCGAAATAAGGTAGTGTCGCCAAATAAGGCCAGTGTCTTAATTAGGCCAGTTGCAAATATTTTCTTAAATATAGATATTATATATTAGAGGTCGCCGTAAATGTCTTTCTCAGTCAAAATCTTCTACGCCATTCAGTCGGTAGTACCACATAGCAGCGCCAAGTAGACTAGACACGTGTTTGTTACGGTGCGGAAGTTCCTTTATAAATTTTAGGTAAGTTATAAAATTACTAAAATGGTACTTAATGAATATATGCCAATTATTTTTTCTTTGTAAAGCGATAGTAAATTAATACTTTTTAAGGGAACTGGAACTGTTTTTTCTCTATATTGCTTTTTATTATTTTTTTATGTTAAATAAAAAAAGTAGACAGTGTCCTAATAAAGCCAATGGTCCTAGATGTGTGTAAATGTGCGATATGTGTGCTTAATGTATTGACAAATTTTTGTTTTTAATATGAATAAAAGTTTCTTTCACTAAATTTTGTATTTGTTCTTTAATTCTTAGGTTTAAAATTTATTATCCACCTCAATTTGCGTAAAAAATGGAACTGGCCTTATTAAGCTACCAGTTCCTAATAAGGCCAAATATTCCAGATTTATTAAATGTTAAAATTTTATATTTCTTTATTTATTTAGTAGGTATTTTATACTGAAATTCGATAGCTAAAATGTTAGGCAATACGTATACAAGAATTTTCCCCCATATTGTTCCTGAATAAAATATTACAGATATTTAAACCTTAGGGTGGCCTTAATTGGCGACCTTACCTTATGAAGTTATGCAAGCATCCGAAAGCAAGCAAATAAAGCCAATTACGTGTCAGGATGTCTGAGGAATGCCATCTGGAGAAATATAGATATTAGGCTAGAAGGGAAAGTACGCAAATACAAATCATGTGTAAGACCCATCATGACGTACGAGATAGAAACCAGATGTGACACAGCAGAAAGCAAGAGGATACTGAGAAGATCAGAAATGAGAACGTTGAGGTCAATAACTGGGAAAACACTGAGAGAGACAGAATACCGAACGACAAAATAAGAGATCTCTGTAACATACAAGACATAGTACGGTGGGGAAGGCAGAGAAGACGAGACTGGAATCAGCATGTGACGAGAATGGACAGCGAGAGAATAGCCAACAGGCAAGAGACCAATAGGAAGGCCCTTTAAAATGTGGCGAGATAGCTGACAGTCAACATCACAGTTACGAATACAAGTTCAAAATCGGTTAAGAACAGGTCAAGAGGCCTAATATAAGAAGAAAAATAAGATGAAGAAGAAGTGTTATATGGCACTTTCTTTTTAAATTTTCGTCTCCAATAAATTCTTTAATTTTATTGTTATAATCCTCGATTTTAAGCACTCCCTGTATCACCAGGAAAATTAAAAGGTCCTTGTCTTCATTTGGGGCTTTAATTGGTCTCTTTTTCAAAAATGTGATATTGCTTTTAGGTGGTTTCGCTTGACGTAGTTGTCGTGAAGTAAAATCCGTATTTCGCCAGTGATATCCTGCGTTTTGTTTGATTCTTGCTTTGATCTCAACACTTGCGAGTTGTGGTTGAGGAGCGAGTGTTCCTAATTACACTAAAATAAGTGAATTCTAAAATCTATTGAATTGAAAGACAATTTATGTTTCATTTCGAATCGAGGAAATGCACAATCCACAGACAGTTGTTTCTATTTAGAACTTCATCAGTGTAGATGCGTGCCCGTCTCTAAATAAAAACGAAACGAGATTGCCTTTTTAATGGGATTTTCACAAATAGATTGAAATCCACCATTAGCACGCTGCCTAGCGAGACATTAAGTAAGTATAATGGATATGACGCACAATAGTAAGCAAGTTTGGACTATGATTAAAAAACTTAACGGTGATCCCACCGACATGAAAGAGCCATGAGCAATACCGTCAAATCAGATAGCCCGCCAACTGCTTCTGAATGGCAAAGCAAACCATCGTTGCAAAACACCAAAGATTATAAGGATTCAAGAACAGGAAACAAATTTCTTATTAAACCCATTTACCATCGAAGAGCTCAAAAATGGCATGGACCTTATGAAAAAATGGAAAATCACCTGGGCTGACAGAGCAGATAAAACGATATATTTAACATTTGTCGCTCTACCTACCAGATTCCAAAACTGTGGCGTAAATCAAAAGTAGTACCCCTTCTGAAACCTGGGAAAGACACTGAACTACCGAGTAGCTACTGCCCGATATCTCTGCTATGCCATCTGTATAAATTGTATGAACGCCTCATTTTGAATCCAGGAAAAATTAGATGCAAAACTAATCTCAGAACAAGCTGGCTTCAGGCCAGGTAAATCATGCACGGGCCAAGTGCTGAACTTAACAGAGTAAATAGAGGAGGGATTTGAGCAGAAAGAGATAGTGGGGGTAGCCTTGTTAGGTTCACAGCGACCTATGATACGATAAACCACAAAACATGCTAATTAAAATCTATAACACTGTGCTTGATGACAAAGGGTGTAGACGTAGCCCGATACTGGACAGAAAAGCTGTAGTCGGATCCAGACAGGAAAAAGTAAAGCAAGTGAATAACACAAAATAAGAGTGACTCAAATAATTTTTAACAATTTATATATTTAATAAGAAACGTATACATACATTCTTTCGGAACCTCTTCAACGGCCTGTTCGATGGCAACGCAGAGTTGTCTTACAGCTGGGTTTAGCTGTTCTTGGATAGGACTTGGTGGGCAACTTATAATGGAAGCTCTCGTCACTGACAAAACACCAAGGACTGTAGCGAACAAAAAAACGACGATTGTTGAGGGTTGCATGTTTGAACCTGAAATGAGATTTTCTGTTTTAATTTAAATCTATTATTTAAATCAGTGTCGTACATATTTATACATATAAAAACATTGTTGTGTTTTGTAATATAATTGGTGAATATACACACACCCAAACTTATATGTATGGAATCACCATGTATTTCAAAGTAATATTTATTTCTTTTGAAAAAACTTGTTATTGTTGCGAAGAATGAAGGTTTTTATTGAAAATAAACAAACATATAAGACAATCGGATAGTACAGCTCGGTAAGGTATAGGTTATTTGCTTGAGTTGCAAATTGAACGAAAATAAATAAACTAACTTTTGCGACCAAAAACGAAAATATGCCTCATGTGGGGTTATAGAGCTTACAACGATGAAATATTATTGGTCTTGTGGAGAAAGTAATATTCTCAGAGGGACACAGCTGTAGAGCTAGGCGTAATACAGGGCGTTCTGTCCAAAACCTATGCTAGGTAACAGGAACTAGGAAACCTCAAAAATAAAGCAAAGAAAAATTGCCAAAAGTAATAACGGCTCTCTACGATCGTTTAATTGTCCAATCAGCTGAAAGGCACCTAACCATTTCTCACCTGCAGCTCCAAAGGCAGCTTTTGGAAGCTACAGGTGTAACTGTTTCAGTTGAAACGATAAGAAGAAGAGTTCGTACCAAGAAGTATACAGCAAGAGACAGTTATGGGTTCCCGAGTTATCCAGGTAGTACAAGATTGATCACCTAAATTGGTGTCTTCACCACCAAAACTAGAACATTGGGAATTGACAAAATGTGCTATTTTCAGAAAAAGTCAGGATTTGTGTAAAATCAGATGACCCACCAAATCGTGTACTTAGAGGTCGAAGAAGACAAGCAAGAATGAAAACTGTCAGATCTGTTCACACATATACAAGGGGAAGTGTAATGTTCTGGAGAGGAATTATGATCCGTAAAAAAACTTCTTTAATTTTCATCCAATCAACTTTAACTGCTCACAGGTATGTTGATAACCTGTAATCAGACTCTGGAGAGGTGCAACAGGAGAAAATTTAATTTTATTGCATGATAATGGACCTCCACATACCATTAGAGTGACTACAGACATCATTGAAGCAGAAGGTATCCCTGGTTTGGAGTGGCCTGCTTGCTCACCCGAGCTCAATCCTATAGAGTAATTGTGGTATATGCTTAAAAGAAAAATTAGAGCTCGCCGGGATAATCCACAAAACACCGCACGGCTAGTACAAGCTGCTCTTAAAGGATGGAGCAACCTACCACAACAAAATGTTGATAATTTGATTATGAGCGTGCCCACGCAAACTGAAGCTTGCATAAGGACTAGAGGTGATAACAATGACTACCACAAAATACAAAAAAATAAATAAAAACATTTTAAATATTATTCGTTTAACACTGAAATTTTGTATGCTATTGACTTTAAAACAACTACTTTCAATTTGTTTGTTAAATACTCTATTGTTTTATTTAATTGTTATGTATTTGTTATTAAATTGCTTTAAAATAAATATTGTTTGACTTCATATGTTCGTTTTTCTTAATTCGCACGAAATGGTAAGAAATATCAGATGATTCCATATAAGTTTGGGTGTGTGTATTTTGAAATAGGCAATACCTAAATGTCTAACTCCTGACATGAAGAAGTCTTTGTATGCACATACCAGTTCAAGAAACAAACTTAAAACCTATTAACTTAATCCAAAATCTTGTACTTATGTAAACTATTATTAGCTTTTATATTTAGTGCTGCTGTTACTTAGAGTCCAATGAACCCCAGTCTAGTATGACAATAATACTTTTGTTTTAAAGTTACTTTGGTGCGGTATTGCCCATCCGGATAATTCAAATTATCCACTATTAAGAACTGTGTCAATGATAATATCGTATGATATTTTTGCCGAGGAGATAGTTTCTGACAGGTTCCGGCGTCACTTGCATCTTTAAGCTCTGGCGCAAATTGAATCTAACCGAGACACAACCTGCGCCGGTGAAATGTGTGGACAGTTTTGGGAAGTACGCTTAGAAGCGAGATACCGAAAATTGGACCCACCCTACGATAAGCGCATGCATTCGCAGGTCTCACATGGGAACGTCTGTCATCGGCGTACAGTTTTCGTGGGCCGTGGCACGGGAGAAAATAGGAAATGAAATGAATGCGGATGGTACATAAGGACAATTTATTGTGATAAATAAAAGTATTGGTATGTATAGTCAATACTGAATCAATACTAGTCAAATGAATGCGGATTGTACATAAGTACAATTTATTGTGATAAATAAAAGTATTGGTATGTATAGTCAAAACAACGAGTGAACACTGCTTTGTCATTAATAATGTGTTTTTGTAAAGGCATAACTTTGATTATTAATTTCGTATCGCCGCTTATTTAGTCTACCAAAAGTTATCAGAATTTAATGACAAAGACAACGCAGATTTCACTCGGGGTGTTGACTATGCTAATATTTTTATTTATCATAATAAATTGTATTCATACTTAGGTACCATCTGTATTCATTTCAGATACGTCCATCTCGCAAACAAAAACAAGTAAAAATAAGGCCCGGCGCAAATTGAACCTAAGCGAGACAGAACCTACACCGGCGAACTGCGTAGACAGTTTTGCGCATCCTACTATCAGGTCATCCGTTCGCAGGTCTCGCTTGAGAATGTTTGTCATCGGCGTACAGTTTTCTTGGGTCGTGGGACGCGTGACTCACTGCCAGTTGTTTATTTTTATTTGTATTTGTTTGCGAGATGGACATATCTGAAATGAATACGGATGGTATTACCTAAGTACAATATTTATTGTGATAAATAAAAATATTAGCATAGTCAAAACTCCGAGTGAAAACTGCTTTGTCTTTATCATTAAATTCTGATAACTTTTGGTAGACTAAATAAGCTTATATACTAAATAATGTTTAGACAGACGAAGCAAAGACGAAGCAAGTTTTCAATCCTAATAGTAAATTAATAATATTGAAAAATATTAAAAATCACTAAAAGATTTTTAAATTGAAAACTTATTGGTACATTTTCATGGTAACACCTCCAAGACTTCTATAATTTGCAAGTCATATGGATGCTGCAGTGAAGACGAAAGGGAAGGAATTCTACACCTTGCAATTCACATCCCCCGTCTGCAGCCGGCAAAGTTCCAACTGAAAAATGCACCTGGTTACTCTACGGAGTAATACGAAAAATAAAATAAAAATGTGTACCATTTTTATTCGGTTGCGATGCGAAGGCAAACCAATCTTACTTTTCAATTAGAATACGGAGTGCAGTCTAGTTCCTTTAACCGCGATTTTCTGCTCTTATTGGAGCTTCATCAGAAGAAACGTAGGCACTGTTCTCCATACTCCAACTAAATTGCATCGAGAGGTTTTCCCACACATCGCAACCAAAGTGATGATAATAGGTGGCAAGCGCCATCTGGCAATTGAAAGACGAAGCAAGTTTTCAATACCAATAGTAAATTAATAATATTGAAAAATATTAAAAATCACTAAAAGATTTTTAAATTGAAAACTTATTGGTATATTTTCATGGTAACACCTCCAAGACTTCTATAATTTGCAAGTCATATGGATGCTGCAGTGAAGACGAAAGGGAAGGAATTCTACACCTACGTTTCTTCTGATGAAGCTCCAATAAGAGCAGAAAATCGCGGTTAAAGGAACTGGACTGCACTCCGTATTCTAATTGAAAAGTAAGATTGGTTTGCCTTCGCATCGCAACCGAATAAAAATGGTACACATTTTTATTTTATTTTAAATAATGTTTGTTGACGAAATTAATAATCAAAGTTATGCCTTTACAATAACACATTATTAGAAAAATAAGGTGAAAAATGATTCATGTTACTTAAAACCGTGATCGATATATCGTATTACCCTCAAATTTAACTTGTCGGCATACAACATTTGCTTAAAAATTAAAAACGAAATATGCAGATAGTGTTATTTTTATGACCGATCAGTAGCGGAGGGATTATGAAATAGCTCTGAGATTATTTTAAATATGTAGGTATTATGTGCAGAAATAAAATACTCAGTGTAACATATCTTATTATACACCCGCTTATGATTAAATTCGATGTTATCGAAAGTCATAACGCTACGACTACTAGGGACGTGTTTAAGATAAAGATATTTTTAAAACGTTACGAGTTACAAGTACGGAAATACCGATCTAAAGTTGCCTACTCAATTCAGTACAAGGATCAGATACATAAATATTTTGTAATCCGTATTTGTACTGAGTACCACTGAGAACTGGTATCAAAAGTAACCGTTACACGTCCACACTTATTTTGCCCGTCTCTATTCGTCACGGCGACAGCCAATGGTTGGGTTGGCTTGTGTTCAATATGCGGTGCGCTAGAAAAATAAATGCACACTCGTCCCGCCGGCGCAGGTTGTGTCTCGCTTAGGTTCAATTTGCGCCGGGCCTAAACATCTGGCGGTGAGTCACACTTGGATCTACAGACCGAGCGCGTCTCGTAAATTCCACGGCTTCGCGCAATCGTACTTGAGACACTGTGTCTAATTGAAAATTTGAGTATGGTATGTTAAACAGTAAATGGTTAAGTTCAATTAGTTACCACTATAAACAGCCCGGATTAACCGATAATAGTATAAAAGGCCCGGTTTCAGGTAAAATTTATTTTAGGCTTTATTATGGGAGTACCGTCTAGTCAGTGTTAATTGTAAAAGACCAACTCTGTCTACCTCGGTGGCTTATCGCTCCGGGTGGGTCTTAACAATGGGCCAGGTCAGATAAATTTAATAATATTTACGACCGCACTAATTGAATTCAAACCATTTACTGTTGAACAAACCATACATACATAACTGATATCCTGTGGTGTGAAATATTAAAACTTTTAAGTGTGGTTTTTGACCGTTGTGAGAACGATCGATTTATCGATTTCATAATAAAGTTCATAGACTAAGAGCCGCTATAGGTGAAATTTCTTAATCATTTTAGGCACGACGGGACCCTATAACTTAAATAGTAGAACCTAAAAGAAAACGTTTGAGCACTGTGCCGTCACTTTTCAGTGGCACATGCGTCTACAGTGGCGCATCAAACTTTCCACTTATGGACGGGATACATAAATTAAAAAATACCCTCCCTCATTACCAGAATTTAATTTTTTTCATTTTTTCAAGTTCTATGTGATTAAGACATAAGATTCATCGTAATTTCAACCCACCACCCCCTTCTCCCTGCCCCCACCATCAAAAACTTTATTTTTCGATTTTATTTTTTTTTTCGTGGGATGCAATCAATTTTAAAATTTCAAAAAATTCACACGCATAGTTAAGGCTTTTATAAAACACGTCTATTTTTTATACACCTATAGGTTGAGTGTACATAACCTCAAAAAATTTAAAATTTTTTTTTTTGGAAAAAAGTATATAATTTTTTTTGGGGATAGCTGCAGATCTAATTTTATCTTAGTCTTATGTATTTTATCAAACACTATATTTCTATTTTTTTCAGATTTTTCTGTAACGCTGGTCATCTTCAAAAATCCAAAAAACTGTTTTTAAGAGGGTTTTGGGGGGTTTGAACGTGTTTTTCTGATTTTTAAATATTCTAAAGGACTCAGTTACTTTAAGTTACATATAACCTATAAAAACAAGATTGATTTGATATATTATGAAGTCTATAAAATAGGGAAAATGCCCCAAAACCCCCAAAAATCAGTTTTTCGGATTTTTGAAGGTGGGGAGCCTTACCGAAAAATCTGAAAAAATTAAAAATATAGTGTTTGATAAAACACACAAGATTAAGAAAAAATTTGACCTGCAACTATTCTCCAAAAAAGGTTATACTCTTTTTTGAAAAAAAAAATTTCTTTTAATTTTTTGAGGTTATGTACACTCTACCTATGGGTCTATAAAAAATAGGCATGTTTTATAAAAGCCTCAGCTATGCGTGTGAATTTTTTGAAATTTTAAAATTGATTGCATCCCACCAAAAAAAAAAATAAAAACGAAAAATGAAGTTTTTGATGGTGGGGGTGGAGGGAAGTGGATGGTGAGTTAAAATTACGCCGAATCCTATGTGTTAATCACATAGAACTTAAAAAAATAAACAAAAATTTAATTCTGTTAGTAAGGGAGGGTAACTCTTAATTTATTTATCCCGTCCATTAGTGGAAAGTTTGATGCACCACTGTCGACGCATGTGCCACTGAAAAGTGACGGCACAGTGTTTAAACGTTTTCCTTTAGGTTCTACTATTTAAGTTATAGGGTCCCATCGTGCCTAAAATGATTAAGAAATTTCACCTATAGCGGCTCTTAGTATATCAAGTGGACTTTAAATTTAAAGTTTTCTTTAACTGTAACAATTAATTGCATTGTTAAAGGTATCAACTTTAACTTTATTATGAATTCGAGCGTTAGTCAAAATTCTAAATGCTCAGTAAATAATATCAACTTGTATTGAAAACAACATATTTTGTAATTTGCAAAAAAACAACATAAGTAACAAAACAACATGCTTTGTTACCTATTTTAAAAAATTCTTCATCATGCTACATGAGAAAAGAAAATAAAACGAATTTCATTCTTTTCGTGTCTCAGATGGCGCAGCTAGTTTTGCTATAACTACTCAACTGACTCAACGCTTATAGCTATTATTTTTTCAAAAAAACAAGCATTTACTCTGCAAATTGTATATTTTGCTTTGCATTTTCATATGAAAAAACCGCGGTATTTATCTTGTACTTTTTTTGAACCTTAGGTAATATTATTATTAATAAATAAAATTATATTAAAATACAATGGTAAAAACTTTAATAATATTAGCAACATTAAAAACTTTAATATATTATATTATAGTATATTATGAATCAGTAGAAACGATTATAAATATTTAAATTTGGTAAATTATAACTCCACTCGACCAGCCCACGACCACACAACTCGAAATACAAGTACGAAAATACGGTTGCGTGAAGCGTGGCTCGAAGCCGTGGAATTTACGAGACTCGCTCGGTCTGTAGAACCTTGTGTGAGTCACGCGTTCCACGGCCCAAGAAAACTGTACGCCGATGACAAACGTTCCCAAGCGAGACCTGCGAGAACAGATGCTTTTTTTTTTGGAGGTCGTCTGACATATGTCTCCGATGGCATTGCAGCCTCATGGGCTTATTGTGCCAATGAGAACAGATGCTAAAGAGATATTGAGGGTGGAAAACTGGAGGAGAGCAGCCAGAGACAGAGATACTTGGAGGCGGATACTGGGAGAGGCAGGGTTCGACTTGGCCTGTAGCGCCATAGGAGAGAAAGAAGAGCTCATGGGGAGGCCTTTGACGAGGAGTAGATGCTGAAGAAGAAGTTTTTACTGTTACATATTTTTTACGCTGTCCAAGTGAGTAGAAATTACTACTGTAAGTTACTAAGTATAATTTGAACTGAAATTGTTCAAGTTTGAATCACCAGAACTCGAGAGACACAAACCCAAAGAAAAAATAATTTTAATATGCTTATTAAAAAAAACCCACGAGGAAAATAAAATTCCTGTAGCTAACTGTATACCATAAATCACAAAAATACGAGATCCTTTGTAAAAGGTATATTTAAAATTCACTAAATAAGGGTTACATGAAATCATAGAACGTTTCCGGATTAAAAAATCCATCATCAGTGTTACTATAAAAGCCAAAAATAGCATGCCTGAGCCACCAAAATGTTTTGGATAAAAGCCATTTAATAGACAGTTGTGTTATACTACATAATAATAAAAATACTTAATGATGTTGCAAATATTCCTGGATATTACCCAGGGCAACACAGGACTCTTCCCACGTGATTGGAATTTGGGGATTAAAACCTCACATGTTGAAGTTCAATGGCCAACTTCAGAAAACTTCAATATGTGAGGTTTTAATTCTCAAATTCCACCCATGTGGGAAGAGTCCTGTGTTGCCCTGGGTAATATCCAGGAAAATTTGCATTATCATTAAGTATTCTTATTAATATGTAGTATAACACAACTTTCAATATTTAAAGGGTTTTTACCCAAAATATTTTGTGTCTCAGGCATGCTATTTTTTGGTTTTCAGTAACACTGATGATGGATTTTTTAATCCGAAAACCTTCTGTGATTTAATGTAACTCTTATTTAGGGAATTTTAAATATACCTACCTCTTACAGAGGATCTCGTATTTATACATTCTTATATCGATCGATGTCTATTAAAAAATATGCTTTTCAGGTAAGTTTCAAAACTCACGATAATGTTTTTATTCAGTAAAATACCACCTGTAGAATAACCATCCTTATCTGTCAACAATAAGATGTCAAAGATAATGTAATAAAAAATTATATTTTCCTTTAATGCACGTTTTATCGCGATGTAGAAAAACAAAAATGTTGTTTTAACAATATTTTATAGGGTGCGGACGTAGATTACATCGATTACTTTTAAAACCAAGATTGTCGTTGGTTAATCAGAAAAATAAAAATAACCAAGAAAAGATAAATTTATTTAAAAATAGATTTTTCGATTATTGAGAAGTGTGCAAATGATGCTATTTGTTAAAGTGGAAGACAACAGACAACACATGGAAATTTTTGGACTTTTTTAATAGGTGAATGTGTTTTTTATTGCCTTAACTGTTTATGTTTTATTAATTATTACAGTTATGTACTTAAATTAATTAGAAGTATATTAATAATTATTTAACCCATTTTGTGCCATTTTCTTTTTTTTTTATTGTTTTGTAACGAGTTGAGTATCCACATTCTTGATGAACTATTAACAGGGGCGTGCGGTGAAATTTGAACCCAGGGAAGCAGTTTATAAAAAATTGTAAAAACTCACTTATAATGTAATTTAACTCTCCTACCATTTTTCGCAAACTGGTCTATAACTTCAGTGTACAAACGTGGATATTATGACATTTTTTTAACCAGATTATTGTCAATTATTAATCAATATGCCAGATTATTGTCCTGTAAGTAAGTCTTTAGTTGTTTTAGAGTTGAAAAACCACGTTCTACATAGGCACTAGTAGTTGGAATGGTCAGTACTAACTCGCATAATTTCACTACCTCCGAATGTGCTTTGTCCAAAGAGGTTGGTTTTAAAACATTAGTAACTCACCGGCATTATTTTTCCATTCAATTTGTTGGAATATTTGATCTAAAATCTGATAGTATAGTCGGCGGTAGCACGATTAAACATTAGCAGTATGTATGTGTTTCCATTTAGACTCAAAACTTGCCATCATATTCCAGCATTTTTTAAATTCATCTCTCCTTTATTTTAATAGCATCTTTAAATTTGCTAATTTTTTTACACAGAAACTAATCTCGTTAGTGTAGCTTATCAGAATCTCATCACTTCAGAACTGAAAGAAGTAGAACATCTAAATGAAAATGCATTAGATATAGAGGTGACAAACATGCGAATAAACAGTGCGATTCGAAACGCTCGTAGCAAATATAAGGAAAAAAGAAAAAACAAGATAGATAAACTTATTCAAGCTACTAAAGACCTTATAAACAAAAGAAGAGAATTGAAAAACAAATACACAGATAATTTTGCAGCACTTAGACAGTTAAACAAAGATATCACAAAATCCATTGGAAAAGATGTCAGAAATTACAACACTGAACACATAACTCAAGCCATTGATAAAAATAAGAGTTTAAAGGTACTGTGCCGACAAATGACTGAAGGATCGAAAAATATTTGTAAACTTGTAAATAAAAAAGGAGAAATAACAACAAATAAGGAAGATATTTTAAAAATTGCTCAAGATTTTTACTCAGAATTGTATAAGCGAGAAGAACTTCCAGATCCTGATCAAAGTCAAATACAAAAAGTTCAAAATGTAGGCTCAGAAGACATCCCAGATATCACAACAGAGGAAATAAAATCAGCTCTCTCGGAGATGAAAAACAATAAATCACCTGGAGAAGATGGGATAGTCATTGAACACATCAAAGAAGGAGGAGAAACGTTAATATATGTGTTGAAAAAGATGTTCAATGATTGTTTGACAAGAGGCGTAACCCCCTCTCAGTGGCATAATGCAATAATAACCATAATGCATAAAAAAGGTGACATTTCAGATCTGAAGAACTACAGACCTATTAGTTTGCTCTCCTATACATACAAACTATTCATGAAGATAATAACAAAACGGCTTGTGAACAAACTGGATAGTTACCAACCTTGTGAACAGGCTGGGTTTCGCTCCAGATACGGAACAAACGATCATCTACAAGTTATAAAAACGCTAATAGAAAAGTGCATAGAGTATAACAAGCCTATCTTTCTTATATTCGTGGATTATGAAAAGGCGTTCGATACTATAGATCATCATAAAATGCTTCGAGCATTGGCGGACTGCCGCATTGACTACCGATATATCGCCTTGATTAAAAGTATCTACGAAACTGGTACAGCTTGTGTTCGACTTCATGAAGATATCAAGAAATTTAGAATAAAACGTGGAATTAGACAGGGTGATACTATCTCCCCGAAATTGTTTACAGCTGTTCTTGAATATATGTTCAAGCAAATGGAAGGAGAGGATAATATGGGAATCAATATAAACGGGGAGGATCTGAACCACCTAAGATTTGCCGATGACATCGTTTTAATATCTGATAGAGTTGATAAAGCTACAAAAATGCTGCACACGCTCTATAACGTGTCAAAAACAATTGGTCTTAAAATTAACACCTCAAAGACAAAATTTATGACCAACCTTGTAGTCAGCGATAAAATTCAGATTGAGAGTCATAGCATCGACCAAGTAATAGCTTACAAATATCTAGGGCATGAGATTCGCTTAGGCCGAGATAACCAGACAACTGAAATACAAAGAAGGATAGGTCTCACATGGGCTGCCTTCGGTAGATTAAATAACATTTTCAAGTCTAATATTCCAGTTTGTTTAAAAAGAAAGGTTTTTGACCAGTGTGTTTTGCCGGTTTATACATATGGTGCAGAAACACTAACTCTGACAAAAAGAACAATAAATAAAATGAGAGTTACACAACGCGCTATGGAAAGATCAATGTTAGGTATTACCATCAGAGATAAAGTACCAAACCTAGAAATAAGAAGAAGAACAGGAGTCACGGAGGCAGTTGAAAGAATAGCCATGGCTAAATGGGCTTGGGCAGGACATGTTGCCAGACTGACGGATGACAGATGGACCAAAAAGATTCTGGAATGGCGACCAAGGCAGGAGGCATATCGAAGCAGAGGACGACCACCGACTAGATGGACGGATGATATCAAGCGCATCACCACAAATTGGATGCAAGAAGCTCAAGATAGAAATAGGTGGAAATTTTTACGGGAGGCCTACGTTCAGCAGTGGACAAATATAGGCTAGTTGATGATGATGATGAATCTCGTTTATCTTGCTTTGCAATACATTAAATAAATTATCTGAGAATGGACATATTTCAGAAAAAAGCAAGATTAGAAAATCAAAATTAAATTAATTTTTTAAACTATCCAAAAATCCTCTCGAGCTCTTTATTATGCTTTCTGTATCCCAGTTTCACCATTCTCCAACACACTAATATTTATATACTTATATAAATATTTAATATTTAATATTTATATAAATAATTCAATAAAATCAATCTTCATAATTCCACAAAATCAGTTGACGAACCCACCATCGTCAAGTGCTAGTAAATCCCATTTAAATTCACTAAAATATCTTCATGTATGCAATGGATAGAATTGCTTATACCTCGTCCAATTTACTTACCGTTGCACGTCATCCGCGCCATAGCCTGTGACACGATACCAACACGAAATATCTAGGCGGTAGGTGTGTTCCCCTTTAGAATCATTTTGATTCTAAAAAAGAACACACCCTCCGGCTAAATATTTCGTGTTGGTATCGTGTCACAGGCTATGGCGCGGATGACGTGCAACGGTAAGTAAATTGGACGATGTATATATAGGATAGATATGCCCGAAATTTAACCTCGGTACTCAGCGTGTAACCCCGGTGCTTTTTACTTGGATCTACAGACCGAGCGCTTCTCGTAAATTGCACGGCTTCGCGCAATCGTACTTGAGACACTATGTCAGGTGAGGTGTTTGAAAATTTGAGTAACTTGATTCTGTGGTGTGAATTTCTAAAACTTTTAAGTGTGGTTTTTGACCGTTGTGAGAAATTATTTATTTAGTGTTGTGTTTATAATTTAAACTTTTGTTTTATTTTCAAAGTGTTCTTTTTGTTGTAAGTAGAAAATGAATCGTTGTACTAAGTGTAACATAAACTTTTCGAAATCTTCTAACTTGACGGCACATGTAAAAAGAAAACATCCAAGTAATATCATATTTTATACAGGGTGTTTGGTAAAGAATGGGCCATAGCTTAACCGTAGATTTCTGAGCTTAAAATAGGTCGATTTAAGCTAACTTACCTTAGTTTGTTTGTTTAGCTTGTTACCTGGTGATTGAATGCGATGACGAGAAAAGGGCTTTAATAGGTGCGGTTAGCAAAATAAGAAGAGATGAGGAAAGTTCTCTGAAAGAAGCTAAGGAAAAATTAATTTTACAGCTAACAGGGCAAATAAATGATTTAGTTTCTTTCGAAGAATTAAAGGCTATACAAAAAATTGTAGTCCCGATAAAACCCACCATAGATGCTATAAGAAATCAAAAAGATATCAATTTGGGTTTTCCATCCACATCCAGAATACCCTCCAATAAAAAAATTATACCCCAAAGGAAATTTTTTCCAACAAAAAAAATTAAAAAGGGAAAGAAAGGTTCAAAATTGCAAAAGCCGTCCTCGCCAATATGCTTGCAAAAGTTTTTATTTAAAAATAATTTATTTTTTATGTGTCAGTATATAATATATGTTTTAAAATAAGTTTTGTTTTATTTTTTGAGAAAAAATAAAAAATACAGCATATTTACAGTACTTTTTTTGAAATGCTATTTTCCGAAGTTTATAAAATTTCTTACGCTCGATTTTATATTAATAAAGTTAAAGTGGACTTTAAATTTAAAGTTTTCTTTAACTGTAACAATTGCATTTTTTAAGGTAACACACACTTTAACTTTATTATGAAATCGAGCGTTAGTCAAAATTCTAAATGCTCAGTAAATAATAACAACAATTAGGTACTTGTATTGAAAACAACATACTTTGTAATTTAAAAAAAAAACAACATATTTGCAACATAGATAACAAAACAACATGCTTTGTTACGTATTTTAAAAAACTCTCCATCATGCATGCTCCATGGGAAAAGAAAATATAAAACTAATTTCATCCTTATCGTGTCTCAGATGGCGTAGCTACTTTTGCTATAACTACTCAACGCTTTGCTACTCTACCTACCTACATACAATTTGTATTATTTTATCAAAAAACAAGCATTTACATACTCTGCAAATTTTATATTTTGCTTTGCATTTTCATATGAAAAAACCGCAGTATTTATCTTGAACTTTTTTTGAACAAGGTGCAATACTTAGGTAATATTATTATTAATAAAACAAAGTATATTAAAATACAATGTTAAAAACGTTAATAATATTAGCAATATTTAAAAACTTTAATATATTATATTATAGTATACATATTATGAATCAGTAGAAACGATTATATTTAAATTTGGTAAATTATAACTCCACTCGACCAGAGCACGACCACACAACTCAAAACACAAGTACACAAATACGGTTGCGTGAAGCGTGGCTCGAAGCCGTGCAATTTACGAGACTCGCTCGGTCTGTAGATCCTTGTGTGCTTTTTACATAGGCTGGGGAGAAGCAAATTTGAAATCAGATTATCATGCCGACGCAGTGTTGCCAGATGAAAATTTCTCGTAACAGTAGACTAGGACATAAAAAAACAGTAGAAAACAGGAGATTTTTAATAATTTCAAATAAAACAATAAAATGTAGTTAAATTGAACAAACTAACTATCTTACGGCTATTTTTCAAGGCCATTAATTAAGGAGTTAATTATTTAATCAATTAAGCAGTAATTAATAGAACTGAAGCAAGACAGTCCATGCCTAGTTTCTGACTGATTCGCATGCGCAGTTCCGTTTTCAAGCGATTGAAAGCGGAACTGCGCATCAAAACAGGTTTCACAAATGTTGTAAACTTGTATAATAACGCTAAATAATCTCTCAAATGTAATACCGACATACCATATTCTAGTGGAAAATATAACAGAAGATTTAAGATTGAAAACAGGAGAACAGGAGAAGAAGTATGAAAACAGTAGATCTCCTGCTAAAACAGGAAATCTGGTAACACTGTGCCGACGTAACTCCGAGTACCACCGCAAAAAAAACGATCATGAGTCCGCCGGTCCGCGTATTACAAGGAAAGCTAGAAGCAGCATGCAGCGCTGCTTACGAGTAGGTACATATTTCATCGCTTTGTTATTTACTGTATGACAAAAATAGAGTAAAATACGTTTGTCTTTTCTGGTTGCTTGCTGCTCCTACTATATAATTATTTTGTCGTATGCAACCTTAAATCCTGCTTATGTATTTGTACATTTTTTTTAATAATCTCAGTTACAAAGTTGGTGGTACGGTATTACCTACTATGGAAACCTAGGGAAGCAATGCTTCCCTTGCTTCCATGGACCGCACGCCCCTGACTATTATTTATGTTATTTATATAGAGCCATCGAAAATATCGTAATTTAAGTAGGCCATGGAATCACTTATTTATACGAGTCTGTAGTAGCAGAAAATACTCTAAAAGGTGCGTTAACAGACATCAACAAGAAAGTGTCAAATGAAATCAGAAAAGACCTAAGGGAGTTTAAAACTCAAGGCATCAAGAAAACCATAGAAGAAAACAAAAGGTTGACAGTTTTACGAAGGAAATTGAACAACAGAAAATGCAAAATACATAAATTAAAAAACAAAAAGGGCAAAATAACATCAAACAAAAAAGATTTACTAAATATTGTGGAAGAATTTTATTTGGAACTATATGGGAGCCAAAAATAAAATCAAAATAATCTGAGGGTAGCGGTTTCAAAGAAAATAATAAACCAAGGCTCCGAAATACTACCAGAGATAACCATTAGCGAAATCCATCAATCACTAAGAAAAATGAAAAAGCACCAGGTGAAGATGGAGTCGTAATAGAGGCCATTAAAAACGGAGGCAACATTCTTATAGGTAAACTAAAAAATATCTTCAACTTATGCCTTAATCAAGACTTGATACCTGAAAAATGGAAAAACGCAGTAATACTTTTGCAGATGAAGAGAGATAAGACAGACTTAGAACATTACAGACCCACTAGCCTGCTAAACCACTTATACAAACTCTTTACAAAAGTAGTGACATCAAGAGTAGAAAATTTAGATTTTTACCAGCCAAAAGAACAAGCTGGAATTCGCACAAACTTTGGAACAAACGACCATCTGCAGGCAGTAAAGTTACTAATTGAAAAGTCAATAGAATATAATAAGCCCCTTGTGCTAGCATTCGTGGATTTGCATAAAGCCTTTGACACGATAGAGCTGGATAGTATTTTAGAAGCTCTAAATGAATGCCGCATTGACTATCGTTATAGTACCCTCATCTATAATAATTATAAAGAGGCAAGAATGATGTTAAAATACATGATAAAACCAAACAAATAAGCATAGGTAGAATGCGGCGTGACACAAGCCAACATACTTTCGCCAAAACTATTCATAACTGTTCTGAAATATGCCTTTAAGATGCTCAACTGGAACAATAAAGAGATCGCAATAGATGGAGAAAAGTTAAATCATCTTCGTTTTGCAGATGACATAATCCTTACGACCTAAGAGAAGTGAAAGAAATGCTAAACGACGCCATCTGATGGAAAATAGGCCTGAAAATGAACTTTACTAAAGCTAAATTTATCACTAACCTGATACCTAGCGGACAGCTGATTATACGTGAACAAGAAGTAGAACTAGTGGAAAAGTACATTTACTTAGGTCATGAAATTAAAATTGGCAAAGCTAACCAAACGTGCGAAATAAAAAGAAGATTAACTTTTGCTTGGGCAGTCCACGGAACGGCGAGAGACATATTTAGGAGCAGTATACCGATCAGTTTAAAAAGACAAGTGTTTGATCAATATGTGCTACCGGTAATGACATTTGGATGGAGCAGAGACACTGACTCTAACCAAGGCAACAGCGTCGAAAATGAGGGTTGCTCAAAGGCGTATGGAAAGATCCATGCTGGGCGTAACCCTACGGGATAAAATAAGAAATGAAAATCTCAAACAAAGAACCTGTATCACAGATGTTACAGAACGTATCACCAAGCTCAAATGGAACTGGTCAGGACACGTCTCCAGGCTGAAGGACTCAAAGTGAACACGAAAGGTGATGGAATGGAGACCAAGAGAAGATAAACGCAGTAGAGGAAGGCCACCTACATGATGGACAGATGATAGCAAGCGGATTAGTAAAAACTGGCAACAATCAGCACAACACTGTGAAGTGTGGAAACAATTGTGGGAGACCTATACTCAGCAGTGGATGTAAATTGGTTGGATGATGGTGATAAGGAGCAAAGTCACCATGCTGAATGGAGTGACATTCATGGCTTGACAATAACATTATAAAATTTGAGCAGGCCCATATTTTCAACAACTTTTTCGGAAAATTAAGCGCGGACAAAAACGATAATTAATAAAATGTTTTCGTTTATGGCTATAAGAATAGATGGGACCTTTATACCGCAATCACTTAGGTAAGAAAAATATTGGACCCGTAGTAGAAAAATATAGAAATATATTCTGGGACCGAAAATAGTTCGATTGAACCTAACTTACCTTGGTACAAGTGTGTACACAAAAAAAGGTACAGCCCTTTGAAGTTACAAAATAAAAATCGGTTTTTTCCAATATATCGAAAACTATTATAGATTTTTTAGTGAAAATGGACATATAGCATTTTTTATGGCAGGAGCATCTTTATATAAAAGTGTAGTGAAATTTTTGCACTGAATTTTGTGGGGGTTTTGTTCCCTTAAACCCCCTCAAACTTTTGTGTACATTCCAATTAAATTATTATTGTGGTACCATTAGTTAAACACAATGTTTTTAAAATTTTTTGCCTTGGTACTTTTTCGATAAGCCCGTGTTTATCGAAATATTTTGAATATCTATCGAATCCACCACATACCTATATATTGAATAGTAGTGGAGAAAGCACACAACCCTGACGCACACCTCGACGAATCTCAATTTTTTCGGTTAATTGATTGTCAACCTTGATTTTTGCTGTTTGCCCCCAGTACAACCTGGATATGATGTTAATGTCGCGACTGTCGATGTTTTTGCTTCTTAGGATTTCATACAGTTTTTTGTGTCTAACTTTATCGAAGGCCTTCTCAAAATATATGAAACCTACGTAGAGGTCTTGGTTTGCATTTAAACATCTCTGCAATAACACACTTAGACGAAACAAAGCTTTCTGTATTCCCAGTCCACTTCTGAATCCAAACTGTGTGGCACTTATGTCCTCTTCTAATTTATTAAATATTCTTCTGTGCATAATTTTTAAAAATACTTTCAATGTGTGGCTCATCAATGCTATAGATAATCAGATCCAACGAACAATAACTAAAATAGAGAAGCATTGGAAGAGGATACGATTTGTTCAGCATTATTCGCGGATATTGCAAAAGAATTTGACAAAGTATGGCACGACGCCGACGGCTTGTTAATGAAGCTAAAGAAAATATTTATTATGCAACTCGTTGAATTATTGCAGTCATACCTACATCAGCGAATAAAATCGAAAACGAGTATTCGGAGTTAAAGCCAATAAACGAAGGAGTTCCACAAGGTAGCGTTCTTGGACCAGTGCTATACCTTTTGTATACATCTGACATTCCGAAGACAGACAACGTTCAACTAGCCACATTTGCTGATGATACAGCAGTCCTGACAATAGGAGCAACTATAAAAGGATCTACGGTAAACCTACAAAATTAAATTAATGGCATAGAACGCTGGTCAAAAAATAGCGTATAAAGTTTAATGAACAGAACTCAGTTCATATTACCTTTACTAACAAGAAAATTAATTATCTCCATATTATCTTAAACCACAGCATTGTTTCTAATAAGCGAAATACCTGGGTTTAAATTTTGACGTCAAACTCAAATGGAAGGAACATGTTAAAAAGAAACCTGAACAGTTGAAGATACAGTATAAAAATAGGTATTGGCTGATAGGTAGGTAGTGTATGTAACTACCCTCAATTTTCCATCTAGAACAGAGTACTGATTTACAAATAGATATTGAAACCGGTGTGGACCTAGGGCCTATAATTATAGTGCTGTGCCAAAAAAGCAATTATAGTTTAAAAACGCTCCAGAACTGAATACTCAGGAAAATTGTAGGTGTTCCTTGCTATTTTCCGAATGACGATTTACGTAGAGATCATAAAGTCGAATCTATTCCAAATGAAATTAAGAAAGTCACCTGGAGACATGAGGTGAGGCTTCATAAGCATCCCAACCATGAAGTACTTCAGCTTCTTATCAACCAACCCCAGATGCGAAGGCTCAAGAGGACTAAACCGATCGAGCTTGTGTAATGTGAGTAATTGATGGATTCGACCGTTACTTGATGGAAGTTCATTTTATCTCACAATAAAACACTGAAAAACGTTTGTTTTCTATACTTCCACAAAATTTATTACAACTATGTTATTACTACAGCTGTTTCGGCAAAGTGCCTTTCTCAAGTGATATATTTTACAATGTGTTTGCCTTTTTAAGTCTTTAACTGAAGAGGTTGAGGAGTGGGGAGCTGTTTGTCTCGAGTTGGTCATTCAGAATTATATCTGTATTTTTCAATTTATTAATTTCCATTGATTCTAAAAGTGATAGCTTAAGGCCTTTATTTTAAATATGTAGAATTTGAAACTCTTCATTGAAAGAATGATTATGATCTAGAAGGTGAAGTGCGTATGTAGAAGTGTCTGTTTTCTATTGTTGAAAGCCCTTTTGTGTTCTGCTATCCGTTTGTCAAAAGTTCTGCCAGTTGGACCGATGTAAGTTTTCGGACAGTCACCACAAGTTAGTTTGTACACACCACTCTGTAGTTGCTTTTTTTTCGGCTTTTATTGTTTTTAATATGTTTGCTTAAGTTGTTGTTAGTTCTGAAAGCTGGTGTTATTCCTTTCTTTTTTATGTATCTGGCTATTTTTGTTGTTATTTTGCCAGTATATGTGAGAGAGCAGAAGGTACTTGGTTCTTTCTGTGGTGGTGGATACACTAATTTCAAGGCTTTCTTATGGAGTTTTTGGTTTAAAATGTTGTTAACTGTTTGTTCGTTATAGCCATTGTTTACTGCTATTTGTCTAATGATATTTAGTTCTGTCTCCGAAGTTATTTTTTGTCATAGGAATTTCTGTCAGTCTATGTATCATGCTATGGTAGGCTGCTAATTTGTGTTGTGTAGGATGGGATGATGAATTGTGTATAGTTGTGTCAGTATGGGTAGGTTTATGATATACGGAGAACTCATGTTTGTTGTGTAGTCTGGTAATCGTTACATCTAGAAAGTTTATGGAATTATTCTGTTCTGTTTCTATTGTGAACTCAATATTACTATGAAGTGAATTAATGTATGATAGAAATTGGTCAGGTTGTCTGTTAGTTCCTGTAAAGCAGACTAGTATGTCATCCACGTATCTCCACCAATATAAGAACTGTTTAAATACGGGGTGTTTAGAAATTGTTGTTTCAAGTTCGTTCATAAATATATCTGATAGTAATGGGCTTAGAAAAATAACCAAAATAGTATAACACTAAACAAAGACCCCACAGAAAAATACCGAAAACAAATTAAACTAGCCATTGAAAATTCAAAATCAATACTAAATCCAACAGAACAGAAATACCTTAATATTATGAACCCACAACCCCCTACATTATACTCTTTTATTAAACTACACAAACCTGACCACCCAATAAGACCTGTAGTTTCTTTTTATACAGCTGCGTCATATAAACTTTCAAAAAAACTGTCAGATATTATTACAGAATACACTAAATTTTCACCTAAATTCACCGTAAAAAATATACTAGAACTAGTTAATAAAATACAACATTTTCAATTGCCCAACAACTCCAGATTAATTTCATTTGACGTAAAAAATTTTTTTCCTAATGTTCCTCCTACAGAAACTTTTGTTTTAGTTAAAAACCTTTTAGAACATAATAGTACAAATCCGATCATTGCATCTGAAATTTTATACCTTCTTGAAATTTGCATAAATCAAGACTATTTTGAATTCAATAATCAAATTTACACAAACAACAGTGCAGGACTTATTATGGGTAATCCTCTAAGCCCATTACTATCAGATATATTTATGAACCAACTTGAAACAACAATTTCTAAACACCCCGTATTTAAACAGTTCTTATATTGGTGGAGATACTTGGATGACATACTAGTCTGCTTTACAGGAACTAACAGACAACTTGACCAATTTCTATCATACATTAATTCACTTCATAGTAATATTGAGTTCACAATAGAAACAGAACAGAATAATTCCATAAACTTTCTAGATGTAACGATTACCAGACTACACAACAAACATGAGTTCTCCGTATATCATAAACCTACCCATACTGACACAACTATACACAATTCATCATCCCATCCTACACAACACAAATTAGCAGCCTACCATAGCATGATACATAGACTGACAGAAATTCCTATGACAAAAAATAACTTCGAGACAGAACTAAATATCATTAGACAAATAGCAGTAAACAATGGCTATAACGAACAAACAGTTAACAACATTTTAAACCAAAAACTCCATAAGAAAGCCTTGAAATTAGTGTATCCACCACCACAGAAAGAACCCAGTACCTTCTGCTCTCTCATATATACTGGCAAAATAACAACAAAAATAGCCAGATACATAAAATAGAAAGGAATAACACCAGCTTTCAGAACTAACAACAACTTAAGCAAACATATTAAAAACAATAAAAGCCGAAAAAAAAAAGCAACTACAGAGTGGTGTGTACAAACTAACTTGTAGTGACTGTCCGAAAACTTACATCGGTCAAACTGGCAGAACTTTTGACAAACGGATAGCAGAACACAACAGGGCTTTCAACAATAGAAAACAGACACTTCTACATACGCACTTCACCTTCTAGATCATAATCATTCTTTCAATGAAGAGTTTCAAATTCTACATATTCAAAATAAAGGCCTTAAGCTATCACTTTTAGAATTAATGGAAATTAATAAATTGAAAAATACAGATATAATTCTGAATGACCAACTCGAGACAAACAGCTCCCCACTCCTCAACCTCTTCAGTTAAAGACTTAAAAAGGCAAACACATTGTAAAATATATCACTTGAGAAAGGCACTTTGCCGAAACAGCTGTAGTAATAACATAGTTGTAATAAATTTTGTGGAAGTATAGAAAACAAACGTTTTTTAGTGTTTTATTGTGAGAGTAATGTGAGTAGTTGTGCAGGGCTTACTTAGTGTTGTGCATTGTAGCCACAACAAGGACGCGAGCAGTGAAAAGCAGAGTCAATATAGCCACAACAAAGAAGTGGGCATTTCATGTCAAAGAAGTGCTAGGATGGACCAGGTCACATCTAGATTACAATTTTAGGAAAATTAGGTTAAAGACCAAATATGCATACAACATACAACAGACAATAGAGAAAAAAGAGCTAATAACAAAGATGTACACATGGCGTTTATAGACCTTAGGAAGGCATACGAAACCGTGCAAAGGAAAGAACTGTACAAAGCAATGACTAAAATAGGGATACCACATAACCTAACACAAGCAATCAAGAACATGTACAGTGACAATGAAGTAAATATAAAAATCGGAAACAAGGTAGTTGCTAACTTAAAAAAAAAAGGATTACTGCAGGGATGCCCAACGTCACCAACTCTATTTAAAATATTTTTAGAACACGCACTAACAACTTGGAAGACAAAATGTAGGGGTATGGGAATACTGATAAGGGACGATTATCTCTACACATTATGTTTCGCAGACGATCAGGTGGTGATGGCTCAAGATGAAGAGGATATCGGTTACATGGTAAGAAAACTAAAATAGAAATACAAAAAGGTGGGCCTGGAAATAATTATGAAGAAAACGGGATACTTAGCAATATCGGAAGAAGACGTAAAAAACTTAGAAATAGAAGAACAAGTTGAAATAAAAGGAACGAAGAATTTTAAATATTTGGGCTTTATAATGTCGAAAAACGGAACAACAGAAGCGGAAATAAAAAATAGATTGGGACAAACAAGATCTTGCGTCACACAACTCCATAATGGAATCTGGAATAAGAACATCAAGGGAAAAACAAAAAAAAAATGATACACCAAACAATAGTAAGAAGCATCATGACACATGCCGCAGAAATTTGGGTCATAAACAAAAAAACCCAAAAAAGCATTCTGGCAACCGAAATGGAATACTGGAGAAGATGCTGTGGTTTCACCAGTAGAGACAGAATAACAAATGAGAAGATAAGGAGAAGAATGCAAGTGGAAAAAGATTCCCTGCAATATATAGAAGAGAGAAGACTCAAATGGTACGGCCACGTACGCAGAGCAGAAAACACTTGGATAAACAAGGTTGCAGAATGGAGCCCAAGAGGAACGAGAAGAAGAGGACGACCGAGAAGATCTTGGAAAAATGAAGTCGACGAAGCCATGTCTAAGAAAGGATTGGAAAACGGAGACTTGGAAGATCGAAAAAAAGGAAGTCCTGGCTGACGGAAGGGAAACGGCATTAGCTGTGTAGACAACCCTTTTTATATACAAAATATGCAGATTAATATTGTAGATTAGGTGTATCCTTATCGTTTAAAATTAAAAACTCTTATGTAAAGATGTTATTTAAATGAGTCCCTTGAAAATCAATGCTGCCATTTCTTAAACTGTTAATTTTTTGTACATTTCTTGTTTCTTTTTGTGTGAAAAAGCTGCCTTATATAGTCTAATTACCTCACATATCCCTTTAAATTTACAACACCTGCAGCACGACCATATAAACTAAAATTTATGAGGAGTCCAGAGGGTCAATCTTTATAACACTGAGACTAGAAATTATTCCCTATGCAGTTCAGAATGACACGTACCCGATTTGAAAGTATCATTTTTATGTAAATCCATACAAAAGAAATGAATATGAAATCGTTTTTGTCATGTAAATATATAGGAGACAGTGACACATTTTCCAACAGGGTCAGTCTATATTAATTTTTTTATATTTCAAATAATCTGTTTTTACTTGGTAAATTTTATTTCACTTTGGCTTAATAATACATAATAACAGCTTCATTATCAAATAGGTAGGTATCCATTTAGGAGAGGATTTTACAATAACTTTAAATTTACATTAGAAGTTACCCGAAGAAAAACTTTTAAAAAATTAACAAAAAATGGAAGAATTATCCGAATATACACAAATAGTTGAGATAACAACCGGATAGTTAAGCGAGACCCTCAAAAGATCTAAAAACGGTAAAGCAGTAGGACCTGTAGACATCCTAATTGAATGCGGACCAAAAATATTAGATGAGATGTTGGATCAACTATTCAATAAATACTAAAAGGGGATAGACGCATATGGCTCTAATTAAAGGGGAATAATTGTTACCAGCACAGTATGGAGGATGTATGGTCGAATAATAAAAGAAAGAATAGAATCAGAATACGAAGACATGGAAGAACAAAGTGGATTTCGTGCAGAAGGATCGTGCACTGATCACAGGCCAACAGTGTTATATTTGGGGTGCTGATTCCGAATATGGCTTTAGTTTTGCCCTATCCCCTTTAGTTTTCAAGATAACGTAGGTCATGCCAGCTTTTATGCATTAAACTACGAATATGCTGATATGGATGTTGACCTGCTGTGTTACTGTTAATCAACCAAGTGTTGTTAATATATTATTATTCGAAATTTTTCAATCTTCTTCTAAAAAAGTTAAAAGTATCTACTAAATGTCCACTTAATTTTTTTCTTTTTCGACAATCAGCATTGTTTCCTTGTAAAGAAAATGCCATTAACCAAGGAACAGCAACTTGAAATAAGAAGTGCGGCCGACGTATCTATTAAACAACTTTGTCAAGATCAAACTTTTATTAAATCCATCGTCGATAGTGTTTCTGCTGGTATAGTGCAAATTTTAAATAGCAAACTTGATGTCTATGAGAAAAAGATCGACGACCTAAAAACTGAAATAACAAAAATAAAAACTGACCATGAAGTCGAAATACAGACAATTAAGGCAAGCCTAATTGACTAGACAAAAAAGGGGATTCCTTCGATATGATAAAAATAACGACAGAGTTGAACCAAATCAAAAGAAAAGAAAGTAATATTTTAATAAAAATGTATACCATTTTTATTCAGTTGCAATGCGAAGGCAAAACAATCCTACTTTTCAATTAGAATACGGAGTGCAGTCCAGTCCCTTGAATCGCGATTTTCGGCTCTTATTGGAGCCTTCATCGGAAGGAACGTAGGCACTGTTCTCCATATTTTAACTGATTCGTATCGAGAGGTTCTCCCACCCATTGCAACTGAAGTGATGATAGTAGGTGGCTAGCGCCATCTGGCATTGAAAGACGAAGTAGTTTTCAATCCTAATAGTAAATTATTAATATTGAAAATATTAAAAATATTACTAAAAGATTTTTAAATTGAAAACTTATTGGTACACTTTCCTGGTGACACCTCCAAGACTTCTACAATTTGCAAGTCAAATAGATGCTGCAGTGAAGACGAGAGGGAAGGAATTCTACAATATGCAATTCACATCCCCCGTCTGCAGCTGGTAAAGTTCCAACGGAAAAATGCACCCAGTTACTCTACGGAGTAATACGACTATAAAATAAAAATGTATACCATTTTTATTCAGTTGCAATGCGAAGGCAAAACAATCCTACTTTTCAATTAGAATACGGAGTGCAGTCCAGTCCCTTGAATCGCGATTTCCGGCTCTTATTGGAGCCTTCATCGGAAGGAACGTAGGCACTGTTCTCCATATTTTAACTGATTCGTATCGAGAGGTTCTCCCACCCATTGCAACTGAAGTGATGATAGTAGGTGGCTAGCGCCATCTCGCATTGAAAGACGAAGTAGTTTTCAATCCTAATAGTAAATTATTAATATTGAAAATATTAAAAATATTACTAAAAGATTTTTAAATTGAAAACTTATTGGTACACTTTCCTGGTGACATCTCCAAGACTTCTACAATTTGCAAGTCAAATGGATGCTGCAGTGAAGACGAGAGGGAAGGAATTCTACACTATGCAATTCACATCCCCCGTCTGCAGCTGGTAAAGTTCCAACGGAAAAATGCACCTAGTTACTCTACGGAGTAATACGACTATAAAATAAAAATGTATACCATTTTTATTCAATTGCAATGCGAAGGCAAAACAATCCTACTTTTCAATTAGAATACGGAGTGCAGTCCAGTCCCTTGAATCGCGATTTTCGGCTCTTATTGGAGCCTTCATCGGAAGGAACGTAGGCACTGTTCTCTATATTTTAACTGATTCGTATCGAGAGGTTCTCCCACCCATTGCAACTGAAGTGATGATAGTAGGTGGCTAGCGCCATCTGGCATTGAAAGACGAAGTAGTTTTCAATCCTAATGGTAAATTATTAATATTGAAAATATTAAAAATATTACTAAAAGTTTTTTAAATTGAAAACTTATTGGTACACTTTCCTGGTGACACCTCCAAGACTTCTACAATTTGCAAGTCAAATGGATGCTGCAGTGAAGACGAGAGGGAAGGAATTCTACACTATGCAATTCACATCCCCCGTCTGCAGCTGGTAAAGTTCCAACGGAAAAATGCACCTAGTTACTCTACGGAGTAATACGACTATAAAATAAAAATGTATACCATTTTTATTCAGTTGCAATGCGAAGGCAAAACAATCTTACTTTTCAATTAGAATACGGAGTGCAATCCAGTCCCTTTAATCGCGATTTTCGGCTCTTATTGGAGCCTTCATCGGAAGGAACGTAGGCACTGTTCTCCATATTTTAACTGATTCGTATCGAGAGGTTCTCCCACCCATTGCAACTGAAGTGATGATAGTAGGTGGCTAGCGCCATCTGGCATTGAAAGACGAAGTAGTTTTCAATCCTAATAGTAAATTATTAATATTGAAAATATTAAAAATATTACTAAAAGATTTTTAAATTGAAAACTTATTGGTACACTTTCCTGGTGACACCTCCAAGACTTCTACAATTTGCAAGTCAAATGGATGCTGCAGTGAAGACAAGAGGGAAGGAATTCTACACTATGCAATTCACATCCCCCGCCTGCAGCTAGTAAAGTTCCAAGGGAAAAATGCACCTAGTTACTCTACGGAGTAATACGACTATAAAATAAAAATGTATACCATTTTTATTCAGTTGCAATGCGAAGGCAAAACAATCCTACTTTTCAATTAGAATACGGAGTGCAGTCCAGTCCCTTGAATCGCGATTTTCGGCTCTTATTGGAGCCTTCATCGGAAGGAACGTAGGCACTGTTCTCCATATTTTAACTGATTCGTATCGAGAGGTTCTCCCACCCATTGCAACTTGTAACGGGTAGTTGTTTTAAGGACGACTGACTCAGTAAAACACAATTTAAAAATAAAGCAAATATATTAAAGGTAATTATATACAGTTTAAAACAAATAAAATAAAATATAATTCCATCTTCTGCAAAGGAAAAACAATATTAAACTTTATTATAGTTATCCGATCATAATAGCAACATCGAAATAATACGATAAACAATATATACAATAATAATCTCGCTACGTTAAAACAACGTAGCCTGGAGACGGCATTTCACTTCAATGCAGTCACTCGTTCCTCGCTACTACCGCCTACTGCGATAACGATTGTGGCAAGACTCCACGTCACTACGGTGGCGTCTACCTAGGCATAGTTCCGCCTCACAAACGGCGCATCTTTGCCAGGCCAGCTGAAGCTCGTTCAATACGCGAGGCATCAGCTGTTGAGCCATAGTAAGTTCAATACACGAACCATGACTGATTTTCTCATTCTCCTAGCTCGCCTTAAATATGCTCTCGATGCCCTCTCCTTCGGTTTCCCCCAGCGGTGCCGTGAAGAAGGAATGCGCAAACACGGACACTCCATCAGTCCCCTCCGGTAACAGCAGCTCATCGCCCGCCGAGGCATCACATCGTTACACCCCCTTCTCTTTGGAAAACAAAAAAAATGTAGCATACATTTTTTTTTGTGCCGTGTGTGCAACACGGCTTGGGCTCATCATCGGTGTGGTCTTGGTCGGTTCTTCCTTACTTCGTAAACTGGTCCTGGATGGCTGTCAAGAAGATGCTTCCCTCTGTAGATCTTGGTCGTGGTCCCCTCATATCCATTGGGACAGTGTACCAAGGCTTTTCTACAGCAAATGGTCACATTCTTCCTGCTGGCTGCATCTGCGACGGTTTACCCTTAAGGCATGTACTTTCTGTCGATTTTCTTTCACAAACTGGTCTGGGATGATTGTCAAGAGGATGTTTCCTTCTGTAGATCTTGCTCGTGGTCCCCTCAAATCCATTGGGACAGCTTATCAAGGTTTTTCTACAGCAGATGGTCACATTTTTCTTGCTGGTTTCATCTTTGACGGTTCCATCAACAATGTCGTATTTTTCGGTGATTCGTAAATTGGTCTCGGATGACTGGCTAGAAGGTGCTTCCTTCTGTAGATCTTGGGCGTGATCCCCTCAACTCCATTGGGACAGTATGCCAAGGTTTTTCTACAGCGAACGGTCGCAACTCTTCCTGCTCGTTGCATCGGCGACGTTTATTTTCGGTTCCTTCTCGGTTTCGGTTCCTTAAGAATCTGAAAACAAAGAAGCTTAATCATCTTTGAACGGGTTCTATTTATTTATCCACGACGTGGACCTGGTACTGAGTCTGTGTCTTTGTATGGTTCTAATTATTGCTCGGGTGCCAATTTGTAACGGGTAGTTACAAACTGCGTAGCTTTTATTTTGCTCGGGCGCCATTTTGTAACGGGTAGTTGTTTTAAGGACGACTGACTCAGTAAAACACAATTTAAAAATAAAGCAAATATATTAAAGGTAATTATATACAGTTTAAAACAAATAAAATAAAATATAATTCCATCTTCTGCAAAGGAAAAACAATATTAAACTTTATTATAGTTATCCGATCATAATAGCAACATCGAAATAATACGATAAACAATATATACAATAATAATCTCGCTACGTTAAAACAACGTAGCCTGGAGACGGCATTTCACTTCAATGCAGTCACTCGTTCCTCGCTACTACCGCCTACTGCGATAACGATTGTGGCAAGACTCCACGTCACTACGGTGGCGTCTACCTAGGCATAGTTCCGCCTCACAAACGGCGCATCTTTGCCAGGCCAGCTGAAGCTCGTTCAATACGCGAGGCATCAGCTGTTGAGCCATAGTAAGTTCAATACACGAACCATGACTGATTTTCTCATTCTCCTAGCTCGCCTTAAATATGCTCTCGATGCCCTCTCCTTCGGTTTCCCCCAGCGGTGCCGTGAAGAAGGAATGCGCAAACACGGACACTCCATCAGTCCCCTCCGGTAACAGCAGCTCATCGCCCGCCGAGGCATCACATCGTTACAAACTGAAGTGATGATGGTAGGTGGCTAGCGCCATCTGGCATTGAAAGACGAAGTAGTTTTCAATCCTAATGGTAAATTATTAATATTGAAAATATTAAAAATATTACTAAAAGATTTTTAAATTGAAAACTTATTGGTACATTTTCCTGGTGACACCTCCAAGACTTCTACAATTTGCAAGTCAAATGGATGCTGCAGTGAAGACGAGAGGGAAGGAATTCTACACTATGCAATTCACATCCCCCGTCTGCAGCTGGTAAAGTTCCAACGGAAAAATGCACCTAGTTACTCTACGGAGTAATACGACTATAAAATAAAAATGTATACCATTTTTATTCAGTTGCAATGCGAAGGCAAAACAATCCTACTTTTCAATTAGAATACGGAGTGCAGTCCAGTCCCTTGAATCGCGATTTTCGGCTCTTATTGGAGCCTTCATCGGAAGGAACGTAGGCACTGTTCTCCATATTTTAACTGATTCGTATCGAGAGGTTCTCCCACCCATTGCAACTGAAGTGATGATAGTAGGTGGCTAGCGCCATCTGGCATTGAAAGACGAAGTAGTTTTCAATCCTAATGGTAAATTATTAATATTGAAAATATTAAAAATATTACTAAAAGATTTTTAAATTGAAAACTTATTGGTACACTTTCCTGATGACACCTCCAAGACTTCTACAATTTGCAAGTCAAATGGATGCTGCAGTGAAGACGAGAGGGAAGGAATTCTACACTATGCAATTCACATCCCCCGTCTGCAGCTGGTAAAGTTCCAACGGAAAAATGCACCTAGTTACTCTACGGAGTAATACGACTATAAAATAAAAATGTATACCATTTTTATTCAGTTGCAATGCGAAGGCAAAACAATCCTACTTTTCAATTAGAATACGGAGTGCAGTCCAGTCCCTTGAATCGCGATTTTCGGCTCTTATTGGAGCCTTCATCGGAAGGAACGTAGGCACTGTTCTCCATATTTTAACTGATTCGTATCGAGAGGTTCTCCCACCCATTGCAACTGAAGTGATGATAGTAGGTGGCTAGCCCCATCTGGCATTGAAAGACGAAATAGTTTTCAATCTTAATAGTAAATTATTAATATTGAAAATATTAAAAATATTACTAAAAGATTTTTAAATTGAAAACTTATTGGTACATCCCCCGTCTGCAGCTGGTAAAGTTCCAACGGAAAAATGCACCTAGTTACTCTAAGGAATAATACGACTATAAAATAAAAATGTATACCATTTTTTATTCAGTTGCAATGCGAAGAATTGCATCTGAATTGCATCTTCGCCTTGCAACTGAATAAGAATGGTATACATTTTTATTTTATAGTCGTATTACTCCGTAGAGTAACTAGGTGCATTTTTCCGTTGGAACTTTACCAGCTGCAGACGGGGGATGTGAATTGCATAGTGTAGAATTCCTTCCCTCTCGTCTTCACTGCAGCATCCATTTGACTTGCAAATTGTAGAAGTCTTGGAGGTGTCACCAGGAAAGTGTACCAATAAGTTTTCAATTTAAAAATCTTTTAGTAATATTTTTAATATTTTCAATATTAATAATTTACTATTAGGATTGAAAACTACTTCGTAATATTTTAATATTTGGTGTTCCTGAAACTGAAATTCATTTGCAAGCTTATATTGAAAATATGTTCACAGCTGTATCAATGAATCGAAATCTGCAATTAAATGGTTTATATGTTTCCCGTTTAGTTCTACAACCGTCAGAAAACTCAAATAAATGTCGTCCAATTAAAGTTACGTTACCGGATAGTAATCAAGAGACTAATTTTTTAAAGCTAAATCCCAAACTCAAATCAATAGACTGTTACAAGAAGAATATATATATATATATATATATATATATATATATATATATATATATATATATATATATATATGAGGTCAGATCAAACTGTTATGCAACGTGAGTATACTTCAAAAATCAAAGAGGAACTTAGCGATCGTTTGGCAGCAGATGAAACAAATTTGATTATAAAATACAAACATAGTCTACCATTTATTGTCTCAAAAAACCTGTAGTATCATCCACTGGATCACCGAAAAATAATGACAAACTTTCTGTATATTATCAAAACTGTCGCGGTCAAAATTCGAAAACAACTATATTTTTTCAAAATGTCCTAATATCACAATATCGCATTATTGCAATCACAGAATCTTGGCTTCGGGATGGAGTACGCAGTAGTGAACTATTTCCTGAAGACACCTACACAGTTTATCGTAAAGATCGAAGTTTTGGCAAGTTTGGAGGAGGAGTGATTTTTGCTGTAAATAATAACGTGTGTCATTCAGACCAACATAGTGTAGTGTTTTTCCTATAGAAAAAATTGATGTTTTATGTGTTAAAGTTTTCAAAACCAATTGCAAACCAATCTTCTTTATAACAGTGTATATTCCACCTAACGTGACATTTAGTGAGTATTCTGATTTTTTTGACTATATTGAAACTTTCCATGAAACTCATGAGGTCGTTTTGATTGGGAGATTTTAATTTAACAGATCTTGCGGCATATTATGTTAATAATAGTCAATTAACTACCTTAATTAATAGATTTGTTCAACTATTAAATTATACAGATTCTGTACAATGTAACAAAATAAAAAATATACATGGAAAGACATTAGATTTGATTGTAACACAACACCGTCAATTTTTAGTTGCGAAGTTACACCTGAAGTCAATGCCTTAGTTCCTATTGATAATCATCATCTTGCTTTAACTTGTTATTTTCCGTATGAAGTCAAAGAAGATGAATCTTTTGTTCCGAATCAGAAACGTCTTAATTTTAGAAAATATAACGTAAATAAATTTAACAAACTTTTAACCGAAATGGACTGGAATCATTTAAAACATTTTTCAGATGTAGATTCTGCTGTAGATTCGTTTAGTTTGTCTCTCCAAGAAATTATAGATAAATGTGTTCCACTTTGTTCAACTAGATCTCAAAAATATCCAGCATGGTTTACATCTGAAATAATCGCCAAAGTTAAACGTAAACATCATTATCTGAGAATGTATAGACGAAGTAAATATTGTTTTTACCTCCAACGAGCTAAATATCTCAGAAGAACTATTAAATTAGAAATAGGTACAACTAGAATATAAAAAATTTGTTGAAAGATCCCAAAATTCTTTTAAGTCAGATGCGAGACAATTTTGGAGCTTTGTTAATGCCAAAAATAATAAATACCGGATACCTGGTCTGATGAAATACGGTAGTGATAAGTTTACCACGAGTCAAGATATAGTGAACGCATTTGCAAACTTCTTTAAGAGTGTTTATATTTCTGATAGTAATAGCTCTCCTTCTGTTACATCTGATTTTAATTATAATACAAGTTCTTACTTTAATATCGGTAAAATTACCAGTAACGATATTATAGAAGGTGCAAAGAAATTAAAAAATAAATTTTCCTGCGGTCCTGATAATTTTCCTGTTTCGATACTTAAATGTCACGTCCAGTCATTCATAGAACCACTTGTTGTCATTTTTAACCTCATTCTTAAGACAACAACATTTCCAACTGCGTGGAAAAATACAAGAGTTTGTCCTATTTTTAAATCAGGTTTAAACTCTGATATATCTAACTATCGACATATCGCTCTTATATCAGCAGTCTCTAAATTGTTCGAAATTATCTTGACAGATTACTTGTATGCTCATGCGCATTGTTTGATTACCAGCAGTCAACATGGTTTTGTGAAAGCTCGGAGTACGGCAACAAATCTTTGTATATTTACAGAATATGTTTCGTCAGCTTTAGATTCAAGACAACAGGTGGACGTCATATACACTGATTTCAGTAAAGCATTTGACCGAGTCTCACACAATAAATTGCTAAGAAAATTAGATCGGTTTGGAATTTCCAATAACTTTCAAATATTACTGAAATCATATTTAACTGATAGGAGTTTGTTCGTAGAATATCAAGGCTTTCGATCTTTTCGTTTTGTTGCCACGTCTGGAGTACCTCAGGGATCAAATCTGGATCCCTTATTATTTCTCCTTTTTGTTAATGATATCTGCTCCATCGTAGACTCTGAAATACTGTTGTATGCGGACGATATGAAAATATTTCGCAAAATTAACCATATTTCCGACTGCGTTAAACTTTAACAGGATATCTCTGCCATTAATGAATGGTGTTTCAATAATTAACTATCCTTAACTATAAAGAAATGTAAAGTAATGTCCTATACCCGAAAGATCAATAACATACATTTCGATTATAAGGTCAACAACATTTTACTGTCTTCTACCTCAGAGTTTAAAGATCTTGGTGTTATATTTGACAGTAAATTAACATTCTCAACTCATATTAATACCGTGGTCTCTAAAGCAACCAAATCTTTAGGATATATTATTAGAAGCTGCAGAGATGTAACGTCTGTTGAAGCTTTGCGAAGTTTATATTTTGGACTTGTTAGTAGTAAACTTAATTACTGCAGCGTGGTATGGAATCCTAATCATGCAGAACTTATCTCTAATCTTGAATCTGTTCAAAAAAGATTCTTAAGATATTGTTACCTCAAAAAATGTAACAGATATCCGGTTAGAGGCTACAACTATAATTTACTCCTTTCTGAGTTTGGATTCCATTCACTGCGTAAGCAGCGTGAAATAAACGACCTAATATTCATCTTCAAAATTGTTAATTGCCTAATTAATAGCGATGTTTTGCTTAGTCTTATAGACTTTAATGTACCACGAGCTGTGTCACGTTCAGGTGTAACTTTTCATAAAGTATGTGCAGAAGTGTAAATAAAGATCTGTGGACATTTTTTTTCTTAGTTTTAACATCTTTAAACGCGAAATACGCAATAGCTTATCGAATTGATGTCATGTTATTTTTCTTTATTAAGGTCTTTGTTTTTTTTATTATTGTGTATGTGTATTAGCAACAGAAACATTTTTGGTTATTCTTTATTTTATTTTATATTTTGTCGTCAACTGTTCAGTCAATGTAGTTTTTTTATGTACACCTTTATGGGTTTATACCTGGTGGATGTATATTTCAATAAATGAATAAATAAATAAATAAATAAATGGATATACTAAATTGAAATAAAAATCACACAATTAGAATATACGTATATTTTAAGCCATTTAACTACAATAAAACTGTTTGTACAATGAAACAGATATACAATTAGTTTTGAGAAAAGAACTAACAAAATAGAAAAAAAACTTTACTTGACGTAACGAAAGCTTCGCTTGCATGATTTCCTAGAATGAACTTTTAAACAGTCTCTCTTCAAACTCCAGCAAAAATCTGCCATCATATTGGTGTCCCATCTTCCTTGGTCGCGGTCCTCCATGGTTTTTATATCTTGGTGAAATCTCTCACCTTGCTCCTCACTTGTGTCACCTAAGTTTTCAGGGAAACGGTCCAGGTAGCTGTGAAGATAGTGGACTTTGATGCTCATATTACATCCAAGTTATTGGAAGTTATTCAGCAAACGGTTTACCAGCTCAGCATAGCTTTCATTTTTGCGATTTGCCAGAAAATTTTTCAGAATACATATTCACAAATGAAAGCCCAGCTTTATCCTCTACCTCATTCATTGGCCCCACAAAACCGGATCCTTTGTAAGAAGTCTGATCTGTGATCCATCAAAGATTCCAGCTTTAAGTTTTCCGTACTTATCTAGGGCAGCTTCCTCCTATGTAATCGAAGCATGGCCCTTGCTTCATTAGGCCTAGCTTAATATGGAGGGGAAAATACTTTCCAAGCTGTTTTATTTCCTTATAAAATAGTAATGTAACGACATTAAAGTATTATGTCTTGCATAAATAAGGTATAATACAGTGAGAACAACAAATATACTGAGGAAGAAGTTTAATTAACAATGTATATTTCTTTGAATAGCATATTCTTCATTATCTCAAATATTAAAACTACTAATTTCGGAACCTCATCATCATCATCATGGTGCTACAGCCCTTAGAGGGCCTCGACCTTCTCAAGCGTTCTACGCCATTCTGTTCTGTCCCTTGCCTGCACTTTCCAGTTGCCGACTCCGATCTTCTCGGCATCTTGTGTTACCCCGTCCATCCACCTCAACTTTGGTCTACCCCGTCTTCTCATTCCCATGGGTTGAGCTGTTACAATCCTTTTTATCATGTTCGATTCAGGGGCTCGGGCTACATGTCCTGCCCACTGCAGGCGATTTCGCTTAATTATAGTGATAATATCTTTCCCACCAAACGTTTGCTTGTAGATGTTCTGCAGTTCAAAGTTATATCTACGCCTCCATATTCCGTTCTCACAAACCGCTCCGAATATCTTGCGTAGTACCTTTCTTTCAAAAATTGATAGAGCGGATTCATCTGTTTTAGATAGCGTCCATGCCTCTGAACCATATGTGAGAACGGGGACTATCAATGTTCTATACAGCCTTATACGAGTTTTTTGAGACAGACGTTTGTTAGATAAGTACTTTGATAGACCATGATAACACATGTTTGCAATTATTATTCGCCTTTTTATTTCCTCAGATGTGTCATTATTGGGGTTAACCGATGTCCCTAGATATATGAACTCTTTGACCGCTTCGAAGTTTTGGTCATTGATGATTAGATCTGCATCAACATTTCCAGCTCTTGTGTTTGTGTTGGTCGCCATGAATTTTGTTTTATTTTGATTTATATGTAACCCCATTAGTTCTGCTGCTGCTACTAGAAATTTCGGAACCTGCCATATCCATAAAACTAGAGCTGATACAAAAAAAAAGAATGTGTGTGTACTTTGTACGCACGTAAGAAGTTATACTTATATTATATGATTTCAACGAAATTAATATACTTTAAACAGTTTATTTATATTTTATTTAAATATTAAACTAATTTTAATACTTACTACTTCTCAAAAATATTTATTAAAACAGTGCCAAAAATTAAAATAATAAAAGAAAAAAACACACACAAACAAACACATTGAAAAATACCACAAATGATTTCTGACCAATGTAGGAAAAATTTTTAACTAAATACGTATTTTCTGAAAAAAAAATTATATAATAAACTTACAATCATAAAATGTATAAAAAAAATAAAAAAATAAAAAATACCATTGGGGTTCGAACCCGCTTATCAGCGCAGTTAGTATTGAAATTCATTCACCTTAAACTTTTACCCACGGGGACCATGTGTCATAATGTGCGAATATTCACTAACTAAACGGATTAAACTTTTGACGGTTCTGAATTTAACCAAATTATTTTGATTTTGAATTGAAATTATTTAGAATTGAAAGAAATATTAGAATACAACAAAACATAGAGTAAGAAAACAATATATTAGGTGAATATTGATAGAAATTTTGATGGTAATCAAATTATGTAAATCAAAGCATTACATACTATTTTAGTAGGTTCTTTTTAAATTTTCTAAATAGGTAGGTCCTACCTATGAAATTTTTTATTAGGATACTGAAACATTTACAATTATTACGTACCTGTCGCTTTTAAAAACTATTTAAAATGTCACTACAATATTATAAACTTGCATTTTTCTCTGCCATCACAACAATAAAAACTAATATACACAACATTAATTTGTTTATCCAAAATCTCGATATTGAACAATTATTGACAGATGATTTTAACACCCAATCAGATCCCGTATAACGTTTATACCATACTGTCTGTGTGCGCATGCGCGCAGAATTATGAAATTTTACTCTCAATCGCGCCTAAAGAAGTATAACTTCAAAAAACGGAATCCATATTTCGATTTACCGCCCCTAATATAGTAAAAATCAGTTTAAATATTGACGGCATCAAAACAATTTTTTTTTCTGTAGACCTGTGGACGTGCACTGATAATATATTCGTTCTGCAGCAGGTAATAGAAAAACGGAAGGCAAGGAATCTATCTACCCACCTATTGTTTGTATATTTAGAGAAGGCATACGATACGGTAATGCGTTATCTTCACTATTTTTTAACCTTGTATTAGAGAAAGTCATGAAGTCGGCCGAAATAAGGACAGAACTGCTATCGGTTCAAGGTCCCAAGTTATTACTAGCTTACGCAGATGACATTGATCTCGTTGGAGACTCCATCCTATCCCAAAAGCCATTTTCAACAATGTGAAAGGACCAACAAGCGAAGTAGGGCTGAGGATTAATGAAGAGAAGACGAAATATAATATGTGTATAAATAGAACGACACGAAGAGACAGGATAGGACAAAATGTGACGGTCAACACCTTCAATTTCGAAAGAGTACAACGTTTTAAGTATCTGGGGGCCGTAATCTCACGTGACAACGATGTTACTGAAGAAATAAAAGACAGAATCGAATCAGCAAATCGCTATCTATTCGCACTGGATAAGCTTATAAAATCAAAAAATCTTACAAGAAGTTCCAAGATCAAAATTTATAAATCCATCGTCAGACCAGTACTAACATATGGATGCGAAACGTGGACCATGACCAAATCAAACAAAGAAAAGCTCAGACGTTTTGAACGAAAAACACTTAGAAAAATTTTCGGACCTCACCACGACATTAACACAAACCAGTATAGGATCAGAACCAACATCGAATTAAAGCACTTTACAATGACACCGATATTGTCCAAGAAATTAAATCACAGCGACTAAGATGGGCAGGCCACGTGCACAGACTTCATAATGAAAGACTTGTAAAACTGGTATGGGAGGAGATTCCTACAGGCAAAAGACCACTTGGACGTCCCAGAATGCGATGGAGAGATAACATTCAAGAAGATCTCCGGAAAATGAACATTCCATTTGACCCTAGGTTGATGGAAGACCGAAGAAATTGGAAGAAAGTTGTACAGTCAGCCAGGACCCACCCAGGGTTGTAGCGCTACGTGATGATGATGATGATGATGATGATGATGATGATGATGATACGATACGGTACCTTTGAAAAAACTGTTTCAAACATTGACGAAAGTAGATCTCAGTAGAGAGTATCGCAAATATATACAAAAATGTAAGAAATGTCGTTAAATAATCATTTTCAATAACAAAGGGGCTTCAACAAGAATGTTGGCTGTCTCCGAGCTTATTTAAAATATATATTCAATCATCGCTAGAGCTGTAGAGGAAACAAGTATCCAGAATGGGAATAGACAGGCGGTGGTAAATGTCTAACAACTTTGTTTTTCGCAAATGATCAGGTAGTCGTAGCGAATGATGAGGAAGACATGGATTACATGTTTAGAAAACTAAAGAAAGGATATGAAAAATAGGACTTCAATATGAATATGTCAAAGACAGAGTATTTTAAAATAGGGGATGATGAAGAGTATCCAGAGTTAGAAATTAGAACCACAAAAACATGTAAATAATATAAATATCGCGGATCTACAATATCTAAAGAAGGCACTACCAAAACAGACATCGAAAACAGAACGTAACATGGCAAAAAAGCGATAAACATTATAAGCTCTCTACTATGGTCTAAAGATATAAGACAAAAAACTAAATTGACAATCTATCGTACCTTGGTAGAGCCTATTATGACATATGGGTCAGAAGTTTGGCAGATCACGAAAAAAGATAGAAAAAGAATAGATGTAGTAGAAATGGATTATCTAAGGAGAGCGTGTGGTATATTCAAAAAATATCACATCGGGAATAAAGGTATTAGAAGGAGGACAAATACTGTATATTCCAGTGTAGATAGAATTGAAACGAGACAACTAGTGTGGTATGGTTACGTGAAACGAATGAATAATGATAGATGGCCAAAGAAAGCTTTAAATTACATAACACAACAAAAAAGAAGAAGGGGAAGGCCTTCAGTTAGCTGGGAAGAAAACGTACGGCACATCATGAGATATAGAGCCATCAAAGAAGACGAATTATTGATGGATAGAAAACGCTGGCGGTCGAAATGCGAGAAGCGGCAGAGGCTGTAGGAACCTCGCTTATAGCGTTGACTGAAATATTATGGTCTAAGAACTAGCAACGTTTTCGAGAAAGTATTTTAAGACGGCTGATTCTTTCCCTATGCTTCCTCGAACACAGTACCGGCCATCTGGCTGCGGATACAGGTTGCGTTCATTACTGCGCAGCGCACCTGTACAGGTAAATACAAAATCAGGGTGATTCATTAGTGTGAAAAAGCTTAGTAGATCCGCTATAGTAATAGATAGGAATAAAAGTTAATAACAAAAATTGTAGCTAACATTGCGCTTCACATTACAAAATTAGTTAGAATGTTACAGGGTGTTCGATAACACAGTGGCAGACCAAACTTTTGTTTTTTTTTAATGGAACACCCCATATTTTATTTTATATTCGAAATCTTCTTAACTTCCCCATCACAAAAATATAAAGTTTTGTTATGTTATACAGGGTATTTACAAAGTTATGTTATAATCAATGTTCTATGAAAATCGTAATAAGTTCAGCTCCCTGTATAAATAAAAATAAGCACAACAGCAATGGTTTATTGGTGCCATATTTTTTTGTTGATTGTCAAAATTTATAAAAATGGTTGATATTGCTAATTTTTTTTATATCGAATACAGGGTGAGTCAAAACGCAAGTACATTATTTTCACCGTAATTTTAAATAGAACACCCTAATTAATAACATGCTCTGAAAAATGAAAATATCTCGAAAACTAACAAATTTAGGCATAGGGAGTATTAAACAAAAATTAAAGTACGGTAATGATATTTTTCGATAGTGATATAAAATACAGGGTGTTCCATTTAAAATTTCTGAGCAAAGAATGTACTGGCGTTTTGACTCACCCTGTATTCGATATAAAGAAAATTAGCAATATCAACAGTTCTTAAAAATTTTCAAAATTAACAAAAAAATATGGCACCAATAAACAATTGCTGTTGAGCTTGTTTTTATTTATACAGGGAGCTGAACTTGTTACTATTTTCATAAAAAAATTGGTTATAACTTTGTAAAAGCCCTATATAACATAATAAACCTTTATATTTTTGTGATGGGGAAGTTAAGAGGATTTCGAATATAAAATAAAATATAGGGTGTTCCGTTTAAAAAAACATAAGTTTGGTCTGCCACTATGTTATCGAACACCCTGTAACAATCTAACTAATTTCGTAATTAGAAGCTGAAAGTTGGCTACAATTTTTATTATTAACTTTTCTTGCTATCTATTACTATAGCGGATCTACTGAGCTTTATCACACTCATCAATCACCCTGTATATTGAATTTAAATTATATTAGGACGAAAAATTTTTTGTCATTAATTTCTAAACCACAGAAATGTCTGGCAATGATAGTTCATATTTCTAATAATGTTTAAAAAGTAATGACAAAAACATTTTTCGTCTTACAATAATTTTAAATTCGATATGTTTACCTGTACAAGTATGCTGCGCAGTAATGAACGCAACCTGTATCAGTAGCCAGATGGCCGGTACGGTCTTCGAGGAAGCATAGGGAATAATATATTAAAGAACCAATTGTCTTAAAATAATTTTTTTCCGACGTTTGGTTTGGTTTCCGACGTTTCGGACTCTTGGTCCATTATAGGGTATTGAAATACCAATATATATCTATTAGATAGATAAAACAGATGAAATGATTGAAATGTTAAATTTATTTCCTATCCTTCTAAGTTTTCCGAAAATTATACATATTATGGTATTGTCATTTTTCTCGTATTATTTCTAGTGAATGTTGTAGAATCCCTTATAGTTGTTATGTTCCATTCGGTCTATTCTTGAAAATTCCTGATTTATAAACGACAAGGATAATAATTTTTATAATAAAACATATGTTAAAATGTTTCTCCTCTAGGAATAAAAGAATACAACACTGGAACAAGTAATTTTAGCTATATCATATAGGGATTTATTGATTCCCTTTTTAATATTCATGTTGTGATTTTATTTGTAATTTAAATGTATCTTGGTTTGTGTTGGTTTTCTATACACCTGAGTCTCAAATCCTGTATCCTCCTTTGAGATTAAAACGTCCAGGAGGGGTAGTGTTTTATTATATTCCTTTTTCATGGAAAATTTTATTGCCTTTTTTATATCGTTTATATTATTTAGGAATGTGTCCAACAACTCTGACTCATGAGTTTGATCAAATTAAGAACACGTCATCTAAATATTTGTATCTCCACCATATTGTGATTTTAATTTTTTTTTACATTAACATATTATTTAGAATAGGCAGTTATTTAGAATAGGTAATCCAAATAGGGATTGCACTTTTGAAATGGTTAATTTGGGAATCATATTAACAAACACATATAAAATGATGACCAAGGGTGCTATAAGCGTAGGGAGATTAAATAAGAAGATCGAAAGAAATATCTAAAGGGCAAAATGAAGAAAATACATCAATAATTGATGTATTTTCTTCATTCAACTAGGCAACTGAAAAACATATTGAAGACCAAATGAGTCTGAAATCTGAAAAGACACAAGGGCTTTTTTGTCACTATTCCAACAACAAATTGTACACTGTATACTTCTTGTACTGATATGTAAGTACCAATAATTGTAATTATTAATACTTTATGTATCATATACTGACTACAACAGTTAACATCAGATCAGTACTGGTCTATTCGAACACCTTTGTGACACCTTCAGTGTTTTTATTACCTATTGTTAAACCTAACACCTAAAACTTAACCTAGGGCAAACTGTTTTCTGACACAGCTTCATTTATTTTTAGCTTTGTTTCTGAGGGCCTGATGATGGCATACAAAATGTAAATGCCGAAACCGGTCGCCCACATACTGTAGTTAATAAAACCTTGAAAAAGATTATGAGCATTAGACTCCTTATTTCGTAGCATTACTAAAAGATTTTTAAATTGAAAAACTTATTGGTACATTGTCCTGGTGACACCTCCAAGGCTTCTACAATTTGCAAGCCAAATGGATGCTGCAGTGAAGACAAAGGGAAGGAATTCTACACTATGCAATTCACATCCCCGTCTGCAGCTTGGTAAAGTTCCAACGGAAAATGCACCTAGTTACTCTACGGAGTAATACGAATATAAAATAAAAATGTATACCATTTTCATTCAGTTGCAATTCGAAGGCAAAACAATCTTACTTTTCAATTAGAATACGGAGTGCAATCCAGCTCTCTGAATCGCGATTTTCGATTCTTATTGGAATCTCATCGGAGAGAGCGCAGGCTTGTTCTCCATGGCTTGAGAACAAGCCTGCGCTCTTTCCGATGAGATTCCAATAAGAATCGAAAATCGCGATTCAGAGAGCTGGATTGCACTCTGTATTCTAACTGAAAAGTAAGATTTTTTTGCCTTCGCATTACAACTGAATGAAAATGGTATACATTTTTATTTTACTACAAATACAATGGTACCTTTGGATGGTGAAATGATTGTGAAAAGTAATAGTTTTAAGTACCTAGGATCGGTATTACAGAGTAATGGAGAAATAGATGGAGATGCATGCAGTAGAATTAGGACTGGATGGATGAAGTGGAAAGAAGCGAGTGGTGTGTTGTGTGACAGAAAATTTCCAATGAAGCTGAAGAGAAAATTATATAAAACAGCCATAAGATCGGCTATGATGTACGGAACTGAATGTTGGGCAGTGAAAAAGAAAGAGGAACAACGAATGCATGTGGCGGAAATGAGAATGCTTAGATGGATGAATGGAGTGACAAAGAAGGATAAAATTAGAAATGAGTATATTAGGGGAAGTCTAGGTGCGGCACCAATTGATGCCAAAATGAGAGAGCATAGGTTAAGATGGTTTGGTCATGTTCAACGTCGAGACGTTAATCACCCAATACGAAGAATGGCTGAAGTGCAGATCCCTGGAAGGAGTAGGAGAGGAAGACCAAAGAACACCTCTGGGGAGAGGATAAGGGAGGACATGTTGGTAAAGGGGATTAACATTGATATGACATAAGATAGAATTGTATGGAGAAATGCAATTAGGGAAGCCGATCCCGCATAGGGATAAGGCAAAGAGAATGATGATGATGTCTAGCAAATAGAGAGTACTATGGATTAAAGAAAGAAACTGATAACATCAAGAATAGTAACAAAAATAACGAAAATATTGATATACAGAACTCTAATTAAGTCCGTCCTCACTTACGCGTCAGGAATATGGACGATAACAAAAAGTGCTGAAGAACAGTTTGGCTGTTTCAAACGTAAAATCCTCAGACATATTTATAAAGGCGTGCAGGAAAACGGATTATAGCGTAGAATTTTGAGCTTTACTGCCTAGTATTGGTAGGTCTATCAAAATAAACAGGCTGCTGTGGCTAGACCACTTAGAGGTAATGAATGATATAGAGCCGTCGAAACACATTTGTAACCAAAGACCCGATGAAGTGGGAAGAAGAGGCAGGCCCAGAGCACGATTCAAGGAACAGGTGGAAGACTTACGAGTATTAAGAGGACGAAATTGGAATAGGAATAGAAAGGAATGGAGGCTGATTCTAAAACAGGCCAAAACCCACCATGGGTTGTAGAGCCAATGATGATGAAAAACTAAAATTGGACAAATATGAGCGGAAGATCCTTAGAGGTCACTGGAAAAGCGCAGCCAAGGACAGACAAATATGGAAAGATTTGGGGAAGGCCTATGTTCAAAGTTGGATAGAAATGGGCTAAATAAGAAGAAGAAGAAGAAGAAGAAGAAGAAGAAGAAGTATTGTTCCAGAGACATTAACATAAGGACTTTGAAACTATTTGAGCAGTTTTGTAATTCTTAAAAACCTAAACTCCAGACTAATGTGGGAATACCTAGAAGGGCTCAACAAATTGGCAGAATATAACAGTGTCACAGAACCTTGGTATTGGTTCCAGGTCTCTAGGGAATACACGGCAATTAAAAAGATGAATAACTTGCTAGAAAAGAATCATTAAAAAATACTTTGGTCCACAGACCAAAATTTTTAGATGTTATGGATATTGTTAAAAGAAAAAACTTACGTTTTTATTGTTAAAAAGTTATGTTAGTATTATTGAAGTTATCACACACCTTTTTCTACAAAAATCAGAATGCCACCTCTCACATCTCACATCCACCTCAAAACAGATCCGCCCTGGTGTATTATTAGATCATAAAAGAGACAATATTGTAAGTAAACTAATATACATGATATTTTCTGTTCAAATATATTGAGTATAAAATTTGCACAGTCTCGCAATACCATATAGAATATAGATACAACAATACAAATATTTAACTCATTCTACAATGTACATTTTAGCGTTGAGATTAAAGAAGATAATAGTGCACTATTTTTAAATTCCAAACGTCGCTATCGTCCAATAACGCTTTTCAATTTTCTTTACAAGTTGCTCAATAAAATATTAATTACTGGACTTACTGGAGAAAACTGAGTGTGGAGTCAGTGGCGGATCCAGAAATTTGGGAGGGGGGCGGAGTCATGGATCTTGAGGGTTATTTTTTTACTTTTTTCTGATGCAAGGTCACTTAGTCTGACCACTCCTAGGATAAGTGGGTTTTCCATTATTTTTGGGATGGGCCTAAATTTTTTTTGTTTGGCAGCTCTCGGTTTTTCTTTTTTTTTTAGGATTATTGAATTGATATTGATTTTTGTTTCGGGGGCAGGGGGTCATGAGCACGTGACCACCCCCTCTGGATAGGGGAACGCCAAACATCACTGAGTGGGGTTTGCTATTGGTGGATAGGGGAATGCCTCCCAGATATGGGTGGTACTGGGGAAGGAAAACGCTAAATGACACAGGCAGTCCTCCAATAACTAAGGACCAGACTATAACTAAAAAATGGCAAGGTGATTGGACCAGATGGAATTTACGTGGAAACATTAAAGCTTTTAGGTACCGAGGGCATTAAGATACTTACGAAATTATTCAACTTAATCTACGAAAGCGGAAAAATTACTAGATTGCCTTAAATCCTCATTGAACGACCGAAAAAAACATGGTGACACGGTGACATGGTGACATGGTGACACAAGGGTGACATAGTGTCAACTTGCGCTTTTACCCTGGGGGTGGAAGCCACCCCTTCTCAGGGGTGAAAATTATTTTATTAAAAATATCCCCAGAATTCGATAGAGGGACAAAATCTAAGCAAAATTTGTTACATAAAGTTGTTAAAATAAATCAAAACTTTTTGAGTTATTTTAGACCAAAGATTTTAATTTTTCGTGATAAAAATGCATGTTTTTAACCGATTTTTAATAGATAACTCAAAAACTATAAGATTTAACAAAAAAGTTATTATTACCAAAATTGAAACTAATAAAAAATGAAATAAACTCGTTACTGGAAAAACCTTTTAATGTTAACTAAAAGTGAGTTATAGGTAATTGAATGTATATTTTTTCGGTGAGTACCCAAATCTAAGTATTCAAGCTTAAATAACGGGAAAATTATGCATTTTTAACATAATCTTATTAAATATTTGTCAAAGTACTTAGAAATATCTTTCAAATGAGCCCCCGAACAAGTTGATAGCATTAAAATTTATGCACTAAATATTTATTAAAAAAGTTATTGTTTTTTTTTTAAATAGCTCTGTTAATTTTTACGATATCAAGTTTGCCTGAATACCATTTGAAATTTAATTTTAATGGCTATGAACCCACGTTGAATTTAATTTTTTAAACCCCTTACTTTTTTAAAAATAAAAGGTTAAATGGCCCCGGTTACATGGTTCTTGCAGCAAAATTTAAGCTTTAAACGTTTATATCTCGGTTATTTCTTACTCTAAAGAACTAGTAAAAAGGTAAAATATTTGATACAGAAAAAACTAAAATTTGGTTATAAATATATCAGTTTTTACGTATATTTGAGTATTTTTTGAGTTATTCTATTTCTATCAGCCTTGTGACATCCAATATTGGACATAAGCCTCCCATTCGCCCTCCATCTTTCTCTATCCTGAGCTATGTGCATCCATTTTGAGCCGGCTTGGTATTTTAGGTCATCTACCCATCTCATTTGTGGTCTACCTCTTTTTCGTTTGTATATCCAATCCATGGTCTCCAATTTGTAATAATTTTATTTCATCTTTCGTCTTTTTGTCTAATAGTATGACCGGCGAATTTCCATTTTAGTTTAGCTGTTTGACGAGTAGCATCCTTTTGTTATATTTCTTACCCAGGAATTCCTTTTTCTATCTGGCAGTCTTGTGTTGATCATTTGTCAGAGAAATGTAAAGATAAATGATCAGCATTTGGAGTTATTATCAAATAATTGCGATATTTTTAAAAATTCTGATTTTTTTAAATTACATCTTTATTTCAAAAATATGCATTCTAAACCTGTCAAAATAGTTGAAATCATTACCTATGCTAATATAAAGAAATTCTTCCAAGGATTACTATAAATTTTAATTTTTGTGGAAATGGCGTATGTTTTATTTGTCACTTTATCCTAAAAAGTTCTAAAGGGCTCTCTTATTTTCATCATAACCTGCTTGCTTAATTGTGCTGTTATTAAATTATACTGGAGCTCATTTGATAGCTACTCCGAAGTACTTTGACAAGTGTTTAACAGGTATATTTTATAAAATGCATCGTTTTTCCGTTATTTAAGCTTTAATACTTAGATTTATTTGAGTACTCGTCGAAAAAAATATACATTAAATTACCCATAACTCACTTTCAATTAACATTAGTTTAGTTCTTTAAGTGAGGCGTGTATTCAGCTTTTTATTATCTTTAATTTTGGTAATAATAACTTTTTTGTAAAAGCTTATAGTTTTTGAGTTATACGTGAAAAACAGCTTTAAAACATGCATTTTTTATGAAAAAATAAAATTTTTGATCTTTAAAAACTCAAAAAGAATTGATTTATATTAATAACTTTATATAACAAATTTTGCTTAGAATTTGTCTCTCAGGGGCGTCATTTGGGCGTCCAGGGGGGGCATTGGCCCCCCCTGGCCCTAAAAAATGACTAAAATTTACAAAAAATACATCAATATTCATCAAAACATCATATATAATGTATTGTATATATAGTGCTTGCCCCCCCCAAACAAAATTTCAAATGACGCTCCTGTTGTCTCTCTATCGATTTATGGTATTATTAAAAAATTCACCCCCGAGAAGGAGTGGCATCCACCACCACTGTAAAAGCGCAAGTTGGCATCATGTCACGTTTGTTCCTTGAGGTATCCTGTAACCAGGGCCTATTTTACCACTAGGCCCGTGGGGCATCTGCCTCGGGCCCGTATTTGAATGGGGCCCGGAGAGATCACCAAACAAAACATGTTTACTACAATAAAACAAATTTTTAAAAATTGTTTCATTTTATGAACAGGCAATGATAAATGATAACCATAAGAGTTATAATTAAATGGATCGGCGCAAACTTTCGGCTTCAATGCCCTTTAAATGCATTCATTTTTTCGAATCCTCAAAAAAAAACTAATTATTATTTTAAAAAAATTTAGACGCAGAATGAACGGTTACATTATTACCGAGGGCCGAATGTCCCTTAGAATAAATAAAAAGTTTCTTTTTAATAAGATATGTATTAAAAATTAAAAATCACACTCAATTTTCTCTTTTTTCACCCCTGTAACCTATTAAAATAAACATTATCGAAGATTTCAGGGACTTTCGGCCCTCGGTAGTAACGTAATCTTTCATTCTGCGTGTAAATTTTTCAAAAATACTTTTTAGTTTTCTCAGGCTTCGAAAAAAGCGAATGCATTTAAGTAGCATTGAGCCGAAAGTTTGCGCCTATCCCCTTAAACAATGTTTAGTTGTTTAAATATAAATTTGGTTTATTGTTAATAAAAAATTTATTTTCTTGTGCAACTAAGTATATATTTCTATTAAATAATTAATACATTTAATAAAGTTATTATTATTACTAAATTATATTTAGGGGCCCGAAAATTGTGTAGTGCCTCGGGCCTGATTTAAAGTAAAATAGGCTCTGCCTATAACTATTCACCAATTTTCATGAAAATTGATGAAGGTGCAACGAAATCGGAGGTGGAAACCTTCAGCGACTGCACTAAGTGGATTGAAAGATATTTTCCCTAATTTTGACATTGCTTTCCACATTTATTTGTGCGTCCCAGTTGCCAATGTGTCCTCTGAAAGGTCATTTTCGAAAATGTCAAGAATTAAAAATAATTTCCCATCAAATATGACGCAAGATAGTGTTAGATAACAATTTGTGGATTTTGTCAAAAAAAAAATTTTTTTTGAAAAGTCTTTTTTTTCAAAAGAAGTCTCTGAAGGGATCGAACTGGATTGGCAATTTTTTATGTTATATAATAATAATAATAATAATAATAATGTTTGCGAATACGGGAGATGGTCCGTTTGGAGAAGTCCCAGCTTGATAGCTATCTCTTGATGAAGTATTTTTCCAACTGCGTCATGCCGTTCCTTGTATTCAGTTGCAGCAAATGCCTGGCAGCCCCCTGTAAGATGTTGTATGGTTTCTTGGGTTTGACATCCATATCGGCATCTGTCGTTTTGAACCTGAGGGTCTTTGATGATATATTTCAGGTAATTTCTGGTTGGTATAACCTGATCCTGAATGGCCAGTAATGAACCCTCCGTTTCAGGGAACATCTTTCCTGATGTCAACCAATAGTTCGACGCTGTATTGTCGACATAGTCTTGGCTGACCTCATTGGGATGTCGCCCGTGCAGAGGTTTACCCATCCAGGTGCACATTTTTTCATCTTTAGTGAGGTGGTTTATGCGCATTTATAATGTTTGCAAAGAGGGAGTGTGAGCCGTATGGCTAAATCTGGATATTTGCAAAAAGTGCAGTAGAAAGAACGACATTACCACGGAATCTAGGAGGAAGAGGACTTATGGATATAGGTGAGCAGTTAGATAAACAAATTGCTAATTTAAGAACTTATTTTCAGATGCAAGCTGAGACATCTACTCTACATCGAGCAATTTGCGCAGTAGATGACACAACACCGATCAAACTGAGGGAATCAGAAATGCGCATAAACCACCTCACTAAAGACGAAAAAATGCGCACCTAGATGGGTAAACCTCTGCACGGGCGACATCCCAATGAGTTCAGCCAAGACTATGTCGAGAATATAGCGTCGAACTATTGGTTGACATCAGGAAAGATGTTCCCTGAAACGGAGGGTTCATTACTGGCCATTCAGGATCAGGTTATACCAACCAGAAATTACCTGAAATATATCATCAAAGACCCTCAGCTTCAAAACGACAGATGCCGATATGGATGTCAAGCCCAAGAAAGTATCCAACATCTTACAGGGGGCTGCCAGGCATTTGCTGCCACTGAATACAAGGAACGGCATGATGCAGTAGGAAAAATCCTTCATCAAGAGATAGCTATCAAGCTGGGACTTCTTCAAACGGACCATCTCCCGTATTATCAATACGTCCCTGAGAGTATGCTTGAGGATGGCAACTACAAGCTATACTGGGACCGCACTGTACTCACAGACCAAACAGTGGCACATAATAGACCAGATCTCGTACTAGATAATAAATTAACAAGACAGCCAACACTAATTGATGTGGCGATACCTAACAACAATAATCTACGTAGTAAATTTACTGAAAAGATCGCCAAGTACAGAGATCTGGAAATTCAAATACGAAGGCAATGGAGAATGCAAAGTACCCAGACGATACCGATTATCATGTCTACTACTGGAGTCATTCCGAAGACCCTCCTCGAAAGCATAAAAAAGCTGGGTCTAAATGAACACCTTTATAAGACCATGCAGAAAGCTGTACTACTTGCGACGGCCAGATGCGTACGAAAATTTCTGGGAGAAACTCCAGCATACCAAGTCACCTAGGGCTCGAAAACACGGAAAGAGTCCCACCAGAGCTCAATCCTTTTGATACCGTAGGGTCTGGGATGAGTCAATTTTCCCCTTAGAGGGAGTGTGAGCCGTATGGCTAAATCTGGATGTTTATTTACTTTCAAAATAACACAAATGGAAATACACTTAACAATTCAATACATATAAATAAATATAAATATAGATATAAATATAAATATAAATAATATGAGTAAAATATAAATATATATGAATTTATCATGAATATACTGTACAAGTTATAAGCAAATAAATAAACACAAAAGAAATTCCCCGAAGAACCAAAGGTTGTGCACAGGGATTATTCACATTTATTTAGCTCTAATTAAAGGTTAATATTAAGTTAAAGGTATATAAACATCATAGTTTAAATCCATTTTAAGTGTATTCTTATTTAAATAAAAATGTCTGCAACTTTTTTCGCAAAAGTGGTACATGTTTGAAGGGCGGCTACTAGAGAATTGCCTAGGGCGTCAATTGACCTAAACGCGGCCCTGATGACCTATGGAGCAGAAAATTGGGTAATAAACAAACGAAACAGGTCCAAAATTACAGCAACTGAAATGGAATTCATGAGAAGAAGCTGCAGAGTGATAAGAATAGATCGCATTAGAAATTAGGAGATAAAACGAAGAATGGCCTCAGCCACATCGAAGAAAAACGTTTAATATGGTATGGACATGTGAGAAGAGCAGATCGTACAAGGTAGATATCAAAGATTTCGGATTGGAGCCCAATAGGAAAGAGAAGAAGATAGACCCCGAAGATCATGGAGGGATGAACTGGACGAGGCCATGGAAAGACGAGACCTTGGAGATGGAGAATGGCAGAACAGAAACGACCGGAGACGTTGGTTGAAAGAAGGAAGGCGAGGACAGCTGTAAAAATCCTTGTATAGATAGATGATTAACAGCACACGTTTTGTTAGTAAACTTGAACCGAAGAAGTTTAGCTTCTTATAGCATTGAAGAAATCCAACACTGGTATACTTCTTGGTCTGCATAAGGCCTGGATCCCGCGTACCAAAAAAATTTATTAAGAACAAGCTGAAAATTTGTTAATAGTTTAATGGTATCTAGTCGGACTAACTTTGATGTATGGGAACGTTGGAACAGGGGAAGTTTTAATTTTGGAACGTAATTTTAATTGTGGAACTTGTCATCCTGACAAGTTTATGATTGTGAAAACTAGCAGGTTGTTTTTAAGTTTATTCAATAGCAAACTTTATATAATTTATGAAAAAATGTTTGTCCGAAAAATATGTTGGGCATTTTAATAAGCACTTTAAGCAGGCCTACGATACGGTAAGGCGGCAACAGATGTACGAACTAATGAAAGAGATGGGCCTACCAAGTAAAATCGTCAGGCTGGTAAAAATGACTATGGATAACACCACAAATTAAATAGCGTTAAAGGGGCATAAATCAAATAATTTTGAAACAAAGGAACGATTAAGACAAGGAGATCCACTATCAACGACTCTTTTTAATGTAATACTGGAAGGAATAATTAGAAAAAGTAAAATAAACACACAGGAAACGATTTTTAAAAATGGCCATCAATGTATTTATAGCATTCGCAGACGATCTAACACTATTAACGACAAGCAAGAAAGAGCTAAAAAAATTAATGAGCAACATAATAAAAGAAGCAAAAAGGTTTGGTCTCCTCATAAATAAGGAAAAGACAAAATACATGATACTGGGAGAAACAGATACGGAAAAAGAAGACAATTTCACATTGGAGATAGAAGGAGAAAATTCATGCGCGTTTAAAAGAGTTTCAGAATTTACTTACCTCGGTGTAAAAGTAAATGAAAAGGGACATGGGTAAAAGGGGATAAAAGCAAGAATAGCAAAAGGAAACAAAAAGTATGGGGCATTGCGATTATTAATGAAATATAAATATGTCTCTTGGGTACTTAAAAAATCAGAAATAGACCTTTTAGAAAGATGGGAGAGGAAAATACAAAGAGCAATATATGAAGGCGTGAAAATAGATGGTCAATGGAGAAGAAGAAATAATAAGGAACTTGAAGAAATATATAACGAACCAAAAATAACGACGGCAATCAAAGCACAGAGAATTCGATATTTAGGACACATTGAAAAAATGGGAAGGGGAAGAATGCCAAAAATGGTACTATCACGTAAACCAATACAAAAAAGAAGAATAGGTAGACCAAGAAGGAGATGGAAAGACAGCGTATATGAAGAATTACAAAAAAGTAATATTGTATACTGGAAAGAAAAAGCTTTGGACAGAAAACAATGGAGGGAAGTGGTCAAGAAATGTATGGAAAGACTACAAGGAATATCTTAATATCTAAGTGTTTTATACGAATGAATATAATATTGTATAATATAGTAGTATAGGATATAGTGTTATAAATATTATAATATGCAATAGTACCTAATTATTGTAAGAAAAAATTTAATCTTTCAGCCCAAGATCTTCAATGCCTGTTAAGCTAAATAAAAAAAATAAATTTTAATAAGTCCGACACGTAAAACATGTCAAATGACAGGAATTAGGTTGGTGATAAATATAGCAGTCTGATTTTTGCAAGACAGTTTAACGAAAGGGTAACAAATCAATTGGAAGTTCTGTCCGACAAAATACATGGGACGTTTTCGTAGTCTGACGTTTGAAACCTGTAACCTGTTCTACAATTAAACCTTCCCCTGTTCCAGTGTTCCTGTCAATCAAAGTTAGTCCGACTAGACAACGTTAATAAGTATATTAACACATTTTCACTTGCTATTAATATAATTTTTTTTTGGTACGCGGGTTCCAGGCCTAGCACGAAGCATAAATGTTGATATTTAATGTATTTAACGCATACAATCATGTAGCCACCGAACTATGCTTATGACAATTCACTTTTTATTACTACAATTTTATAGACAGTCATTATGAAGCATCTATCGGAAAGCCGGGAAGACATTTTAATAGATCTTGGTTGTGGTGATAAAAAGCGAATGCATACGAAAGTATGTGAAGTATATCAATTTAATCATAAATATCCAGTACATAGTATTTCTTTCTACAATTAGTAAAGTAGCAAAAAAGTTCATAAAAATCGGCAATAGAAGGGTATTTGCGCATAAAAATACAGTTTCGTAGCAAATGAAAAATAAACAATGCTTATTGCTAGCTTTGCCAAGCGCCACATAAATACTCCAGGGAAATAAGGCAAAAATATACCGTGTTCGGGACACTTGACCAGCCAGGTTGCAAATGGGTTTTTTGGGTACTATATACCTAATATATTATAAATACAAAAATTTCCATAAAAGTTCGGACGAGAATTTTAGTTATTAACAAACAAGGGTCAAAAATGTTACAAATAAGGGTTTTTTCGTTTAAATTGCTACTGGTAAAAATAGGGTAATTAATTATCTTATTTAGAGTATTCATCTTTTAGTAGATGAGCAAAGATTTAAAAATAGTAATTTTTGAATTCAGGTCCGATCATTTGTTGCTTCGGAAATTGCAAAATAAGGTTAAAATTTCGAAAATCAACAATACGCTATAACTTTTGTGAAAATGAACTTAAGACTTTGATATTGCATGAAAAGTAGAGATAAACAGTCCATATGATACATAAAAAATTTCAAGACGATTCGTCAATTAGTTTAAATCTTATTCAATTTGTTTTCCCACAGAGCTTTTTTCTGCAATGTTATTGCTCAGAAAATGATAATGATACAGCGATTTTGCGGCTACCACATGAAAAAAGAAAACCTATATTTTCATTATTTTTAATAAAAAATCAACAAAAGTCGTTTTTACTATTGCAAAAACATTGCAATGTCATTTTTTGCTTATAAATAATTTGAATAACTTTGTTAATATTAACTATAGACTAAATTCATTGTGTTATTTGTAAAGCTGATATTTTTACACAAATTATCACAAAATAATCGCCTAGATCAATAATTAAGGTCAAAGTTATCCACTTTTTTTATTTAATTCACAGCTATTTTGTTTATAACAATTAAGTAACCTAACTAGCGCCATTTTGAAGTTCAAGGTGTATAGTTTATATGTAAAAGTTTGAGTAAACTTTGAACTTCAACAGAGCGGTTAATTAAGTTTTAAAAATGACGTCCTAACGAAATTAGCTTAGGGTGGGTGGAGGGGAATTATTAAAATCGGTGCACTCAAAAAATGAAATTGATTCTTCAAATATCTCTACGGTTTGATGCTTGTTGATGTATGTTGATCATTATTTTTTTAATTTGTATGTACTCGTAGTCTTGTAGAGTACGTTATGTACACATATCCCTAACTAACATTACAAAATGTTAGGGGGGAATCCCCCTATCACTCAGGGACATGAAAAATAGATTACGACCGACTCTCAGACCTACCGAATATACATATATAATTTCATAAAAATCGGTCAAGCCCTCTCGAAGGAGTATGGCAACAAACAATGTGACAGGAGAATTTTATAGATGTAAATATATATATATATATATATATATAACAGGTATATAATATTTGCTGAACAGTTAGGAAACAAGGCTGAAATATTGGGGTAGCAGCAATCTCAAAGAAAACTCTTTATAATAGTTCCAAGCTTTCGAAAATGTTTATTTTCATCATCAGGGAAACTACAATCATAAATAGACAGTATTTAACAAATAGGCTAACTGAAATCAATAATAATTGCTATCCTTGTGTTACCAAAAATCCAGAACACCATAGTTTCCTCTCATAGAATCCTCGACACCTGGTTTAGTGAGAGGAAACTATGGTGTTCTGGATTTTTGGTAACACAAGGATAGCAATTATTATTGATTTCAGTTAGCCTATTTGTTAAATACTGTCTATTTATGATTGTAGTTTCCCTGATGATGAAAATAAACATTTTCGAAAGCTTGGAACTATTATAAAGAGTTTTCTTTGAGATTGCTGCTACCCCAATATTTCAGCCTTGTTTTGTTTTATATATATATATATATATATATATATATATATATATATATATATATATAGATGGCTATTAAAAAATAGGGGTTGGTGATAGAAGGGTGAAGATTAAGGGTGATATGTAGTATTTAATCCTACATCATATAAAATTAAGGTAGACAATTTTGTCCAAAAAATAAGAAAAAGTCAGGGGAGCAACCTTCTTATTACTTATGGGTATAAAAAATAGAGTACAACCTATTCTCAGTCCTAGATGATATATGTGTAAAATTTCATAAAAATCGGCCAAGCCGTTTCGAAGGAGTATGGTAACTAACACTGTGACAGTAAAATAATTATAGAGCTGATATCTCAAAACTTAGTAACATATATTGCAACTTCCTTTAAAACAACAAATTTTTTACTTCCCATACATTTTCATTGGATTTTCAGTTACCTACAGGCTTCTATGTTGTAATATTTATTTGTAATTTTCAACTTATTGTTATTTTGATTTTTGTTTTAATAAAATTAAAGTGAACTTTTAATAAATATAATTAACAATGAGCGAAATATTAAATAGGTATATACCTACACTGCGTGTTAGAGAAAACGGGCAGCCCAAAAAATGGGTCATTTTTGATGTCTCGAATTTCCTAAATCTGACAATATCGCTGTAATAATATTGTTGATATACAGGTAAACTGTCATTGTATACCGGGTGTACCAATCAAACTGTGTTTTTTTCTCAAAGTTCACAACACCATGTGGAATATTTTAGCATTTATAGAATACTGAAATTAAAATCCAACTATAGCCTCAGGTTTTCTTAACATTCTGTTTTTTTATTCATTCGCTTATGTTGCATAATAGAAAAATTAGGTACTTTAGCAACTAGACATGTTCTTGTTCAATACAGGATGTTTCTAAATAAGTGCAACAAACTTTAAGGGGTAATTATGCATCTAAGATCAGAATAGCCATGATGATTGCCAACCTCCGTCGCGGAGATGGCACGTAAAAAAGAAGAATGCATAAAAACATAATGACCGTTTGCTTGATAAACATATGTCCGCAAATGCTTCGTTTCCGAGATGCAGGATATTGAATTTTTCCTTACAAATTGAATATTTATTTACTTCTCTAATACCGGTTGAGATATGCAAATGAAATTAATTAAGTATTAAGAGGTAGGTAGCAATTGCGCAATTTTTGACATACAACTAAGAATTATATATTCTCCATTGGCGCGCATACGGTTCTTATTAGCCGTATGCACGCCATTGGTGAATATTAAGTTCTTAATTGTATGTCAAAAAATTGGTAATAACTACCTCTTAAAACCTACCAAATTTCACATGCATATCTCAACCGATTTTAGAGCAAGAAATAAATCGTCAGTTAGTAAGAAAAAATTTAACATATGTTTATAAAGCAAACGGTCATTATTTTTTCATACATAATTACTCCTTAAAGTTTGTCTCACTTATTTAGAAACACCCTGTATTGATGAAGAAGATGGCTAGTTGTAAAAGTACCTAACTTTTTTCAAAAAACAGAATGTTAAGAAAACATGAGGCTATAGTTGGGTTTTAACTTCAGTATTTTATAAATGCTAGAATATTCCTAAGGGTGTCGGGAACTTTAAGAAAAAATCACAGTTTGATTGGTATGCTCGGTATACAATGACAATTTACTTGTCTAGCAACAATATTATTACAGTATTATTGTTAAAGATTAAGGCTATAACATGTTAAAAAAATCATCTAAATCGGACAAGCGGTTTAGGAAATTCGAGACATTAAAAATGACAAATTTTTAAGGTGGTGCGTTAATTTCTTAGAGAAGTATATATTTACTAATGAGAGATTTATGACCATGTGTTACATAAAAGCACTAGATTTATAAAATATTTTTTTTATGTTTTGCACATTAAAACACTTATTAAAACACATACGAAGTACTTACTTGAAGTTCACTAAAAGTCAGATCACTTTTTGAAAACCGTTTCTTAAAACTCGCTTTCATTTGGAGGCTCCCTTATATATACACATCCATGAGGGCGCTCCCGCTCCCACGTACTTCGTCCACTCTGCGCATCATTTAAACTTTTGCGGACATCTCAATGAAATTCTCACCCTATTAGGGATTGTTTGATAAAGGTAATGCAGTCGACTCGCGTTAATTCAAACCTGCGATAATTCGAACCTCTCTATAATTCAAAGTTATCACGAGTTCCCTACAAAAACCCTTTATATTTCGAAATAAATCATAACATTTTTATGCACTTGGTAATTCGCACGACAAAAAATCATTGCTGTACAGGGTGTCCCGAAATGATTGGTCATAAATTATACCACACATTCTGGGATCAAAAATAGTTCGATTGAACCTAATTTACCTTCATACAAATGTGCTCACAAAAAAAGTTACAGCCCTTTGAAGTAACAAAATGAAAATTGATTTTTTTTAATACATATATTGAAAACTATTGGAGATTTTTTATTGAAAATGGACATGTATCATTCTTATGACAGGAACATCTTAAAACAAAATTATAGTGAAATTTGTCTATCCCATAAAAATTTTGTGGGGGTTTTGTTCCCTTAAACCCCCCAAACTTTTGTGTACGTTCCAATTTATTCATTATTGTGGTACTATTAGTTAAACACAACGTTTCTAAAACTTTTTTGCCTCTTAGTATTTTTTCGATAAGCCAGTTTTTATCGAAATGTGGCTTCTTTTTTAATATGTTTATATAAAAATTTTATGGGAGTTTTGTTCCTTTAAACCCCCAAATGTTTGTGTACGTTCCAACAATTAAACTATTATTGTGGTGCCATTAGTTAAACACAGCGTTTTTAAAACTTTTTTGCCTCTTAGTCTTTTTTTGATAAGTCACCTTTTATCGAGATGTGACATTTTTTCAAAATATACCTAAAAATGTAAATTATAAATAAATTTTCAGATTATTAACAGGTCTTTATAATCGTACTTAACCATATACAAATATGTGGTGGATTCGACAAATATTCAAAATATATCTCGATAAACACTGGCTTATCGAAAAAGTACTAATAAGCAAAAAAGTTTTAAAAACAGTGTGTTTAACTTATGGTGCCACAATAATAATTTAATTGGAACGTACACAAAAGTTTGGGGTGGTTTTAGGGAACAAAACCCCCATAAAATCTTTATGGGGGTGCACAAATTTCACTTTAATTTTTTATAAGATGTTGCTGCCATAAGAATGCCACATGTCCATTTTCAATAAAAAAATCTCTAAGAATTTCGATATATGAAAAAAAAAATCGATTTTCATTTTGTAACTTCAAAGGGCTGTAACTTTTTTTGTGTGCACTTTGTATAGGTAAGTGAGGTTCAATCAAACTATTTTTGACCCCAGAATCTGTGGTATAATTTAAGACCAATATTTTCGTAACACCCTGTATAACAAAACGACGCGTTAATTCGAACTCATCGGCGTCCAACACTCGACAATAGGGCTTTTCATTCACAGTCATTTGTTTCGAGCTTCTGTCATGTGTGACATAATATTAATATATCTACGTCATACGTTATTGGTATTTACAATGATACAAACCAAAGACGTATGACGTAGATATATTAATATTATGTGACACATGACTGAAGCTCGAAACAAATGACAATCGATGAAAAACCCTATTCAAAGTTGCAGAGAGAAAGAGGCGGTTTGTTTGAAAAAATTGGTTTGTTTAGTTATTAATTACTGTTACTCTTTAGTTGGTATACAGTTTAAAAATTTGTTAGGCATGAGCCCTAGAAAGTATAAATGTTTGACGATTGATGAAAAGAAGAAGTTAATCCAAAAAGTACAGGAAGGTGAGAATAAAAGTGATGTTGCAAAAGAATTTAAGATTCCTGTGACTACTCTCTCAACCATAATAAAGCACAAGGAGAAAATTAATGCTGCTCAAACTGCTGGAGTACGGAAAAGAACTACTAAAGGTGAATTTCAAGCACTTTTTCTCTTAAAAAATTATTGAGCAGTCTGAACAGCAGCAATGTGCTTTGAAGCAAACCAGTATAATACAGTTCTTTCGAAAGATTGATTAATTCACATTACGAATACATATATGTATGTACACGAATGTACCTCTAAACTTTTGTCATCGTTATAGAAAATCAGTTAATAAATAATAATTGATCAACTCTTAATAATTCGAAGTTTTATTCATTTTCTCTCACAAATTTCGAACCATTTGATGTTTCAAACAGTCAATACTTCGTAACATTTTAAGTCCCTCGAGTTTCGATTAACGAGAGTTAACTGTAGTTGATAAGCTTGGGGTCTGTTTTTTCGCGTTAGTTCATAAATATAATAATTATTTTTTGTTTTTGTAACGTTTTTTTAATGTCATTGCTATGTTATACTAGGTGTTTCAAAAAAAGGTAACACCGTCTCTACGATAGGTAAAAAATTGAAAAATAATCGGGGTTTGACAAAAATAATAAACTTTTGCCGACATCTCAATTAAATTGTCACCCTATTAGGGATTGTTTGGTAAAGGTAATAGTTGATAAGCTTGGGGTTTGTTTTCTCGCGTTAGTTCATAAATATAATTTCTTTATTGTTTGTTAATCATTGCTAGGTATTTTTCAGAAAAGAGTTTTATGTTTTTTCAAAATGCTATTGCTATATTATACTAGATGTTTCAAAAAAAGGTAACACCGTCTCTAGGATTGGTAAAAAACTAAAAAATAATCGGGGTTAGCTTATCAAAAAATTTTTGTAACGCCAAAACGCCATCCATTTTTAAGATAAAGGGTTTAAAAAAATTTACACATTTTTTACGATTTTGGCATACATACATGGAATACATATGGACCACCACCTAATACACTTCTCCAAGAAATTAACGCACCACCACCTTAAAAATGGGTCAACTCAACAACTTTCAAAAGGTCCCTAAAACGGGTGAATTTAGCTTTTGACAATGGTTTTGTAAAAATGTCAGCTAGATATTGATCAGATGGTAGGTAGGTACACAGGTACATACTTTAAGCAATGAGTTCCTTTTTAAATCTCTAGAAAAATTATGTCTAACATCAATTTATTTGGTTTTTTTTATTCCAATGTAGAAGCCATCTTAATAACACAATTCGTTATCTTCATGACATGAAGATAACCAATTGTGTGTTGCCACATTGTACAAGTATATTATACATAGTTTTAAAAATCTCTTCTAACATCTGAGTGGTAATATTAAATTCAAAAAACAATAAGTTACCTGGACCAGATGAAATCCCTTCAGAAATACTCAAACTACTGGATGAAAGGGGAATTTCAGCTCTACATAGAATATAATGTTACACTGAAAAGTAATAAAGTCCCCGGTTCGGATAATCTCCTTGCCGAACTTTTCAAAAATGGCGGCAACACAATTTTGAAACACATGTATAAACTGATAACTGCAATCTGGCAACAGAAAGAAACACCCACAGACTGGAAGTTAGGTGTACTGTGTCCTCTACACAAAAAGAGAGACATGATGGTGTGTGATAATTATAGAGGCATCACTCTACTCAATATGGCATATAAAGTGTTGTCCAACGTATTATACAAAAGACTCCTCCCCTACGCCGAACAAATAGTGGGAGGATATCAGTGCGGTTTCTGTCCTAATAAATCAACAACGGACCAGATATTTACAGTGAGGCAGATCCTTGAAAAAACCCTAGAGGTCGGCGTCGACACCCATCACATATTCGTTGACTTCAAAGTCACATACGACTCCGTTAATAGAAATAAACTTCTACTTGCTATGGTAGAATTTCGCATACCGTTTCATCTTGTCCAATTAACTGAACTTACACTCACAGGGGCAGAGAGAATGATAAAAATCCAAAACGATCTCTCAAGACCCTTCCATTGCAAAAATTGACTAAGACAGGGTGATGGACTATCGTGTCTCTTATTTAATCTGGCATTATAAAAAATAATTCGAGAGTCCCAGATTACTACGAATGGTACTATCTTTAACAAATCAGTACAAATTGTCGGACACGCAGATGACATAGACATAACACCATAGGTAGGTCCACAGAATCTCTGACTGAAGCATTTCGGTCGTTAAGAGCATCTGCACAGAGAATGGGACTAAATATAAATCTTCAAAAGACCAAATATATGTGTTGCACTAGGTCAAGCAACCCGACACCTACAAGAATAATAATTGATGACCTAGAACTGGAAGGTGTCGACACCTTCATATACTTAAGCTCGCTGCTAACTAAAGATAACAATGTCAGTGAAGAAATTAAAAGGAGAATAGTGCTCGCCAATAAGTGATACTATGGCTTAAGAAGACAGATGGCCTCAAAAATGCCTAGAAAAATTAAACTGACTGTATACAAAACACTAATAAGACCAGTGCTAACATATGGTTTAGAAACTTGATCACTTACACAGAATGACTAGAATTACAAGAAAAATACTAAGACGAATATATGGAGGCATAAAAGAACACGGTTTGTGACGCAGGCGTTACAACTTTGAGTTGTATAGAAGTTTTGGAGAACCTGACGTTGTAAAATTCATTAAGGTAGCACGCCTTAGATTTTAGATGGATAGGTCTTGTAATCAGACGAGAGGAAGATGCCATAGTCAGAAAAGTTTTTGACCGAAGAGGGCCGATGGGACAACTAACAAGAGGAAGACCGAGATTTAGGTACCAAGACAACCTAGAAAATGATTTGAAATCTATTGGAATTAGAGCATGGAGAAGAGTTGCCAGAGACAGGGGCGAATGGAGGATTGTTCTGAAGACGACTTTGGCTCATAAAGAGCTGTAACGCCACTGATGATGATGATAGAAGATAATTTTATTTATGAAACTGGTTGATATCCTCAACAGTGGTTACGCTCTACATTTATTCCCTTAACCAAGAAAGATAATGCAAAAAATGTGAATATTACAGACTCATTAGCCAGACGATTCACACTAAAGATATTTTTAAAGATACTGCATCAAAGAGTATAATATAATACAAAAAATATGAATGGGACCTCAGTGATTCTCAGTTCTGGTTTAGGCAAGGTTTAGGAACAAGAGAAGCAATAGTAGCAACACAGTTGCTGATCCAAAATTGTTACGATCAGAATAAGAACGTGTTTCTATGCTTTTTAGATTACGAAATAGCGTTTGATCGTGTCCAATACCACAAGTTAATGCAGATCCTCAAGAAACTTGATTATTTATTTATTTTGCTCAACAGGCCATGTAGGCCCTGGGCGTGAAAAACACAATTACATTTTTTTTTACTATACATATCTACAATATACAATATTAATTTGTCTATTTAAAAAATACATCATATAAATATATACATATATATAGCTCTCATTTTACAATTCATGGCACATTCTTCTGTTACAATTTCTCTTGCGCTCTTCTTACCACTCCTCTCCATTCTTTTCTGTCTAATACCTTGTTTCTCCAGTTATCTATTTTTAATTCTCATAAATCTGCTTGGACGCTGTCAAACCATCTTTTACGGGGTCTTCCTTTCCTTTTTTCCCTACTGGTTTCCTGTTCAATATCATCCTGGTCATTCTATGGTTTTCCAATCTTTGCACATGTCCCAGCCATCTTATTCTATGCGCCTTTATTATTACGGTGATTTTTGGTTCCGTATACAGCTCTTCCAACTCTTTATTTGTCCTTCTTCTCCATCCCATTTGTGTATTTATGCGGCCGTTAATTGATCGGAGAATTTTCCTCTCACATCTTTCTTCATCTGCCTTTCTTAAAACCCATAATTCAGCTCCATTTACAACCGTAGCTCTAATCACTGTCTTGTAAATTCTTTCTTTGGTTTTTCTTGAAACAAACTTCGACTTCATTAAGGATCTCAGCATTCCGTATTTCTGGTTGCCTTTTGTAATTCTGGATTCTATTTCTTTATCTTCATGTCCATTTTCCTTTACTTTCACACCAAGGTAAATAAACTCTTCCACTCTGTCAAAACTGTATATGTAATCTTTCTCCCCTTGTATTTTTATAAACTCTTCATTGTCTTGCTGTGTATCACCCATTATCATGTATTTAGTTTTCTTTTCATTTATCTTTAGACCAAACCTATTTGCTTCTTTTTCTATCTTTTTCACAATTCTTTTCAATTCTTTCTTTGATTTTGCTAATATTGTTAGATCATTCGCAAAAGCAATACATTGATGTTCGTTTTTAAATATGGTTTCTTCCATTTTTATGCTGCAATTCCTCATTATTACTTCAAGAACAAGATTGAACAACGTGGTTGACATAGGGTCACCCTGCCTGAGTCCTTGTTTGATTTCGAAGTCCTCTGAGATGTCTTTCCACACTACTTCGCTTTTCGTTTTTGCCAACGTCATTTCAATCAAGCTAATCAATTTTTTGGGGATTTGTAGTTGTTTCAGAGCACGGTACATTTCTTTTCTATTTATACGATCATATTATGCCTGTTTGAAATCTACGAACAGCGCATACAGGGTCGTTTTGTACTCATAGCAATTTGCTTGTAATTCTTTTAGCGTGAAAATCTGGTCTGTTACCGAACGGTTGGATCGAAAGTCTGCCTGGTACTCTCCCACAGTATCCTCCATGTATTCGTTCAGTCTTTCACGTATGCACTGTGCTATTATCTTATACCCTGTCTCTAGGAGTGCTATTCCTCTATAATTTTCACATGTTTGTTTATCTCCTTTTTTATGTATGGGGCAGATTCTATCCAGCATCCAGTCATATGGCATTTTTTCCTCTTCCCATATCTTTTTCACCAGCCAATAGTTGCTCGTACAGTTGTTCTCCTCCTGCCTTTAACATTTCAGCTGTTATTTCTGTCACTCCTGTACTTTTGTTGTTTTTAAGTTGGCTGATTATATTCATTACCTCTTGCTTTGTTGGCGTTCCCACTATCGTATCGTTTTCTTCTATGTTCTGTGTTATGTCCATCTCGTCCTCTTCAACATTATTTAATAGCTCTTCGAAATAATTTTTCCATCTTTCTAGCACCTGCGCTGTTTCACTTATTAGTAATCCTCCTTCATTCTTAATATAGATGCTTCGGCTCTCTGATATCCTTTGTCCATTCTTTTAACCTCTTGGTAAAATGACCTTATTTCTTTAGTTTGAAATTTTTCTTCAATTTCCTTTAGCTTATCTTCTTTGGATATTCTCTTCTTTCTCCTACATTGTCTTTTCATTTCCCTTCTTGCGTCCCTATAAACATTTCTGTTATTCTCATTTTCTTTTAATAGCATTATTTGTCTAGCTCTCCTAACTGCTTCAGCTGCTTTTTCACATTCTTCATCATACCAGTCATTTACTTTTCCTTTTCTCACTGTACTGTTTAGAACTGCCTCATTTGCCTTCATTACTGATGTTTTTACTTTCTCCCATCTTTCTTCGATTTCCATTTCTTGTGCGCATGTTGCCAGTTCTATTTCTATTTTCTCTTTATATTTATCTTTTACTTCTTCACTTTTCAATAGGGTCGAATTGTATTTTCTCTTAACTTCCGTTCTTTTCCTTTTTTCCTTCCCGGTCGCACCCCAGTTCCTCATGCATGTCACTCTTACTAGGTAGTGGTCTGAATTGCATTCTGCTCCTCTCATGCTTTTTATTTTTGATATAAAATTCATGTCATTCAAGAAACTTAATATAGACCAAAAAGACATAAGATGGATTGAGAAGGATTCGGAAGCCATATTTCAAGAGTTTTTGGAAGATGCAGAGAAGGGAATCAAAGTGAATGGAGTATTGATCAACAACATACAATATGCTGATGATGCTGTCTTAATTTGTGACAACATAGTCGATCTTCAATAACTTGTCACTATAATCGGAGATTACACTAAGCGAATGGGATTAGAGCTTAATACCAAAAAGACCAAATTCATGATCATCTCCAGAAACTTGGATGCACTTAAAAATTCCATCATAACACTGAATAATAAGTTCATTAAAAGAGTGAGCAAATTTAAATACCTGGGAACGTGGCTTTTTGAAGACTGGGTATCGGACAGGGAAGTAAAATGTCGCATTGAGCAAGCTCGACAAGCTTTCGTAAAATTCAGGAAGGTACTGGCCTGTTCAGAGTTCGATCTTCAACTGAGACTAAGACTAAGGTTTACTAAGTGCTACGTATGGTCGGTGCTGCTATATGGCGTAGAGGGCTGGACACTCAAAACGAGGGATATAAACAGATTAGAAGCCTTCGAAATGTGGCTTTATCGCCGTATCCTAAATATACCATGGACGGCGAAGGTCACAAATGTAGATATCCTTAAGAGAATCAACCAAGAACGCCAACTTTTGGAAACCATCAAGAAAGGGAAAACGACGTATCTGGGTCACATCATGCGAAACGAAAAATACCAGTTCCTTCAACTTATTATCCAGGGTAAAATTGAAGGCAAGAGAGGAATAGGACGCAAGAAAATGTCCTGGTTCCGAAGCATAAGGCAATGGACAGGGATTAACGACACACAATCTCTCAAACACATTGCAAGAAACAGAGAGTTGATGGAAAATGTGATCGCTAACATCCATTAGTGGATTTGCATCTGAAGAAGAAGAACATCTGACTAAATGATTGCTAAATATATTAGAAACGATTCAACAGAACTTGAGGGCCTGATATTGTAGGTATTCAGTATATTTGACATTTTTGTATTTGATTAGGTATTTGATATTTTTGTAAATATTTAAACTAAATGAAAATAATTAAAAACAATGCAATATTTGTTTACTTTAACAGAACGTATGGTACTTAACATACCAATAAAAAAGATAACGAGCGTATAATTACATCACAAATGAGAGACGAAATTAAAAAAAATTTAACTGGAACCATTACGATAACATTACTTATCGCTAAAATGATTGCAACTATAAATCAATGTAACACGTCATTTCACAATATTATTATACTCTGACAAGAAATTGGGGAGGGTGAATCATAAATTAACATACTAGGTGCAAATCAAATGCGCTATTTACTAATAAGAAAATGAAGACTCTACTTTAACCTTCCGATGACCAACCTTTTTTTTTTGTTAGACGGATGACCAAGGGGGGGAAAAAGACCCCAAGTCAAAAATGTCAAAAATGAAAATTAAAAAAAAAAGAAGTTTTTTTTTAGTTTTTTTTTTATGGCATGGACTTTATGTCATTCAGCCAGTCACAACATGAGTATTAGTGTTATTTGTAGTGTGTATGTTGAGTAAGTGTCTTGTTACTTTGCAAAGTCGACGTCATTAGCGTAAAACTACTTGGAATTACATATAATAGACGCTATTTTACTAAACATCAACTTCAGAATATATTTTTTATTCGTAAAATATAGGGAATTTTTTTTATTTCAAAATATGAGGATATATAGAATGATATTAAAGTCAAATAAAAAAATAATGAGTTAAAAATTGAAAATACTTTTGAATTTATTAATGAAAAACATACGCTGGGGTCACAATTTCCCCCGCTTGGTCATCCGAAGGTTAATGAAGCACGAAGCGGCTTCAGAAAGGGACGTGGAGTACAAGATCATATTTTCAGGCTCACGGTAAAACAAATAATTGACAAATAATTTTAAAAACTTTCCTGTCTAAAAACAAAACATATATGGCCTTCATAGATCTAGAAAAGGCATTCGACAGGGTGAAACGACAAACTGTGTGGGACAGATTGATAAGAAGAGGTGTTGGGGAAAAACTAGTTTAAATCATCAAAAGTCTATATAAGAGAAATAGGAACTACATAGTACATAAAAACATGAAATCAACAGAATTCGAAACAACTGAAGGACTAAGGCAAGGAGGTATCATGACCCCAACCCTCTTCAACATCTTTATGGATGAAATCATGAAAGACTATACACCAAAACTAAAGAAATTACATATAGGGTAGACAAATCTCAATAGTGTAAGCATTTCGTAATATGCATTCACAGATGATGAAGTTGTTATGTCAGAAAAAGAAAGAAAAAGAAGAAGACTTGCAAAATATCTGCAGGCGTGGAATAACACATTGTGTAAACATGGTATGAAGATCAATAAATATAAAACAAAGACTATGGTAGACTAGATGGAAAAATTAATAAATAATGTAAATACGTGGGAGGCAATTACGAAAGAAGACTAAAGTAGAAGTGACCGGGATAAACGGAGAAAACTGCACAATATTAGCTGTATACGGACCAAGTGAAGACGAGAATGCAGCAATAAAAGATAAATTTTGGGATGAACTAACGAGAATTACAGAAGAATGCGAAGAAAGAATATTCATCGCTGGAAACTTCAACAGCAGAGTTGGTAAAAAAGATCACAAATATAACAAAGTAATAGGTGCACATGGGGAAGATACGAGGAACAATAATCGATTATGTAATAGTGGAAAAAGACTACAGGGCAAACATTACCGACACCAAAATAAGAAGAGATGCAGAAATCAATAGTGATCATTATCTGGTGGTAACAACAATTAAACACCAAATTATGAAGAACGAGGAACAGAACAGAAATACATAAAAAAAGTAGAATTTGAATTAATAAGATCTTACAAGTTGACAGATGAAAATGTGAGAACTAAATATGAAGAAATAATTCTTAAATGAAGAAATTGGAAAAAGCCAATCAAAAATGAGAGATGCAGGTGTGGATCATTTAAAATGAATGGCATAAAATAAATTATTATTGAGACATCCAAGGAAGCTTGCTGCGTAAGTAGAACAACTAACAACATGAAACAGACATCATGGTGGAATGAGCAAATTATATCAGAAACAATGGAAAAGAAACGAACTTGGAAAATATACCTATCAAGCAAAACAACTGAAATATATGAAAAATATAAATAATACCAAAAAATAGTAAAAAATATAATAAAAGTGGGGTAAAACGAAACTCAGAAGAGGAAAATCATATTTTGCGTTTATATACTTGCAAAAAACATTTGATCTCGTTCTTTGGTAAAAAGTATGGTCGCTCCTGGAACAAAGAGGAAAAACAACTAAATTAAGGAAGAATATCGAATGTTTATATAAAAATACGACGAATTTTGTTATAACTAGAAATCCTAAGTCAGAGAATTATTAAACAAATGATGGTCTAAGGCAGGGAGGGGGACTAAGTCCAACATTGTTTACGTTATTTATGGACGAAATAATTAAGAAATATAGTAGTAAGAGAACAAAACACCTATTTGTAGGATATGAAAATTTGCAACCGATTGATATACCAGAATGTGCTTTTGCAGATGACATCGTTATCATGGCAGCAAAAGAAAAAATCTTCCAAGAAAAATTAAAAACGTGGAATGAAATACTAGAAGAAAATGACATGAAACTAAACAAAACAAAAACAAAAATAATGGTAGTGGCTGAATCGAAAGAAAACGTGAATATACAGATCAACAATATACATGTAGAACAAGTAGAATCCTTCGAATGCCTAGGGGTAAAAATAGAAGATTCAGGACAAGATTTGGAAATCGACAAACGTATAAATAAAGCAATAAATTCATATTACACAATGAACACAACTTTTACAGGAAAAAATGGCGCAGAGTACAAAAATGAAAGTATTTAAGGCAATATATAGACCCTAGACCCATACTCATCTTCGGTTGCGAATCGTGGACATTAACAGAGAGGCAGAAGAGCAGAATACAAGCGACAAAAATGAAGTAACTAAGAAGAACGAGAAGAGTCACAAGACCTGACAGGGTAAGAAATGAGCAGATAAAAGAAGACTGAAGGTGGAATCAATCCTAGAATTCATAGAAAAAAGACAAATAAGCTGGTGGGGACATTTACAATGACTAGACGATAGAAAAAGACCAGTAAAAATGATTTGGGAAGCGAGATTAAATACCAAGAGGAAGAGAGGAAGACCAAGAGAAACATGTGACCAAGCTATTGGAAAAGTTCTGCTAAATATATGTAAATCCTGGAAAGAAGCAAAAGTCGGTGTAAAAAAGCAGTTTATTTTTCAGGTGTATCTACAATGTTATTATGCAAACAATTATGTTTGCATAATCGTCGCAGGTTTAAAATGCGTTTATTTCGAAAACGGTTAAGTTTAGCGAGATAAATGTAATCAACTATTTATAATGGGAAATAAGCCACAATTTTACTAAAAAAAGATTGTATTAAACGTTTCGAAGCCCAAATCGGGTTTCGTTGTCAAAATACAAAATACTACTAAAATAAACAAAAATGTTGTTGCTAAGTAAAACATTCTTCTAATAATCTATTTAATCTGACTCATTTATATTGGCAATTCAGACGTATATTATACATTTTAAAGTAGAAGATTTTAAAATGTATATTTAAATATATTTACTTTAAATGTATATTTTAAAGTCTTCTACTTTAAAATGTATAACATACGTCTGAATTGCCAATATAAATGAGTAAGATTAAATAAATTATTAGAAGAATTTTTTACTTAGCAACAACATTTTTGTTTATTTTAGTAGTATTTTGTATTTTGACAACGAACCCCGATTTGGGCTTCGAAACGTTTAATACAATCTTTTTTTGGTAAAATTGTGGCTTATTTCCCATTATAAATAGTTTATTCTAAAAATGCCACAAGGAAATAGCTTCAGAACAACATTGAGACAATTGTAATATATCTTTTTTAAGTAAAAATATTAAAAGAGAATAAAGGGTGGGGGATAAAAAATTCAACGTATTAAATGAGCGTTCATGCCATGTTAGCTCAATTGATCGGTTTAAGGTTGTGAGCTCATACTTATATCTGAGATCATTAATCACAAAAACAGGGTCACGACAGGAAGAAATAAAACGTAGATGTGATCTAGCAAAAGTTGCCACAGCAAAAATGACCACAATATGGAAGGACTGTCAAATTTCAAGAGCGTTAAAGATGAGATTGATCAACTGCTTAATATTCCCAATACTGACCTACGGATGTGAATCTTGGACTCTGAGAAATTCGGAAAGAAGAAAGATAGACGCCACTGAAATATTCTGTTGGAGCCGAATACTACGAATTCCTTGGACCGACCATAGGACAAATAATTCAATTTTCTAGAGAGCTAGAGTTAGCCAACGACTCTCCAGTAAAGTCCATCTCCAACAATTAAAATAATTTGGACATGTTATGAGAGCAAACAGAGAAAACATGGAAAGACTCATTATACAAGGAAAGGTGGAAGGCCGAAGATCACGAGGAAGATCCCCAACAAGATGGATCGATCAGATTATATGCAAAAGACCTATGCATGAGTTAAAAGAAATGACCAGAGACAGAGATCATGCAGAGATCTTTGGAGACGGACAATACACGACATCATGTCGACCACTACACTCCCTCCGGGGGGTCAGGATTGAAGAGAGGTCATGTCTGTTAGGAAATAGTCAAGAATAAATAAAATAAAACTTTAACTTTGACACCCTGTATTTCGCGGTTTCCACTGGTCGTAAGCCATGGATATCCGATAATACGTGGACTGTGATTCAACGCAGAAAAGAACACAAAACTAGATACAGAATAAACGATGAATACAGAGCGTTATCGAAAGAAATCAAAAAACAGTGCCGCAACGACAAAGCTCATTACATCTCTCAAATATGCAGAGAGATAGAGGAACATGGCTGTCGAAATGAACCGAGGGATTTATTCCAGAAGATCAAACTCCTTACCAGAGAATTTAAACCTCAAACGTGATCTGTAATAGATAAGGAAGGTAATCTAAAGACCGATACTGACGAAATATTGGAAACATGGCGAAACTACTGTGACGAGCTATATAAAAATAACGAGGTATCAGCAGAACATCAGTGGCCCTCTGACTACCCTAGAGAACCTACTGTCTTACTCGCTGAAGTCAAAGATGCAATTAAATCACTAAAGAGAAATAAATCCCCAGGCATTGATTCAATACCATGTGAAATACTACAGTTACTAGGTGACAAAGGAATACATATCATCCATTATATCTGTGTCGCTGTTTGGAATTCAGGAAAATGGCCATCTGATTGGTGCACCTCAATTTATATCCCGCTGTCACTAATAACACATGCTAGTAAAATCTTGTTGCATATCATCAAAAACAGATTAAAAACCTATCTACATTACCAAATACCTCAGGAAAAAGCGGGATTTGTAAAGGGTAAAGGTACAAGGGAACAAATCCTGAACCTGAGACAACTTATTGAAAAGTCTAGAGAATTTCAAGTACCAATGATTATATGCTTCGTTGACTACCAAAAGGCATTTGATTGGGTAAGCTGGATAAATCTGTGGTCAATTTTAATAGAAATGGGCGCACCAATGCACCTGGTGACACTTATTAAAAATCTGTACCAGTCTAATATAGCGACAGTACGACTAGATCAAAAGTTCTCAAACCAATTCAAGACCGAGAGAGGTGTTAGACAAGGATGCGTGTTGTCACCTGACTTATTTAACATTTATCGTAAACATGTCATGAGGATGGTTTTAGAAGGATGGGCCGGTGGAGTAACAGTAGCCGGTAGGAAAATCTCCAATTTGAGATTTGCTGATGACACTACACTTATAGCAGCAAATGAGCAAGAAATGTTTGATCTTCTGTGAAAAGTTGAGCACGAAAGCAATAAAGTTGGTCTGAAAATCAATAAAGCTAAGACAAAAATAATGGTGGTCGACAGATTCGACACTATTCAACTGACTAACATGTTACAGGAATACCAGATAGTAAACACCTTTGTCTATCTCGGGTCTAGTATAACTAACGCTGGCAACTGTGAAGCAGAAGTTCGGAGACGTATTGGTATGGCAAAAAATGCGATGAGTCGCCTAACTAAAGTTTGGAAAGCTAGATCTATCTCTCAAAATATCAAGATGAGACTGGTGAATGCCCTTGTATTCTCAATATTTCTATACGGAGCAGAGACTTGGACTCTTCGCGCATGCGAGCGCCAAAAAATTGATTCCTTTGAGATGTGGTGCTGGAGAAGAATGCTGCGCATACCATGGACATCTCATATGACAAACGTTTCCATTCTAAACCAACTCAATATTAAAAAAAGGCTGTCCACAATATGTCTGCAACGAATTCTGCAATTCTTTAGTCACGTGGTTCGCAGAGGTGACGACAGCTTGGAGAGATTAATCGTTTCTGGAAACGTTCCGGGGAGAAGATCAAGAGGACGATCACCAACTAGATGGTCCGACCAAATAAAGAATTCAGCTGGAAACTCATTCTGCGAAGCTCTTAGAGCAGCTGAAGATAGAGACCAGTGGAGAAACATTGTTAGGAATATTGGAAGAAATCACGATCGTCAGTAATGGGGAAACAACAAGAGAGAGAGAGAGAGAGAGAGAGAGAGAGAGAGATTTCAGTTATTATCAACTTTCGTACTAAGTAAGGTAAGTTAGCTTAAATCGACATATTTTAACCTCAGGAATCTAAAGTTAAGCTACGGCACATTCTTTACCAAACACACTGTATATAATTAAATGTAAAAATATATGTTAAATTTAATAATTAAATATAATGTAATATATGCAATTAAATTTTTATCGCATTTTATCGAAATTAATCAGTTTCATTACTATTTTTGATAGAAACAACCTTTATATTTTAAACGATACCTGAGGTTTGATTACAAAGTTAATCTACGATTTGTCAATATTTTCTAACAAATAATGTTGACAAAGAGTTACTTTATTGTCGTTTTGTTTGACATGAATCACGACCTATTGTATCGGGAACGCTACATTCTCCAAGTTGGATCAACAACGTCCACTAGTTGAGATTGCGCCCTTTTTTCTTGCAGCATCCCAGCCTAGATGTTACAAGTCACTTATTTATACAGGAAATTTCGTTGGAATCCAGAGGCGCAGTATTATACCTTCAATTTACTATATTATTATCTATAAGCGTAGAGGGATAAATGGTAATTTTTTTCCGTTTAATAAAAAATTCAACAAAAAAATTTTATAATGTTTTTATATACATACAGTAGGAAAAATGAAAGAATACCCATGAACATGAACGAACATATAAAACACGCTGTATTTTCCTGTCACCGTGTCACACAAAAAATTGGCCAGCGCAAGTACATGTAATAATTATTATTACATGTACTTGCGCTGGGCAATTTTCTTTGTGACACGGTGACAGGAAAATACAGCGTGTTTTATATGTTCGTTCATGGGTATTCTTTCATTTTTCCGACTGTAATCGATTGCCTCTTATACCCATAGGTGTCGAAGTCGATGTTTCTTCTTTTATATTATGCTACTCTCTGCAAATTTACGCCACTTCTTCCTATCTGCTGCTAAAACTTTTGCTTCTTGCCACTTCCTCTTTTCTTAAGTATTTCGTTTACACTAGTGTTCCTTGGTCTGCCCCTCGTGCTTTTACCCCCTGCTTTGGCCTTCTATGCCATTTTCGCTTGTCTGTCACCACTCATTCTTATCATGTGTCCAGCCCTAGAAAGTTTCACATACCAGCTGCATTAGCGAAAACTATACTCAACTTTTATACTTGCAGAAAAATTTATCGGAGATCTAATAATAATAAACTAATAGGTTCTCGATATAATAACCTAGGACTTCCACAGGGGTCAGTTTTAAGCCCTCTATTATTTAATCTGTATACTGCTGACTTGCACAATATTTCAAGAGTAAATAACAACTTTAATATAATACAATATGCTGATGATTTTTTAATATACTCCTCTTCCAAAACATACGATAAGAGCATACAAATTTTAGGAAAAATGGACGACTTCTCTAATAGCTGGTTCAAAGAAAATGGATTTGAAATAGCACCAAGCAAATCTAGTATATATGTATTTTCACGAGACATAATCTCCCAAAAATAGACAAGATAACAGTAAGCAGTCGTGAATATAATTTCTATGCTTCAATTAAATATTTAGGGATGACTCATGACCGTAAATGAACTTGGAAGCTACACATTGAATTCATGTTAAACAGATGCAACAAGGGATTAAATTTCCTTAAAGCAATTTCTAAAATTTGGTGGGGAGCCGATGTAGAAACGGCATTACTTTTTTATCGATCGTACATAAGATCAATCATAGATTATGGATGTGTTTTGTATAGTTCAGCAGCTAAGTATATCTTTGGAAAAATAGACGCCTTTCAGGATACAATATTACGTATTTGCCTAGATACTATGAAGTCAACTCCATCCAAATCGTTATATGTTGAAGCTCTTGAATTTCCACTGAGATATAGAAGAGAATATCTTAGTCAAACATTTCTGATTAATATTCGTCATAGAAACCCCTCTCTCTACTCCAGTATTAGCAAACTTAATAATTCATATTTAATAAATAAATATTGGATCCACAAAAACTCTCCTCCACTTTGTGAGGCTTTTAGAAATCTCTCATATTGTGATTACACCAATTCACACATATATATATATATATATATATATATATATATATATATATATATATATATATATATATATATTGTTATATTTCTATTTGATATGAAAATTAAATTTTGATAATTATAAACAAAATTCACTTTAATATAAAATATTTTTAATTTTCTCAACCTCGGGCATATAAATTTAGAACAACCTGTATACAACAAATTGTTATATTTAATTTTAAGAAGTGATTAGAATAAGCGTACGAAACTCGGAACAATGTGCTTAGATAAACAAAGTGAATGACGCGTACCATTATCGTTCTTCTCGGAAGGTCGATCATTAGCCTATGCTAAATAAAACTCAGTGAAATAGATGATAGTTCATTATCGTTTTTCGCGGAAGGTTTCGATCATTAGCCTATGCTAAATAAGACTCATTTGAAAGAGAGAATAGGTCATTAAAATTTGTAAATAGTTAGAAAGTATTTTAGAATGGGAATTAAATATTTTCTTTTGAAATCCATTAAGCATATTTAGAAAGATTAAAAATTGGTTTTGAGGAATATTACGAATGAGAGTTGGTGGTGGAAGATTGATTTGTGAATCTGGAAGGGATATTTAGAAAGTAGGGGAATGGATGAGAAAGTTAGATCAGAATGTTTTGAGCTGTCGAGAAGTGAAGTCGAGTAGTAGACGGTAGTGTACGGAGAGTGAGAAAGCCGATGTAGTTCCGTGAGTGTGGAGTATCTATCGTGGAACGAGAAGTAGGCCAGGTCGAGAGTAAAAGAACCTCCTTGAGCCAAGAGTGTCCCGGTAGCTGATAGCAGTTTCGAAAAAGGTAGAACACAGCATCACAACAGAAGCAGGAGTTTGGCGGGGATGTAAGAAGATTACACCCAGTGCCGTTCATAAATAGCCTGAAAAAGAAAATACAGCACATCGGAAATTTCGAAACAGCAAAAGAAACTATCAGAAACCATCTCAAAAATGAAGCAAGCCTATGGTTCGATTGCAAAGAAGAAGAATTTGACAGTTGGCAAGAATTTGAACAAAAATTTTTGAATTATTTCTGGGGAAAAGTCCAACAATTGGAAATTAACAAGGAATTGCAAAATGGGAAATACAATGATAGGATGGGTATATCAGAAAGGACATATGCATTACAAATTTACTATAACGCAAAACATTTACAATATAATTACTCATCGGAACAATTAGTCGAACTGATTGCAAGACATTTCGAAGAAACGCTGGAAGACCATATCACATTGCAAAACTACAAAGACATAGATAGTTTATGCCAATTCCTACAAATAAGAGAATTGCGTTTAAGAGAAAGAAAATCAAGAAGGTCGCGAGAAGATTACAGGCCCCGAGAAACACAGGAGTACAGAGATAGAAATGAAAATAGGAGGGACGATACAAGACGAGATTTTAATCCCAGAAGGGAAAACGAAAATAGAGACAACGGAAGAGGAAATTATGAACAAAGAAATAGGCAATGGAATGAGGACAGAAATCGAGAATACCAGAATAGAAACACCACACGCTCAAATCAAGAAAACAGAAATAATGGTAGACAAAATGAACAGGGATATCGAGAAAACCGAAACAGATCCGACAGACCAAGAGAAAATAGAAGAGAAGTAAATAATACCCAGACAGATGAATATGACGGAGAGAGACATTATGACGAAAATATAAACAACGATGAGCAACCGGCGTTTTTTCACGACGGCGCTCACTAAAAACCAAAAATCAAACAGGAATTTTTTGTAACCCCAAGGAGTTTATTAAATTGGCAAGAAACAACGAAAAGAAAAATGGAGTTAATTTAAAATTTGTGGATGGATTTATCAACGAGAAACCAATTAAAATTATGATAAACACTGGATCTGAAATAACATTGGTCAACAGAAAACTAATAGAAGAAGTTAACTTAACAAATTTAATTTACAAAATACCTAGGGTAAATTTAGTGGGCGCAAACAAACGGACATTGGCAACTATAAATGAAGGCATACGAGTAATGGTACGACTGGGTAAGAAGATGTATGCACTACAATGTGTAATAATGCCAAACATGTCACATGACATGATAGTAGGAGTTGACGAATGGGCAGAAAAACATGTAGTGATAGATTTTAAAAATAATACGATGAATCTAACAGAAGAAAAAGAAGAAGAACAGGACAAGGAACAGGAGAAACAAAATACGGACGAATCAGGTAAAGAACAAACAGTGGAAATGAATTTGGCAACGAAGCAGGGACAAAGAAGAAAAGGGAGAAAAAGTCAGAAAAAGACAAAAGAAAATGAAACCTGTGGCTCCTCAAAAGAAGAGTTGAGCCCAGAAGAAGAAAATTTGAGAGTATCAGAAACAAAGGAAACTTGGGATTCCTCAAAAGAAGAGACGAGCTCAGGAGAAGAAGAAATAAAGCAAAAAAATGAAAGCGAAAAAGATATGATCGAAACAGTGGCATTTGAAGAGGAGGCATATGAAAACGTGGATGCAGAATACACGGTAAAAGTATGTGAAAAATCTGAGGAAAAAGACAGAAGATTAATATGGGAAAAAGGGAAAGACAACATAATAGCCGACACTCTAACACAGGATGAGGACACTGAAAATAAGGAAACAATTACTCTACAGGTGGGACTAATTAGAGTAATACAAGAAGAAGGGGTATAAGACGTAGATTAAAGTAAGGAAATATACAGGGAGTTGGTTTTGCCTCGAGAAAATTTATTTAAAAATGCAGATAAATTTTATCGAATACAAGGCGGGGATTTGTTATATTTCTATTTGATATGAAAATTAAATTTTGATAATTATAAACAAAATTCACTTTAATATAAAATATTTTTAATTTTCTCAACCTCGGGCATATAAATTTAGAACAACCTGTATACAACAAATTGTTATATTTAATTTTAAGAAGTGATTAGAATAAGCGTACGAAACTCGGAACAATGTGCTTAGATAAACAAAGTGAATGACGCGTACCATTATCGTTCTTCTCGGAAGGTCGATCATTAGCCTATGCTAAATAAAACTCAGTGAAATAGATGATAGTTCATTATCGTTTTTCGCGGAAGGTTTCGATCATTAGCCTATGCTAAATAAGACTCATTTGAAAGAGAGAATAGGTCATTAAAATTTGTAAATAGTTAGAAAGTATTTTAGAATGGGAATTAAATATTTTCTTTTGAAATCCATTAAGCATATTTAGAAAGATTAAAAATTGGTTTTGAGGAATATTACGAATGAGAGTTGGTGGTGGAAGATTGATTTGTGAATCTGGAAGGGATATTTAGAAAGTAGGGGAATGGATGAGAAAGTTAGATCAGAATGTTTTGAGCTGTCGAGAAGTGAAGTCGAGTAGTAGACGGTAGTGTACGGAGAGTGAGAAAGCCGATGTAGTTCCGTGAGTGTGGAGTATCTATCGTGGAACGAGAAGTAGGCCAGGTCGAGAGTAAAAGAACCTCCTTGAGCCAAGAGTGTCCCGGTAGCTGATAGCAGTTTCGAAAAAGGTAGAACACAGCATCACAACAGAAGCAGGAACGAGAACTATTCGAGCTAGTTTTACAAAGGAGAACATTACTGGAAGCCAGGACGAGGTTTGATCGCAGCCAAGGATAGCAGGAAACGGGTCTTGTGTGAGGACATTTTCAGTTCACCAGGAAAAGGTCAGTCTCATTTGTTTGGACATGAATGTATGGGTTTTTCGTATTAAATTCCACATAAAAAATTGAATAACATAATCAATAATATCAGAAAAGCTTCATCAAACTTAAATAGAGTTGTTGCTAATAACTCCTAATAGTTAAATGTTAATAAAAACTTTCAATTGAAAACTAAAAGGAAATAAGATTCCCATTTGTAAATGTTATGTTTAAGAATAATAAGAAATAGCAAATATTAAGCATTGATTGCCTTTTAAATAAAATAAAAAATATTTTGATTATAATTGTAACCCATATATGTGTATTTTTTTTACTCTTTTCTTTTCTATCCCGATTAGGAACCATTAAGAAATATTTGAAGCCACGAAAGTAAGTAATTAATTTATAATTCCCCCTGAGATTGAAAACATATTGATATGTGATCTGGTTAATTAATTAGATTAGTATTAATACATTGATTAAATTAAGTGACATATAAGAATATTATCTCATATCAATAATCAAGATCACATCAACTGGCGCCCAACGTGGGGCATTGTAAAGTATTTCTAGTGGCAAATTTGAAGGATAGAAAGAGTAAAGCCGGTATTTGAAAATTTATATGCCTGTGGTAAAAAGTGAGATACTTACATTTGATAACATAAAATTTTAGATCTCTTTAGGTACAAATTTTACATAACTGATTTAATAATTTATTTTTACGATATTTACATTTGATATATTTATTGACAATTTATAATATTTGGGTGAGAAAAAGTCGTCTTGGTAACACTAGTAAAATTTCATATTTGGCGGGGATAGTACTTCTTGAAAACAAATGTCTGTGACAAGAAGCCAAAGCAAAGACAACAAAAAACAAAAAGAACATTCAGACCAAGAAGATATTTTAGACACGACAATCATGGCATCAGAAAAGCAAGAATTATCAGGAATAGATAAACTATTACAACTGATGCAACTCCAGTCACAAAAAATGGATGAAGCAAAAAGGACAATGGATAAAGTGGAGAAAAAAATGGATGACAATCAACAGGAAACAAAACAAGCGATAGAAGAGAACAATAAGAAAATAGAGGAACGCATAGAAAAGTATGAAATGAAAATTAAAGATCACATGCAAAAACAAGAAATGAGAATGAAGGACCACATGAAAGAACAAGAAATGAAAATTCAAAATAAAATGAAGGAGTTAACGAATTGCCAGAAAAAAGAAATAGAAAATTTGGAAAACAAGTTTGAAAACGCTATTCAAGCAATCAGAGAAGAAATGGAAAGAAAGATTGCGGAAATCAATATTCAACAAAATGGAGGAGAAAGAAGAGAAATGGTTATACATAGCACAGATGACGTGAAGATAAGGTTTGGCGGGGATGTAAGAAGATTACACCCAGTGCCGTTCATAAATAGCCTGAAAAAGAAAATACAGCACATCGGAAATTTCGAAACAGCAAAAGAAACTATCAGAAACCATCTCAAAAATGAAGCAAGCCTATGGTTCGATTGCAAAGAAGAAGAATTTGACAGTTGGCAAGAATTTGAACAAAAATTTTTGAATTATTTCTGGGGAAAAGTCCAACAATTGGAAATTAACAAGGAATTGCAAAATGGGAAATACAATGATAGGATGGGTATATCAGAAAGGACATATGCATTACAAATTTACTATAACGCAAAACATTTACAATATAATTACTCATCGGAACAATTAGTCGAACTGATTGCAAGACATTTCGAAGAAACGCTGGAAGACCATATCACATTGCAAAACTACAAAGACATAGATAGTTTATGCCAATTCCTACAAATAAGAGAATTGCGTTTAAGAGAAAGAAAATCAAGAAGGTCGCGAGAAGATTACAGGCCCCGAGAAACACAGGAGTACAGAGATAGAAATGAAAATAGGAGGGACGATACAAGACGAGATTTTAATCCCAGAAGGGAAAACGAAAATAGAGACAACGGAAGAGGAAATTATGAACAAAGAAATAGGCAATGGAATGAGGACAGAAATCGAGAATACCAGAATAGAAACACCACACGCTCAAATCAAGAAAACAGAAATAATGGTAGACAAAATGAACAGGGATATCGAGAAAACCGAAACAGATCCGACAGACCAAGAGAAAATAGAAGAGAAGTAAATAATACCCAGACAGATGAATATGACGGAGAGAGACATTATGACGAAAATATAAACAACGATGAGCAACCGGCGTTTTTTCACGACGGCGCTCACTAAAAACCAAAAATCAAACAGGAATTTTTTGTAACCCCAAGGAGTTTATTAAATTGGCAAGAAACAACGAAAAGAAAAATGGAGTTAATTTAAAATTTGTGGATGGATTTATCAACGAGAAACCAATTAAAATTATGATAAACACTGGATCTGAAATAACATTGGTCAACAGAAAACTAATAGAAGAAGTTAACTTAACAAATTTAATTTACAAAATACCTAGGGTAAATTTAGTGGGCGCAAACAAACGGACATTGGCAACTATAAATGAAGGCATACGAGTAATGGTACGACTGGGTAAGAAGATGTATGCACTACAATGTGTAATAATGCCAAACATGTCACATGACATGATAGTAGGAGTTGACGAATGGGCAGAAAAACATGTAGTGATAGATTTTAAAAATAATACGATGAATCTAACAGAAGAAAAAGAAGAAGAACAGGACAAGGAACAGGAGAAACAAAATACGGACGAATCAGGTAAAGAACAAACAGTGGAAATGAATTTGGCAACGAAGCAGGGACAAAGAAGAAAAGGGAGAAAAAGTCAGAAAAAGACAAAAGAAAATGAAACCTGTGGCTCCTCAAAAGAAGAGTTGAGCCCAGAAGAAGAAAATTTGAGAGTATCAGAAACAAAGGAAACTTGGGATTCCTCAAAAGAAGAGACGAGCTCAGGAGAAGAAGAAATAAAGCAAAAAAATGAAAGCGAAAAAGATATGATCGAAACAGTGGCATTTGAAGAGGAGGCATATGAAAACGTGGATGCAGAATACACGGTAAAAGTATGTGAAAAATCTGAGGAAAAAGACAGAAGATTAATATGGGAAAAAGGGAAAGACAACATAATAGCCGACACTCTAACACAGGATGAGGACACTGAAAATAAGGAAACAATTACTCTACAGGTGGGACTAATTAGAGTAATACAAGAAGAAGGGGTATAAGACGTAGATTAAAGTAAGGAAATATACAGGGAGTTGGTTTTGCCTCGAGAAAATTTATTTAAAAATGCAGATAAATTTTATCGAATACAAGGCGGGGATTTGTTATATTTCTATTTGATATGAAAATTAAATTTTGATAATTATAAACAAAATTCACTTTAATATAAAATATTTTTAATTTTCTCAACCTCGGGCATATAAATTTAGAACAACCTGTATACAACAAATTGTTATATTTAATTTTAAGAAGTGATTAGAATAAGCGTACGAAACTCGGAACAATGTGCTTAGATAAACAAAGTGAATGACGCGTACCATTATCGTTCTTCTCGGAAGGTCGATCATTAGCCTATGCTAAATAAAACTCAGTGAAATAGATGATAGTTCATTATCGTTTTTCGCGGAAGGTTTCGATCATTAGCCTATGCTAAATAAGACTCATTTGAAAGAGAGAATAGGTCATTAAAATTTGTAAATAGTTAGAAAGTATTTTAGAATGGGAATTAAATATTTTCTTTTGAAATCCATTAAGCATATTTAGAAAGATTAAAAATTGGTTTTGAGGAATATTACGAATGAGAGTTGGTGGTGGAAGATTGATTTGTGAATCTGGAAGGGATATTTAGAAAGTAGGGGAATGGATGAGAAAGTTAGATCAGAATGTTTTGAGCTGTCGAGAAGTGAAGTCGAGTAGTAGACGGTAGTGTACGGAGAGTGAGAAAGCCGATGTAGTTCCGTGAGTGTGGAGTATCTATCGTGGAACGAGAAGTAGGCCAGGTCGAGAGTAAAAGAACCTCCTTGAGCCAAGAGTGTCCCGGTAGCTGATAGCAGTTTCGAAAAAGGTAGAACACAGCATCACAACAGAAGCAGGAACGAGAACTATTCGAGCTAGTTTTACAAAGGAGAACATTACTGGAAGCCAGGACGAGGTTTGATCGCAGCCAAGGATAGCAGGAAACGGGTCTTGTGTGAGGACATTTTCAGTTCACCAGGAAAAGGTCAGTCTCATTTGTTTGGACATGAATGTATGGGTTTTTCGTATTAAATTCCACATAAAAAATTGAATAACATAATCAATAATATCAGAAAAGCTTCATCAAACTTAAATAGAGTTGTTGCTAATAACTCCTAATAGTTAAATGTTAATAAAAACTTTCAATTGAAAACTAAAAGGAAATAAGATTCCCATTTGTAAATGTTATGTTTAAGAATAATAAGAAATAGCAAATATTAAGCATTGATTGCCTTTTAAATAAAATAAAAAATATTTTGATTATAATTGTAACCCATATATGTGTATTTTTTTTACTCTTTTCTTTTCTATCCCGATTAGGAACCATTAAGAAATATTTGAAGCCACGAAAGTAAGTAATTAATTTATAATTCCCCTGAGATTGAAAACATATTGATATGTGATCTGGTTAATTAATTAGATTAGTATTAATACATTGATTAAATTAAGTGACATATAAGAATATTATCTCATATCAATAATCAAGATCACATCAATATATATATATATATATATATATATATATATATATATATATATATATATATATATATATATATATAATAGCTCAAACTTTAAAGATTTTTATGCTTTTTTGCAAACTATTACGGTAATTAAACCAAGGTACAGTCGACTCTCGTTAATTCGAAACTCGAGGGACTCTTAAAATATTACGAATTATTGAGTGTTTGAAATATCAAATGTTTCGAAATTTGTGAGAGAAAATAAATAAAACTTCCAATTATTAAGTGTTGATCAATTATTATTTATATTAACACCTATTCTATAACGATGACAAAAGTTTAGAGGTAAGTTTGTGTACATACATATATCATGTATGTATTTATAATGTCAATTAATCAATATTTCGAAAGAACTCTATCTTTGCTTCAAAGCACATTGCTGCTGCTCAGACTGCTCAATAATTTTTTTTAAGAGAAAAAGTGCCTGAAATGCTTTTTCATCACTTTCGTTCGGCAGACAAAAGGTTTGTAAGGTATCGAATGAGGATCTTGCTTCCTTAACTGAAACAAAGGCGCGTTGAAACAAGTTTAAAAACTGTACTTAAATACTACAATCTTTTCGCCTCTTTATCTCTTCAACTTTGAATTGTCGAGTGTTGGACGCCGATGAGTTCGAATTAACGCGTCGCGCGTCGTTTTGTCATATGGCAATGATTTTTTTCGTTCGAATTACCAAGTGCATAAAAATGTATTGATTTAGTTCGAAATATAAAGAGATTTTGTAGGGAACTCGTGATAACTTTGAATTATAGAGAGTTTCGAATTATCGCAGGTTTGAATTAACGCGAGTCGACTGTACCATGAAAATACTGCAATCAGCTTCAATATTTTAAGAAATCTATTAGACAACTGGCCAGAATCAACAGTTATTTACACAGATGCATCAAAGTCTTCTTTTGGCACTGGATGCGTTTTTTATATACCCTCAAAAAGTATAGAAAACATGTTTACACTGGATCATAATTTTTCAATTTTTACGGCTGAAGCCATAGTAATTTATGAAGCATTAAAGTATTTTAAGAGTTCCAATGACAGCTCCACAACAATTCGTCTGATTCTTTGTCGGTTCTTTTAGCCATGGAGACTATGTTTTTCCCAGTAAAAACACAAATATTTACATTCATTTAATAAAAAAAAAATATTTTTGAATTACATCATGAGCAAAGAACAGTTAGATTTTTGTGAATTAAAGCTCACATAGGGATCATAAAAGTCATTGATTCTGGTGGATAAAAATCAAGAATGATCTAAACAATCAGTGGAAACAAGAATATTATGAATATAGTCAACATTCCCACTCACAATATGCGCTTATACAACCCACAATCCCGAGTGAATTTTGGTTTAAAAATTACTCTGCACCACGTAGATACATTACATCTATTATCAAAATGAAATCTGGACACGCGTGTTATCCAGTCTATCTGGCAAAACTTAGAATTGTAAGTTCCAATTTATGTGAAGATTATCAAAAAAAAAGCAAATTTAAACCATATTTTCTTTGAATGTACAAAATATATACAACAAACTGATGACTTAATAAAAAATTTAATCAAACATAAAATCCTTTTTCCCTATTAAATTTTCCTACCTTTTGTCATTAAATAATAAAACCGTATTTAGGGATGGCGTTTGTTGACAAAACAACACTGGTTTTCGGTTAAACCGGTTTTTTTACTCACGGTTTAACCTGGTGGTTATAACCGGTCAAAATAACCGGTTATTCTAAAAATCGTTTTTCGGTTTTTTGAATCAATATTAAATACCCAATAGGTTGCAACGTTACATTTACATTGCCCTTTAGTGTGTGATACTACGCATGTCCACTTTCAATATGAAATCTCTAACAATTTTCGATATATTAGAAAAAATCAATTTTAATTTTTTAACTTCAAAGGGCTGTTATAACTTTTTTTAAGTGCACATTTGAACTAAGGTAAGTTAGGTTTAATCGATCTATTTTTAGTCCCAGAATATGTGAATTAATTTATGACCTACCTTTATAATAAACTACAGCAATGAAAATTTCGGGTCCAAATAATACCAAATAATTGAGGCGCTCAGAGCAACAGTGGCCTAACCCACATCCCACAATTTTACCAAAACGCTTTTATTACATTAAAGTCATCCCTTACTTAAGTGTTTTCAGATGCAGAGTAGCTCAAGCAATGGTTCCTTGAGCCACTCTACATCTGAAAATAATTAAGTAATGCATAACTTTAATGTAATAAAAGCGTTTTGGTAAAATTGTGGGATGTGGGTTAGGCCACTGTTGCTCTGAGCGGCTCAATTGCAAAATACAAAAGGTAGTGAAAATAGGTAGGTATGTACCTATATAAGACTATAAACGTAATATGAAGTAAATTAGACTATAACGTTGCAAAAAAATGTAACATCAAAAATAGTAAGACGTATAAAAACAAATAATGAATCATTGTTAACATTCTGAACTGGGTGTATTATTGTCATAAATGAATTTGAAAATTTGTTGTATTTCTGAAAAAAAAATAATTGCTGTTTACACAACATGTACAAAACTATTTTATTTTTCTCCTTTTTTTAAGTGGATTGATTTTTGAAATGATTTTTTTCTCTTGTATTTATTAATGATAAAATATACGTTTATTCTCGTTTGTGTAGGTACAGCAAGTATGCTGCTATAAAATTATAATATATAATAGAACTATGACTGCACAGATGATTGAAACTATACTAAATTTACAATCAAGATTCAGAAGAAATAAACAAACCAAGACACGTAAAATTTTACTAGGAGCACTCTCGAATCATATTTTACAATGTATAAACTTTGGAAATTATGATTTGGGAATTACAATGTATATATACAATGTAAATTATGATTCGGGGGTGCTCCTAGTAGCATTTAACCTGTCTTAGTTTGTTTATTTTTACTGCATCTTGATTGTAAATATAGTATAATATCTATTTTACTAACAGGATTCCCCAAACAAACAAGACGTCCTTATTCTCAAGTTCATCAAAATAGCCAATTCAGCTTATCACATTTCTTAAACATATTTCAGTGAGCGTGGGAGTCCTTAACGAATATAAACATTAAACAAATCAAGAGTTATTGATGAATTTAAAGCAAACAATATTTTTTCTCCGAATTCATTATTTTTTTAGAGGTATAGGTAATAACTTATCCGGTTTTTCACCGGTTGTTACTTTAAAAAGAAAGAAACCGGTTATAACCGGGACAAAAAAGAACCGATAAAACCGGTTATTGCGGAGTCAAAAAACCGGTTTTAGGTTATAACCGGTAGGTTTTTCCCATCCCTACCGTATATGACTATATAACAGAATTTATTTCAAAAAATAACCTTAAATTGTGAATACAGTTAAACTAGTAACCTTTGTTTTACCCCATTTGTTTAAAACCTACTTTCCGTGACCCAGTCTAGTATGTGTATTAAATTTAATGTCTTGATGGGTCCCTAGACGAGAAGCGAGTAACCATGTTTATTTCTTACTGATAATCAAATAGGTATTGTGATAATTACTTTCTTTTCTTTGCTTTAGGAAGAACTTCAAAAGTTGTGACTGGCTGAATGGCAAATTCCTATGCCAAAAAAAACTTATTTCCTTTGACGTTTTCGTTGAGCGATTTTACCTGTAGTTCATGTCTTATATCTTCGTTTCTTCTTTTGTCTAATCTTCTTGCTCCCACCACTTTTCTTAAGTACCTCATTTCTGTAGCTTGTAATCTTTTACTTTTACTGTACGGTTTTATATAGACTGTCATTTTGGTTTTACTCGATATTTCCTTTTTGTTTAGGAATATTTTATAGTGAATAATAAGTTCTCGTTTCCAATTTTATTCTGTTCCCAATTTCATCTTCTTGTGTACCTTTATTGTTTAACATTATTCCCAAATACTTAAAGAGGTCTACTTGCACAATTTTTTGCCCTTGGATTTCAATATTTACATTTGCTTCTTTATTGGCTATTGTCATTACTTTCGTTTTCTCCATATTTATTATTTGGTAAGTTGTAGCTTTTTAGTTCCTCTGCCCAGATTCTAATATTATCTGCAAAAGCCTTTTCAGTTCTTGCAACTAAAACAATGTCATCAGCAAATGCATAGGTTTCAATTTTTATTTGTTTCAGATTTCTATACCCTATAGCGATTTTTTTAGTTTTTATCCAACACTTTTTAATCACTTCGTCCATAACAGAAATAAATAACAGTGAGCTCAGCATTCTACCTTGTCTAAACCCGTCGTTATTAGAAAATTCACATGAGATTAGGTTACTTGTCCTGACCTGGTTTTTTGTGTTGACATACACACTCTTTATTGCACTTACAAGCTCTTCATCTACTTCCTTGTTTATCAGGCTTTGCCATATTCCTTCTCTATTGACCATGTTAAACGCCTTTTTCATATCTAAGAACGCCATAGGTACAGTGGATCGTTGGATCAACAAAGTACACTGTTGAGATTACGCCCTTTCTTTTCTCGCAGCATCCCAGCCTTAGTTAGTCCCATCCAATTACAAGTCACTTATTTATACAGGAAATTTCGTTGTAATCCAGAGGCGCAGTATTATACCTTCAATTTACTATATTATCTATAAGCGTAGATAATGGTAATTTTTCTGTTACCATCCTAAAACTCTGCCTTTTACAATTTATAATGTTGGGGCCACAGTAACGTTAATGTCTAACGTCCATTATCGCATTAATTAACACACAAAAATGATGGAATAAACTGCGCGTTAAAGTGACTGGCCACACTTATTTTAGCGCGTAGTCAGCAGAAAACGCGTTTTTTAATCCAATAATTTCAAGATGGAAGTCGAAGTTGCTACGCTCTTATATTTTATGAGTGATAATTATTATTTTATGAATTTATTATTTTACTATTTATAGACTATGGCGCATCTGTAAAAATATTAGTACAATTGGATATTGAGAGGTGACTCATATTTTTTTGCAGAAATTGCTTGAAAATAACCCAAATAATAATATTTGATTTATCCTCCCACTCAAAATGGTCCGGAACATTGTTTAAATCATCAAATGTCAGAAAATGAAGGAAAAATTCGATATTTTTCTTCGTTTTTTGATTATAACTTTAAAATTATTCATTTCCGAGAAAAGTTGAACTAGTAATGTTGCCACAATTCGACGCCAAGCGTCACCATGAATACCACGATTTTTATGTGATTTTGTCGGGGATCCCATAAGCAAGTTTCTGTTTTGAAAACTGTTAAGAATTCAAGTATTTTCTCGTTATTTCACTCCATTTTCTTAGAATAGTATCTCTGTAACCTATTTCACAAACCAAATTATACTCTACTATAATTAAAAAGAATAACAAGAAGAAAAACCAGTGGTTTGACCAGGAGTGCGAACAAAGCTTACAGCAGAAAGCAATCAAGAGACTGGAGTTATTAACGCGACCTACAGAAGAGAACAGGGAAGACTACAACAGAGTAAGGACTCAAACGAGAAGAATTTTGAGAAGAAAAAAGAAACAGTACCTAGAAGCACGAATACAGCAACTCGAGAAGGAACATAGAACCGGTCAGTCTAGGCAGTTTTATAGGGACATAAAAACAATGACGGGCAACACGATCAACAGCCCAAGATTTATAAAAGGCGATGCAGGACAATTGCTCACAGACGACGAAGAGATAAGCCGCCAATGGAGAAAGTATTTTGAGCAACTCTTAAATACAGAAAACCCCACAACGACAGGGCAACAAAGACAGTACCAGTTATCCGAACCTGAAATACCAGGGCCCACACTAGCTGAAGTAAAGTCCGCAATTTCGTCCCTAAAAAACCATAAAGCCCCAGGCCCAGACGGCATACAGGCGGAAATACTAAAAAAAGGGGGAGACAAACTACATCTTGAGATATATCATCTTATAAGAGAAGTCTGGGAAAGAGAAGAAATACCGAAACACTGGCATGAAAGCCATATAATACCTATTCACAAGAAGGGAGACAAACAAATATGTCGGAACTATAGAGGGATATCGTTAATTAATACAACATACAAGATAATATCCATAATACTGTTTAGAAGACTAACTCCATACGCAGAGGTAATAATAGGCGACTACCAAAGCGGATTCAGACCGGGAAGGTCGACTATAGACCAGATCTTCGTCCTACGCCAGGTGTTGGAAAAAAACTGGGAATTCAACCGCGATGTACACCAAATCTTCGTGGACTTCAAACAAGCTTACGATTCTGTTAGAAGAGAAGCATTGTGGGAGACTATGGTAGAAATGGGAGTACCTGGAAAACTGATACGATTAGCAAAGGTGAGCACGGAGAACGCTTCCGCACGAATCAGAGTTGGCAGCAACACGTCGGAGGAATTCCTCATTAACACCGGACTTAGACAAGGAGATCCTCTCGCCCCCCTGCTGTTTAACTTCGCACTGGAACATGCAGTAAGGAAAGCTCAGCCACAACTGACAAACGGATTTGCCGCCCAAGGATCAAAAATACTATTAGCCTTTGCGGATGACGTGGACACAATTGCACAATCCACCAGAGATGCAAAAGAAGTTTTCACCCTATTCGAGAACGGAGCCAAGGAAGTTGGTCTTAAGGTCAACGAGGACAAGACCAAGTACATGGTGGTTACGAAGAACCCAAGACCAAGGGTTAGACAAAACGTAACAATTAATGAATACAATTTTGAAGTCATCAAAGAATTTAAGTACCTGGGAGCGATCATAACATCTGAAAATAACTGTGAAAAGGACGTGGCAGCCAGGATTATTGCAGGAAACAGGGCATATTACTCATTAAGGACCTTACTTAAATCAAAAGTACTCTCAAGACCAGCAAAAATAAGAGTATATAAGACAATAATTCGTCCCACAATAACGTATGGAAGTGAAACATGGACTCTGAATCAGCGGGAAACAACAAAATTACTGGTACTTGAAAGAAAGATACTGCGGACTATATATGGGCCTTGCAGAGAAGAGACAACAGGAGAATGGAGAAGAAGACACAATGATGAACTCCAGACAATATACGGAGATGAAAACATAGTACGCTACATTAAATCAAACAGAATACGATGGGCGGGTCACGTACTAAGATCAAGTGACGAAAGACTTCTAAACGCCACATTCTGGGAAAGGCCCGATGGAAAAAGGTCAGTTGGTCGCCCAAGAAAGAGATGGAAGGACGCAGTAGCCAGCGATCTACGCAAAATGGGAGTACAGCAATGGGAAATAGCTGCTCAGGACCGACAACAATGGAGGGAAATAGTAAACGCGGCCAAGACTCACATAGAGTTGTAGAGCCAAATGATGATGATGATAATGATGATAATGATGATGATGAAATTATACTCTACTGCGCTGCAAGCTAGAACTGTAAACAGTGCAAGTGTAGCTACAACAACGCGATAAGTAACGGAGTAACTCCTTTGAAGTGTCGAAAAAAACCGCCACCCGACCGATCGCCTAACGTTTAACGGCATTAATAATGGCATCAACAAATTAGCGCGCTAAGTCGTGGCTACACCTAACGCGTTAGTCAAATAACGCGTTAATTAACGGGATTAGACGTTACTGTGGCCCCAACATAAGGAATAGAGACAACAAATATAGAAAAGGAATATATAATAAGGAAAGTTTCAGATTTAAATAAGTATCTCTTATTATTTTAATAATGGATTCTGTATCTGGGACTTGCCTATTTTCTTTAATAGATATCGTGGCAGCGTCCTAATGGTGGATTTCAATATATTTTTGAAATTCCCCTTAAAAAGACAATCTCGTTTCGTTTTAATTCAGAGGCGGGCACGCATCTACACTACACTAATGAAGTCCTAAACAGAAACAGCTGTCTGTGGATTGTGCCTTGTCTCTGAATCGAAATGAAACATAAATTATTGTCTTTCACTTCAATATAAGTATTTTTTCGTAACTTAAGATATAGATATAATGAGCAGGAGTGTAGCATCAGCCGTATCAATTATATGGAGCCCCCACATACAGGGGCCACCAACATCAATCATCGCAGACATAAAAGATAAACTAAGATTGTGACAGGAATACATAAAATAAAACAATTCGACGATGATAGAATGATATAAGAAGAACCACAGGAACAAGCAGGGCCGAAATTAATGTGCGAATTAGAACAAAAAATTAGAAATGCAAAGACCGCAAAAGCAGTAGGCCCAGAGCAGATACCCACTGAGCTAATTAAATGCATTCACGAAGAAACACTGCATATACTTTTAGATCTATTCAACAAGGTATATACAAGAGGAGTAGTACCCCAGGATTGGTTGCTGTCCACGTTTGTAAAACTACCAAAGTCAGTATATGCGACAGAATGCTCCCAGTATAGAACAATTTCCTTAATAAGCCATACACTTAAGATATTCGTCAAAATAATGCATGGAAGACTATGACTATACAAAAAAATATAGATGACACCCAGTTTGGATTCAGAGGAAGGCTAGGAACGAGAGAGGCTCTGTTCGCTTTTAAGCCGATGCCACATTGCAGGATGCTAGATGGTCGCTTGGAGGGTGGATTTTAAAGGTGGATGGTGGAGAGGCGCTGAATCCTGGACGCAGTGAAAGAGTGAAATGAAATCAGAAGTCAGTATGTAACTGACTGTTGAGGAATCGTTTGTTTCATTTGTTACGTTACGTTTGGTTTGTTTTTTAGCATATCGTCCTATTAGAGGTAAAACTCACTAACTACACTTTTCAGAAAGTGCAGAAAAATCGACTTAAAGGAACAAATTGTTTTTTAAATTCACCTGACTTGAATATTGGATTTTTTAATGCAACTGCAAAGAATAAATAAAATAGATATTTTAAGTTATGTTTCGTCAAGTAGTAGAACTGCTGGGTCCCAAATTGCCCTTCTTTTATACACAGCACTTATTACGCTTTTCTCCATGGCCAGGCTACCCGGATGGAATATCAAACACGACTGATTTGGGTGGATAGACGCCTGGCGAACCACCGGATGGTTAGATGGTAGTGGGAGGCCACTGCACTGCGGCTACCTTAGAGTATGGAAAATTTTTTACCCTCTCCCGGAGAGGGTAAAAAATTTTCCATACTCTAAGGCGGCTACCGTCGTTTTGTTAATCGTGGTATAAGTAGCTGGATGTTCGCCAGGCAGGTATCTACCAGCCCCCATCCTATCAAACTTCCTGCAGTGCGGCATCAGCTTTAACGTTCTCGCGCAAAGACGGCTAGATATGAACCAGGATCTCTATGTCTGCTTTATAGATTATCAAAAGGTTTTTGATATAGTGCGACATCAGAAACTCGTAGAACTTTTAAAAGAAAAGAACGTGGACTGTCGAGATACACGGGTTATTGCTAATTAATCTGTACTGGAATCAAAAAGCAACAAGTTAAAATCGAAAATGTCGAAACAGAAACTATAGAAATGAAAACAGGTGTTAGATATAGTTGCGTGTTGTCTCCATTGTTATTCAATCTGTACAGCGAAGCTATTTTTATGGAAGCAATATCAGAGGAAGAAGAGGGTACGGAAAAATTTTGAACAACATAAGATTCGCAGGCGACACCGCTATTTTTGCGGACAGTCTAGAAGCACTGCAACAATTAGTAAATAGATTATATCAAGTCACTATAAAATATGGACTACAAATGAACGTTAATAAGACCAAGTTTATGATTATTTCTAAGCAACATACAGTAGGAAAGCAAGATATCGAGGAAAAACCTGGGAAAATGAAAACAATGACCAAGGTAAAGAAATCAGGACACGCATTGAAATTGCAAGACAAGCGTTTATAAAAATAAAAAAAATGTTTGTTAATCGAGACCTTCCTCTGGAGCTGAGAATAAGAGCCTTAAGGTACTACGTGTTCTAGACTTTGTTGTATGTAATTTTTCGATTTTCCAAGTGCTTTTTTGGCTTCGTTTCCTGGGCTATAACGTATGTTTAAGCTAAACATCTTATCATATATATTGCTACAGTTTATATATGGAACAGTTGATAATTTAAAAGATTTCTTATAACATGACGGAGACATGCCAACACCCATCAACTTTTGATATTTTGATCAATAATATATCCTGGCATATCATAAAATAAGAGATCTTAAAATGCACATTTTTCTATGTAAATTTATTTAAACACAAGCAATATTTGCTGAGGTTTTCTGTTTTATTTTCTGTTTTATATTTAAATAAAGCAGTCTAACCGATTTTAGTTTTTACAGGTCGAATTAAATTAAGAATTTAAACATTAGTTAGAATATTCTTCTTCTTTAAGTGCGTTGTCCTGCCATAAAACGTTAATTAAATCATTTTTTTTAGTAAAATTGTGGCTTATTTTCCACCAAAACTAGTTAATTATAAAATTGGCAATCAGTCACATGGTCTTTACTTATTCCCCAGCTGATCTAAATAGTGTCGTGGTGCTCACTTCATACCACTGGCAGAGGTTCTAAGCCAGGATGTGTTTTTGCGTCCTGGACCGCGCTTTCCCTCTATTTTTTCTTGGATAATTACATGTAGCATTTCATATTTCGGATTTCTCATCACATTGGCAAACTACTCTAGTTTTCTTCTCTTTCTTTCTCTGGTACTGGTATTCAGTACCAACTCTGTTGGTTAGTACCTTTTACATTTTCCTAAATGATGTTCACGCTTGCTCTATTCTGCATTTGATTTCCTGTGATAAGTCCCATTTTTCATTCACCCAGAAGCCTAGATACTTGATTGTACTCTCTGCAAGATGTCTCTATTTATTCTAATATCTGCCAAGTTATTAGCTATATTTTTGTTTTTGCTGATGACCATCCATTGAGTTTTCTTTTTGTTTATTTTCCGACCCATTTGTTGTATATATGGTCTACCACTGAATGTAGCAGCGCCTGCAAATCATCCCTGTCCAGTGCTAGGAGAACTGTGTCATCAGCGTATCTCAGATTGTTGATGACTATTCCATTTGCAATTATACCCTCCCTTCTGTCTTCTATTGCTTCTCTGAAGATCTCTTCTGCATACAAATTAAACAGAAGCGGGGAGAGCACGCAACCTTGTCTAACTCCTTTCAGAATAGAAATTTCTTCAGATGTCTGGTTGTTAATTCTGATGTCAGCTGTTTGATTCCAGTACAAATTGGTTATTATCCGAATGTATCGTCCATCAAGGCCTATCTCTTTTAGTATACACAATAACTTATCGTGTTTAACAGCGTCGAATGCCTTGTCGTAGTCAACAAAGCAGAAATATACATCAACATTCACATCCAGACATCTCTGTTGAGAACCTGAATGCTAAACAGCGCCTCCCTTGCACCGAAACCACTCTTGAAACCAAACTGAGATTTGCCGATGTTTTCTTCACACTTAATGGGGTCCGGACAAATAATCCCCGGACAAATAATCCCGGACCAAAAATCCCCACAAATTATCCCTGGACAAAAAATCCCCAGACCAAAAATCCCCGGAGAAATATTCCCCGGACAAAAAATCTCCACAAAAAATTCCGGACAAATAATCCCCACAAATTTTTTTGGACAAAATATCCCCATAAAAAATCCCGGACAAAAAATCCCCAAGAAATATTTGCTGCCAAATAGCTCTCTAAAAGTTCCATGCTGAAAACTTCAAATTTTACATGACAAAAGAGTGTCAGTTTTTTCAAAAATCGTGGAAGATATGGGGAATGAGCTAAGGCCCCGTTCTCATGACAGGCGCTTAACGCGCGTTTTGATAACGGGCGATTGCAACTAAGTATGAACATTTTACTGAAGACCGTTCAAATGCTGTTGGAATGTGAACGGTCTCAAGTAAAATGTATGTAGTTGTAATCGCGCTTTATCAAAACGCGTGTTAAGCGCCATGAGAAAGGGGCCTTAGCTCATTCCCCATATCTTCCACGTTTTTTCAAAAAAACTGACACTCTTTTGTCATGTAAAATTTTGAAGTTATCAGCATGGAATTTTAATTCGAAATTTGGTAAAATTTCGGGAAACTTTCAGACAACTATTCGGCAGCAAATATTTCTTGGGAATTTTTTGTCCGGGATTTTTTGTGGGGATATTTTGTCCAAAAAAAATTGTGGGCATTATTTGTCCGGGATTTTTTGTGGGAATTTTTTATCCGGGGATTATTTGTCCGGGGATTTTTTGTCCGGGGATCTTTTGTCCAGGGATAATTTGTGGGGATTTTATTGTCCGGGATTATTTGTCCGAGCATTCTTTGTTCTAGCTTCAAATTAATTTTCTCCGGAATGGACGATTTTGGAGATAAATCCCGAAAGCGGTCGATTTTTATTTTTAAATTATAATTTTTTGGCATATATTATATCAGGGGTGGCCAAACTGTGGCTCGCGAGCCACATGTGGCTCTTTGAAGGATTATTTGTGGCTCTCAATAAATGGACCTGATTTACTTTTAATTTTTGTTTTTCAAAATGTCTTAAATTACTGACAACAAATATAAAAGACTAAGCGTAACATCAGGACTTGGCCAAGGAGACCCCTTATCACTGTTGCTATTCAGTGTGGCCTTAGAATATCTAATAAGTAAAATATCATCTGAGCTGACTCAGAGGATTTGCGAATCGAGGATCAAAACTATTGTTGAAGTTATACTTCTTTACGCGCGATATGAGGGTGAATTTTTATATGTTAGAACCTACGATCCCGGCGCATGCGCATTATAACTTTGTTCTGATTGGATGTTCAAATGACATGTCAAAAATTATCCAATATGGCAGCTGTGGTGCAGCTGTGGTTTGGACGGTTGACGGTTTGGTTATGTATGGTTGTTGCGTTTTAAAATTTGTGGGAAGAGAAACAACAAAGGTTAGTTAATAGTTATACTGCCTTTTTAAATAGTTTTCATATTATATTTTTGAAGTTATACTTCAAAATGTTTTAATTTATGTATGTATCAGTCCAGAAAAGGTGTGGAAATAATATATTAGTGTTTTTAAATATATTTTTCTACAAACGTGTTAAAAATGCAATTTTTAGGACTCCATAGGAGCGTTAAAATTGCTACTTTAAAGACACTAGTGCTTTAAAATTTTTAAGGCACTGCAGTTAAAAGTGAATTGTCAAATTGTGAAACGTCAAAATATTTATATTTCATTTATTAATATTAATATTAATAATACAACTTGCGCAATTTGAAAAAGGTGGTTTAAAAGGTTTTTTTATTATAATTTTGTGTCTTTGGATTTGTCTTCCTTGGGCGTAAAATAATAAAACATCTATTTTTATATTTCACTTGTCACCGTGATGTATAATTATGTATATCTGAAAGGTAAATAGCATGCGGCTTGATGGCCTTGTTGGTCCATTGGACCAGAGATCAAAAAATCGCGAGATTGCGGGTTCAAATCCCGGACGATTCATATTTTTTTCTTTTTTTTTTTAATATTTGGCATTGTTAAGTTTTGGTTCATTTTTGGTAATTATTGTTAATTTTTTGTATTGTAACTGTTAAGTAGGTATATTTATTTCGTTGAAATTATATTATAATAGAAGTATAACTTCTTACGTGCGTACAAAGTACACACATATTCTTTTTGTCATTTGCTGATGATATAGGTGCAGTCACTCAATCTACACAAGAGACGTGAGAGAGTTGTTTTCACAACTCTAGGAGAGAACAGGTAGTCTGGGCCTTCAAATAAATGAAGAGAAGACGAAATACATGCTAATAACCCAAAATCCAAGACCAAGGAGTTAGGCAGAACATAACTATTAATGGCCACAATTTGGAATTGGTAAAAAAAAGAGTTTAAATACATGGCGTTAATCATACATGACAACTACATCTGAGGCCTATAGAATCAAAACTGCTAGATCCATGTGTTGAAATTTTGTCAAGAGTCTAAAAGAACATTAAAAATGTAAATTTTCCAAAAAGTATCTGGTATTTTTCAATCAAAGGGGCATCAATAAATATCATAAAATGGCACACTAATTTGTAATTTTTCTACACGCCCCTTATATCTTCAGAAATTTGTACTTTAGTTTGGATTTAGCTGTCTCAGCTGTTAGGTCTCAGCAAGGACAGTTGCGTGGAATAGAACATTATACTCCCTACCATCAATATTAAGATCTAAGCAGCTAAAAAGACAATCTAAATTAAGACTGTATAACTAATTATTCGCTAAGATAAGATGGGCAGTTCATGTGGTAAATCAGAGGAAGACAGAGTGTTAGAGACGGTGTTTTTTGAAAGATGATAGAAGATAAGTAGGCAGTCCCAGAAAAATATGGAAGGATGATGAAGAATCGAAGTATGTATCCTGAATTAGCAAAGGCTGCTTGTAGAATTATTTGAATATTTGAAACAACGATGTTAACCATTTTATTTCACTTTAAAATTCGTGAAATCCAAACAGTGAGGGAAAAATTTAATACCTTCTGTACACTTTTTAGATAATTGTTTAATTGCGGCTCTCGAAACATTTCAAATTTTGAAAAATGGCTCGGACTATCAAGGAACTTGGCCACCCCTGTATTATATCATACTAGTGACGTCATCCATCTGGGCGTGATGACGTAATCGATGATTTTTAAATGGGAACAGGGGTTGTATGGTAGCTCATTTGAAAGGTTGTTCAATTATCTATTCAGTAATATAACATTAACATCATTATTAATACGGAGTGGCAAAAAAAATTTTTGAATTAAAAACAGTAAAAAATTACTTACATTTTCAATATTCAATAATTTATATTTTTAAAAATACATTTGCGAAACTATAAAATTACGATTCCGAACAAGACCGCAAACCGCAAACTGCAAACCGCAGACCGCAGATTGAATTTCTTTTGAAAATGAGTATTTTAAATGAATAAGAAGGGCAATTAATTAATTGTTTAGCAAAATATTAAGTTAGCAAAATATTAAGCAAAATATTAAGCTTCCTTCAAATTGTTTACTTTTAAATAGGGACCTAGTTGATTTCCTTTTTTTTTATAATGCAAAAGTAAAAGATAGTCGTCATCTTCTTCTTCCATCCAAAGATATAACATTAATTCATCGTTGTTCATTGCGTCTGACATCCTACTTATACGACTTTTAATATTATACTATTATAAATTCCTATCGTGCAATGCTGTTGTCGATATTATGTAGATGAAGTGCAAGTTCTGCTCGGAATTGGTCTGACCGCAGACGACACTGTCGCTGCAGTCTGCGGTTTGCGGTCTGCAGTCTGCAGCCTCTTTCGGAATCGTACCTTAAACTAACTCTCACTATCTCTCTCTCTCCTTTTCTCTCAAACACACTTTACATACATACCTACATACCTTTAAACTTATAACAATAACAGGATCTAGTAAATTTAAAATGACACCTCAAAACTCCCTTTAAAAATGTCACTCATATCCTGTACGTATATCTTACATGGCCTTTTTCAGTTTGAATATAATATCCGGTTCCTTTACGAAACTTTCAACAAAGAACGGCGCAAAACTTTTTCCCAATTAGTAATTGGATCGTCCCCCATTTAATTAACAACTAGCCACACACTCATTTAATCTAAATTAAAACAAACTTTTACGTTTACCAACGCACCTATATAACAAAATCTCATGAAGATGATGTTATATACACTAACTGACAAAAGTATGGGATAAAACATATACACAAATTCCGCCATTTAAAATTTTTGATTTAAGTTAACCTTTTTTTAAGGAACAATTTATATCAAAAATGAATAACCATTTTCAATTTCGTTGCAACACGAAACTACAGCCGCATCATTATTCTAGTTCAATCAGAGAGTGCAGCAAGCACCTCTACCGGTTTCGAAACGTATTAGTCTCTCATCAGGAGGCACATAATATGCTGCTCTCTCTGACCCAACTAGGACAAACCCCGGCGTGCAGTCACGGATCGCAACGAACGAAATGGCAGGGATGCCCTAGCGGCAACTGCTAGCAAAAGACTAAGTTTTCAATCTAAAAGCACATAAAACAACACTAAAAAATGTTACTCTACATCCTACCAAACTGAAAACAATGGGAACCTTCTCTGGTTACACCTCGGAGGCTTCTAAAATTTGCAAACCATAACGAATGCTGAGACTAAAGAAGATGAGGGAATTTTACAATTTATAATTCACGTCCCATCTGCTCAGCGCGGTAAAGTTCCAACGAGAATGGTTCCCTTGTTACTCCAATCATAGTAAACATGTAGGTAAATCAAAAATAAATAACCATTTTCAATTTCGTTGCAACACGAATCTACAGCCGAATCATTATTCTAGTTCAATCAGAGAGAGCATCAAACACCTTAACCGTTTCGAAACTTATTAGTCTCTCATCAGGAGGCACATATGCTGCTCTCTCTGACCCAACTAGGATAAACCCCGGCGTGCAGTCACGGATCGCAACGAACGAAATGGCATGGATGCCCTAGCGGCAACTGCTAGCAAAAGACTGAGTTTTTAATCTAAAAGCACATAAAACAACACAAAAAATGTTACTCTACATCCTAGCAGACTGAAAACAATGGAAACCTTCTCTCGTTACATCTCCGAGGCTTCTACAATTTGCAAGCCATAACGGATGCTGATGCCAATTTAAAACTTTATTATTTGTACTCAGATTTTCAAGATTCTTGCATCAGTTTGTAGGTAAATAAATTGATATCGTTTGTTATTATTCCGGTAACAAAGAATTTTTGCTTAGATTGAATTATACGGGGGTGAATGGAAGCATTTAGTCCATTCTTTCACGGTCTTTGCTCTAAATGTTAAAGAACCGCTTGGATTGACATGAAATTTGGCATACGTATACCTTACATGTCAAAGAAAAAAAGTGATATTGTGCCGATGTGTGCTTTTGCCCTGGGGGTGACTTTTACCCTCTCTTGGGGGTGAAAAAATATATGTCCAAAGTAAGTCCGGAAATGAGTAAACTGACTAATCTTAAGTAACTTTTGTTCTATAGAGCTTTTTTGCCAAGTCAACACTTTTCGAGTTATTTGCGAGTGAATATGGTCATTTTTCAACAAAATAACCACATTTTTAGACGGTTTTTCGCAAATAACTCAAAAAGTAAGTATTTTTTTTAAAAACGTTCTTAGCAAAAATATAGCTTATAAAAAAGTAAAAAAAATAGAGTATGCGTTAGGTCTCTATATTTCACAAATCCAGAGTTATAGCCAATGAAATATAGTTTCATATTCACCAAATTTTAAATAGAATATTTAGACGTGAAATATCCAAAAAATTAAGCACTTTTTGGGGAAAACTCATTATAACTTTTTTAAAGTGTTTAAAAAAAGCTTTATTTCTGTTTTTACAAAAAGTTTCTAGCATTAAATTTAAGCAAGTTACGCTCAAAATAAAGTTGGTCCCTTTTGTTTTTGCAAAAAAAAATCGGGAAGACCACCCCCTAATTAGCAACTTATATGAAATTAATCGTTACCGCTCCACAAATTATTTTATTTATGTTGTGTTTATATGATCTGTAAGTTTCATCGATTCAAACTGCTTATTTTTGAAAAAATTTGGTTTCAAAATAAAATTTTTAAAAATTTAAATTTTGAAAAATATGCTTTTTTTCAAAATAACTTAAAAATTGTTAAAGATACCAAAAATCTCGAAAAACAAAAAAAAAGTCAGATTTGCTTTTCTGAATATCATGTATTTTTTTGTTTTTCTGTTAGACAAAAATTGATTAAGATTTGGTGTTTCTAAATTTGCATACATTCGTGATCAGTGACTCGTTCAACCCGTTTTAACTACAGCCCTTTCAATAATAAGGACTTTGAACCGATGAAACTTACAGATAATATAAACAATATATACACGAGTCAAGAAACTTGTGAAGTCGTAACGATTAAGTTCATTTAAGATACTATTTAGGGGGTGATTTTCTCGATTTTTTTACCAAAACCAAAAGGGACTAATTTTATTTTGAGCGTAACTTGTTTAATTTTGATGCTAGATATTTTTTTTATAAAACAAAAATGAAGCTTTTTTTAAACACTTTAAATAAGTTGTAATGAGTTTTCAGTTGAAATGTGCTTCATTTTTGGTTATTTCACGTCAAAATATTCCATTTGGAATTTGACGAATATGAACGTATTTTTCATTAGCTATAACTCTGCTTCTACTAGGTGTAGAGACGTGATATATACACCATTTTTTAAAAAATTTTACGGGCTATATTTTTGCTAGGAACGTTTTTTCGACAAAATACTTACTATTTCAGTTATTTGTGAAAAACCGTCTAAAAGCGTGGTTATTTTGTTGAAAAAATGAACATATACCACAGCTATTTCTCAGTCGGAATTATTATTTTTAATTAGTTGGTTTGATTTAGATGAGCATGAGACATGACAGTTCAAATAAAACACTAGATAACTATAGAGAATATAATGTCAACAAAATTTTAAGTCCCTTTTTACATACAAATATTAATTTTGATTTCAATAGTTTATAAGAACAAAAGTAAGTAATTAATTAAAAAAAATAAACCAGAACCAGCTGTTTCCTTCACATAAATATAAAAATCATTGTATTTTAGTCCCCTTTTTAGACCCCTTAACCCAATCTAAATTGTACCTTGTTCTTTCTTGTTTTCTCCCATAAAATAAAATAAAATCTATTACCGTCCTTATTTTCTTCAATAAAAAAAAAATCATTTGCCTGGATAAACACACTGCAATCTTCCTTAAATTTTGTCAAAATGTCAAAAGATTAAACGTCAAATATCGAACTTCTAAATAAATCTGCCAAATGTATTATTTCCAATATACTGAATAAATGTAAATCTGGTAAATAAATGTACTTCTATTACTTCTTTAAAGCCTCAGGATCGATAAATACATACAATTACTGAATACCGGAACACCCTAGCAAAAGAAAAAGAAAATAAAAATAACTGAACTAACTTCTTAAAACTGAGAACCAATAAACTGAACAAAAATGACTTCAGCTTACCTTTAACATACAAAAGGGTCTATTACACGACTCTCAGCCTGGCCATTAATAAACATCGAATTAATCTCTAGAGGATTTTCCAAGACAAATCTTTACGTGCCCCAAATTTCCAGCACACCAACGGATACCTCAATAAGAGAATTCCCAGTACATCCCACCAAAGGATTGAAAAAGTACCATTTCAATTAAAAAAAACTGGGAATTAAAATCGCCGACCAGGCTTCAAGTGCTTTCTCAAAAATGTTTATTGAAAAGAATGAACGTTGTTGATTTTCTAACAAGGCGTTCAAAACAAAAAACTCTACAACAAAAATCTTCTCTCACTGACTCACACAAAAAGCATATACATCCAAACATACAAATTATACATCCTCCAAGGACAAAATAATCGGTTATAAACAACCAAAACTCAACAAACGTTACTACTAAATTTTCAACCGTAATAACTCCACCTTTCCTTCCGGAAAGAAAATTAAGTTTCTTTGAATTGAATCCCAAAGAAACTGTTTACACAAATACATACTATGTTACACTATCTACATCAGAATCCGATTCAACGTGCCTATCAGAGTTCTGTGGGTGAAGTTTCAAGTCTTTCACATGCCAGTGACCAATAGACTTACCATTATCATTTACTAATTCATATGTACAATAACCAACCTTACGCTTTACTCTAAAAGGTCCAACAAATCTATCAGCAAACTTAGATGTAAAATAATTAGCTTTATCAGAAAGAACATAGTTCTTTTTCCAAACTAAATCATTTTCCTTAAAATGAACATCCCTTCTTCTTAAATTGTATCTTTCTCTGGTGTGATCTGAAGCTTTATCAATCCGCTTCTTAACCCAGTCTCTCAACCTATTCATATTTTTAGAACGATCATACACACGTTGTTTATTTTCTTCATTCCCTATTTTTAGATGATATTCACTTCCATGAGTCATCATCTCACAACCAAAATTAATGAAATATGGTGTTTGACCTGTCACCTCATGTTTGGCAGTTCTAATAGCACAACCTAGTTCAGGTAAATTAACATCCCACAACCTATGATTATCTTTAACATAAGCCATCAACATGGTTTTCATGATACGATTAATTCGTTCAGTAGGGTTTGGATGAGGGGTAAAATTTGGAGTAAAAAGAAATCTGATTCCAAACTCTTGACAAAAAGATCTTAGAATATTACCTTTGAACTGACTTCCATTATCACATTTTAACACTCTGGGAACACCAAACAAAAGAAATACATTTTCTTTTAAAATTTTACTTATAGAAGCGGCAGTTGCCTTTCTCAGAGGGAATAAAAGAGGAAATTTACTGAACTTATCAGTAACTACTAAAATCCAAGTATTACCAGCTGAACTTCTGGGCAATGGTCCAAATAAGTCCATACTGATGATCTCCCAAGGCTTTGTGGGTTCCACAGCCTGTCCCATATGCCCTGCAGGACTTTTCTGTTCAGGCTTTGTCCTTAAACAAACCTCACATTTCCTTATATATTTGGTAATGTCCATTTTCATAAAAGGCCAATAGAAAAGGCGAGATACACGATGAAATGTTTTGTAGATACCTAAATGACCTGAAACACAAGAATCATGACACCTCTGAAGTATCTTCTCTCGAAAATCTTTTGGAACTACAAGTTTCCAATATTCACAATCATCTCTTAAACTCGGAAAATCAATATATTTATACAACTTATTATTTGCAAGTCTCCATCTGACAAATTTTAAAGGATTTTTATTTACATTATTACACATTTTCTTATACCATTTATCACTGGTAGAAGAAAAATCATATTCGTCACATTCGGGGTTTATTGCTTGAACATTACTTATTTCTACAGAATTTATCATATGTACACTATCAACAGGTAGTTCTAAAGCTCGCGAAAGGGTGTCAGGAACTATGTGATCCTTACCTTTGCGATGCAGTACTTCATAGTCAAACTGTTGCAGACGTAAGGCCCATCTACCAAGTCGTCCTTGAGGGTCCTTCAAATTGTCCAACCATAACAACGAGTAGCAATCAGTGATTACATAGAACTTATAATCATCTAGATAAGCTCGTAAAGTTTCACACGCCCACAAAACACAGAGGCATTCACGCTCAACACTGCTATAGTTTCTCTCGGCTCTATTTAGAGTTCTAGACAAATAACAAATTACATGTTCAGTTTCATCATACTTTTGAGTAAGGACAGCTCCAAGACCATACGCTGACGCATCAGTTTGTACGTAAAAAGGTTTGTCAAAATTAGGACTAGACAAAATAGGTGCTGAGACAAGAGCGTCTTTAATACTCTGAAAAGCTTCCTCACAAGCTTTGTCCCAAACGAACTTCTTGTTCTTTTGTAATAATCTACACAAAGGTGAAATAAGATCTAAATAACTATTTACAAACTTACGATACCATCCTATAACTCCAAGGACTCTTCTGACTTCAGTGACATTGGTGGGTCGTGGAAGATTCACAATGGCCTCTACTTTTGCCGGATCTACAGACAGACCACTAGAGTTAACAACATAACCCAAGTATTTAAGTTCTGACACACAGAAAGAACATTTTTCTTTATTAAGGGTCAAATTGGCTTTTTTCAATCTGCCAAAGATTTCTGTCAAGACTTCGACATGTTTATCGTAAGTTGACGTAGCCAGACATATATCATCTAAGTACACAAAAACATACTCAGAGAGTTCAGGACCTAATAGATTATCTACTAATCTTTGAAACGTAGCTGGAGCGTTGTGCAATCCGAAAGGCATACGACAATACTGGAAAAGTCCACGCCCTGGCACAGTAAACGCCGTGTACTGCTTTCTTTCTTCAGTAAGACCCACCTGCCAATAGGCACTCTTAATGTCCATTGTTGACAAATATCTAGCTCCACCTAATTTACTTAAAATGCTATTTATATAGGGTAAAGGATAAGCATCACGCTCAGTAACTCGATTCACTTTCCTAAAATCAACGCAAAAACGCCATTCCCCATTCTTTTTAGGTACCAGCAACACTGGTGAAGACTATCCGCTGTGTGACTGTTCGACAACACCAAGCTTCAGCATTTTGTCCAGCTCCTTGTTGATCATATCCTGCTTAATTGGTGATACCGGATAAAACCTCTGCTTGATTGGTTCTTGTTGACTAACTACAATTTTGTGTTGAACTACATTAGTACAAGTTAATTTGTCTGGATCGATACTAGAAAAATAAGAATCAACGAGTTCGTTAAGCTGTTTGCGTTGCTCTGGTAGAAGTTCAGATTCCGATTGTATCGAATTAACCACTGGAACACTCATAACTTCCGAAGAGAAAAACCACTCTCCTTTTCGTAAATCTGGTACAATACCCATTCGCACCCAGAAATCTACACCGAGCACTAAAGAGTGTCTACACTGTGGCCAAACGAAAACATCAATTACCTTAACAACATCACGAAGTTTTATAGGCACCGAAGCTACACCTAATAAAGGACTCTGACTACCATCTGCAACTCTGCAAGACCCATCTGGAACAGATTTTAAATGTACACCTAAACTACGTAGAATCTCCCATGTAGGCATATTTACAAACACCTTATTGGCTCCACAATACAATAAACCGAATACTGTCTTACCTAAGATATCAACTTCTACATAAGGACATTCACTTTCATTACTTTGTGCTAAAATGTAATCTAAAACTAACTTAAATGAATAAAAATTATCACTAGCTTCTTCCTTTTCGACCTTTAACTGTCTATTCCGATTCGAGATAGCCCGGTCGTCCACTATCTCCGGTGGTCGTTTCCCGAATTATTTCCAGAATTGTTTCCAGTCCTAGAATTATTGCTACGATTCTGTGAATTACATTGAGGACAATTACTTTTAGTAAAACCTTCCTTGTTACAACCAAAGCAACTAAACACACGTTTTGGCCTCTTACAGTCCTTAACCACGTGACCATACTCATTACAGCGCCAGCATTTAGGTACAAACGCCTCTACTTCTTGTACAACGTGATGACGAGAAGAATTAGCTCTACTACTAGAAGAAGGCTTAAACGACTCAATATTAATTCGAGTTTGCTCAATTTTTCGACACAAGTCAATTAAATCAAAAGGACTCTTTACTTCGACTAAAGTTAATCTTTCCTGATAAAAAGGTAAAATGTTTTTAAGTAACACCTGCATTTTTAAACTGTCCGGAACTGGTGTTGGCATTTGTTCGAACTTACTGGTCATCTTGGCAACAAACATACCAATAGATTCGTTAGATTCCTGAGTAGTATGAAGAATATCCTGCCAGATCTCATCTGCAGAAAGGGTAAATTCTTCCTTCATTAGGCTAACTAAACTATCCCAGTTGCTAGCATAGTTCCTATACAATTTATAAAAACCTAAAGCGTTACCAGTAAATAAATCTCTAGCACAAGAAAATAACTGAATTTTATTTACATTACGTGACCTACAATACTCCTCAACTTCTTCAAGAAATACAGAAAAATTTTGCGGTTTACCAGAATACTTAATTCCCCACTTATATACAGGTTCTGAAGGAAAATTATTATTAGATGACAAGGAAACGATGGGATTAACTGTTGAATTAAAAGTTTGATTTGTTTGGTTACTCACATTCGGAGCAGAAATATTTCCAGTAGGGGTAGAATTACCATTAGGATCATTTAAATTAAGACCTGATAAATCAATATGATGATGAAAATTAGGATCAGTAGGCATCTCCACAGAAACAACATTACTAGTTTTCAAAACATTAGACTTATTAGTATATTCACCTATCAAATCCATCAATATCTTTAACAATGAAGAACGCTTTGACATTTCAGCAGTGTCTGTACTGTGAATACGGTTTAATCTACCAGAAAGATGTGCAAACTTAGTCTCAATTCTTCTTACTTGGTTTGCAGTACCTGTAAAAACATTAACAACATCCTGAATCTCTTTTAATTTATTTTCACAACTTGTCAACTCAGCAGGAATATCAGGGGGTAAATCAAAGTTAGGGATTTTGCCAGATTTTTCTAAAACAAGGCAACTACGCAAAGTACTCTTTAACTCTTCTACCTTACAATTAGTCAAAACAATACCTCTCATTTGCAACTCAACTTCAAGTTCGTCTTTGACTAAGCGGTCAATATCAAGTTTAAACGACATTTTCTTTTAGAGAAATTAAAATACACAAAAAAATAAGACAAGAAAACCTCTACCTCACTTTAAATAAAAGTACATTTAACTTTTGATTATTAATTTTAAACTCCTGTAACTCTACACGTAACCTATGTCTTACTTGAACTATCTAAAAAAAATAAAAATCTCGGGTGGTTGAAAAGCCCCTTAAGTTGGCCGCCAAAAATGTACCACAGCTATTTCTCAGTCGGAATTATTATTTTTAATTAGTTGGTTTGATTTAGATGAGCATGAGACATGACAGTTCAAATAAAACACTAGATAACTATAGAGAATATAATGTCAACAAAATTTTAAGTCCCTTTTTACATACAAATATTAATTTTGATTTCAATAGTTTATAAGAACAAAAGTAAGTAATTAATTAAAAAAAATAAACCAGAACCAGCTGTTTCCTTCACATAAATATAAAAATCATTGTATTTTAGTTCCCCTTTTTAGACCCCTTAACCCAATCTAAATTGTACCTTGTTCTTTCTTGTTTTCTCCCATAAAATAAAATAAAATCTATTACCGTCCTTATTTTCTTCAATAAAAAAAAATCATTTGCCTGGATAAACACACTGCAATCTTCCTTAAATTTTGTCAAAATGTCAAAAGGTTAAACGTCAAATATCGAACTTCTAAATAAATCTGCCAAATGTATTATTTCCAATATACTGAATAAATGTAAATCTGGTAAATAAATGTACTTCTATTACTTCTTTAAAGCCTCAGGATCGATAAATATATACAATTACTGAATACCGGAACACCCTAGCAAAAGAAAAAGAAAATAAAAATAACTGAACTAACTTCTTAAAACTGAGAACCAATAAACTGAACAAAAATGACTTCAGCTTACCTTTAACATACAAAACGGTCTATTACACGACTCTCAGCCTGGCCATTAATAAACATCGAATTAATCTCTAGAGGATTTTCCAAGACAAATCTTTACGTGCCCCAAATTTCCAGCACACCAACGGATACCTCAATAAGAGAATTCCCAGTACATCCCACCAAAGGATTGAAAAAGTACCATTTCAATTAAAAAAAACTGGGAATCCAAATCGCCGACCAGGCTTCAAGTGCTTTCTCAAAAATGTTTATTGAAAAGAATGAACGTTGTTGATTTTCTAACAAGGCGTTCAAAACAAAAAACTCTACAACAAAAATCTTCTCTCACTGACTCACACAAAAAGCATATACATCCAAACATACAAATTATACATCCTCCAAGGACAAAATAATCGGTTATAAACAACCAAAACTCAACAAACGTTACTACTAAATTTTCAACCGTAATACATATTCACTGCCAAATAACTCGAAAAGTATTGACTTAGTGAAAAAAGTGAAAAAACTCTATAGAACAAAAGTTACTTAAAATTAGCCAGTTTATCCATTTCCTGACTTTCTTTGGACGAATATTTTTTCACCCCCAAGAGGGGGTGAAAACCACCCCACGGCAAAAGCACATATCGACACAATATCACTTTTTTTCTTTGACTTGTTAGCTATGTGTATGCCAAATTTCATGTCAATCCAAGCGGTTCTTTAAAATTTAGAGCTTTTGCAATATTTTACCGTTAAAGAACGGACTAATTGTATTTTCTCCTAACTTTAAAAAATTCTGTGGAAAAATTGAAGGTCTGATTTTATTTCATACTCCTTTCGTATTATCTCGGAGGCAACCCTAAGATTCTGCTTTGTGAATTATCCAAATATCTCTTTTCTTTTACAAGCTGTAAACAAGAACACTGCTTTGAAGGTTTATTTAATTAAAAATATCAAACGCACTAAAATTAATAACACAAAACAAAATTAACAATAAAACAAAACAATTCAATAGCAGCTATGTCCACCTCTCGCAGCAACGACTGCTTGCAATCTGTTTGGCTTCGAATAAAATAAATAAGATGTGTTACTCTGGCATGGGGAATAGCCCGATATTCTTCTGCCATGGCCACAACTGCACCAAATTTTCTGGAGGCCTAGAAGACGGCCTCCATCATCAAGTGGATAACATCAACTGATCTATTACAGCTGCAATGAATAGAATAAAATGGGTCAACGCGGTCTGTTGTCTCCAACAGCATAAGAAGATAGGCACCTTTAGAAGGAGGTGTTCCTAGGTATTCCTCCACGGTCTGTGGCTATTTTATTTTTTATGTTTCTTAAGGACTATTATTTTCCGTTCTTACATATTAACTTTATATAATATTTCTTCCCTTTTCAGAAACCAAATCTATCATCTGTTATATCCATTATGTCCTTGTAATATGTTTTCTGATTTTTCTAATCCGATACTGTTCTTATTTGCTGCGTATTAGCTTTGATACATTTTATAGTCTTCCATGCTGTTCTGGATCGAAAAATTCTAATATACCTGTTTATTTCATCACACTTAACTTACAGACTATTATTTTTTCTATCTTAACGTATTAGGATGTGTACTCTCATTATAATTGTTAATATTTTCTATAATACACTAGGATACGAAATATTTAAAAATAAAAAAATTACTGGATGCTATTTTTTATCTGCAAAATTTTTGAAATGCAAAGAGATCGAGGACCTCCAAAAAAGATACGATCTATTTAACCTACATAAGAAAGTAAAAGAAATGGCTAGACTAAGAAAACAAAATCTCACTAGTGTACCTCTGGATAGACACGGGGTTGCTATAACACAAATCGATGAGAAAGTACAACGTTGGGCAGAATACATCGACAAACTGTTCGATGATGAAAGAGGGGACCTGGAACACATAGAACTTACTTCAGGAGAAATAGGTCCAGATATTACAAAAGAAGAAATAATGAAGAACAATGCATTAAAAACAACGAAGAACAGAAAAAGCCCAGGATCTGACATCTTTCCTACCGACCTTCTAAAAATTATAGATGAGCAGCATATTGATGTTTTAGTGATACTCTCGAATAAAATTTATATCTCAGGCACATTATCCAAAGAATGGTTAACGTTGATCCTTATTTGTCTCGACATAAAAAGAAAAACGCAAGAGAATGCGGCGACTACCGCACCATTAGCTTGATGTCCCATGTGCTAAAGTTGCTACTGAAAGTCATCCATAACCGAATATATCCTAAACTAGACATAGATATTAATGATACTTAATTTGGGTTTCGCAAAGGCCTGGGAACTCGTGAAGCTCTTTTTTCACTTAACATACATACTTATACAAAGGTGCCTGGACGTCAATCAAGAGATATATGCGTGTTTTATTGACTATAATAAAGCATTCGACAAAGTACCACATGAACAATTAATGCATTTTCTGGAATCAAAGAAGATAGACTACAATGACCTCAGGATTATATCAAATTTATACTATAAGCAACGAGCAAAAGGACATGTTAACGATCAGCTGTCACATGATACTACGACAACCAGAGATAAAGCCACTTCGAGAACAACTTTTAACCGGTGCGCGCATGACGTCAGCGTCCGACAAACTTGTACGGAGACTTATGGGAAAGCATAGAGTTTTATACGGTTTTATACATTCTCGTGTGATTAAATAACTGAAATTGCCTTTCTTCTGTTCTGTTACACTGTTTAATTTATACTTTGATGAATTATTATAATCATACCAGTAAAATAATACAATATATTATGTAGGTACTGTACTAAAACACGCAATAGTTTTTCACTGCAAAAATTTAAGAGGTTTCTTGACATGCAGAAAACTTTAAATAAACCGTATCAAATAAAAGATGGTTTATTAACAATTAATAAAAAAAACTAAAGATTCAAAAAACTATTAAAATTAAAAAAACAAAATTAAGTAGATAGATTTAGATCGATTTAAAGAGGTGGCCGTTTAGCCTATTCCACTGCTACCTTTTCAGATCTATTGTGGTCCTCTAATTCTAGATTACATTCTTTAGTCTGGCCCTTTTTAAAAGGTCCAATAAGCCCCAATTCTCACCGCACATTTTTCTCCATTTGCCCAAGGACATAGTAGCTTTCTGTGTGGTTTTCAGGATGTGAGAATTCCATTTCAGCCTATGATCAGTATAAACTCCAAGGTATTTTGTTTTTTTGGCAAATGAAAAATGAAATCTCTGTTCCTCCCAGCACCGGTAGATTTAAGCCTTCTAGTGCTGTCCTTTGGGTGCAGTTGGCGATTTGTTTTCTGAGCATTGACTATCAGTCTCTCTTGTTTACACCGGCCGTCAACTATATTTGGGGCTGCTTACATTCTCCCAGACACCAGCTGGGCAAACCTGTCCCTGATGACGATTAATATATCGTCAGTGTGTCCTAGACAAAAAAGTCTTCTGTGGAGAGATTTTTGAGATCATCTACCAAGGTTGCTCAAAGTAGAGGTGACAGAACTCCTCCTTGTTGGCAGCCTCCACCTGCTCTTGCTTTGGTGGTTGCTTTAACTAGAGTTGATATCCTATTCTCCAGGTATAACCTTATCTATCTGCATATTACCGCAGGGATTGTTTATCGACTATCTATGTAGTCTAGATCCGCTAAGTTTAGTTTCAACAGGGCCGCCACAGGAAGGGTGCAATCAAAGATTACACACCCCCAATCAATGTTGGGAGTACCCAGCGGTCTTGGGATGGTGTAAGGAGGTGCAAAGTCCTAAGACTCTCCAAGCAAAACTTATCCCCTGAGATTAGTTCTTTTCCCGCTCAGCTTTACGCCGACTAGAAAAAGAGCACATCCCTCGGCCCAAAAAAAAACAAAACAACAAAAAAACAAAAACAAAAAAAAAACAATATTACATTTGATTCATTTTACTTAACGATTTTTGCAATTTTTTTTTGTATTTTAGACTTTTCTTTCAACTTTTGGTTCAAAACTCGCATTCGAAAATACATCCTACATCTAAAAAATAATTTTTTCACATCACCAGGTATTTTAACATGAACTGATCTTTCCAATAAAGATTTTTGATAATCTTTGATGCCAACTTTAATAGTGTCCCCATTGAATTGGCAAAAAATATTTTCTAGTTCACGACAGTTCGTAAGTAATATTTCTGAAGGCTTCACCAAACCCCCTTCTGAGAGATGATTTACCCACGAGGAAGAAGTGTTACTATTTGTAGAACTGCCCAAACTCTCTTCATGTTGTAGCTTGAAAGCTATGAAACCAGCTAAATTTTCTATTCCATCATGATACAACTCTTCCATTTCAAAATTTGTTTGATGGTTTTCATTTTCTGAAGTTACTGGAAGATTTAATTGACTAAAGAGTGGTTCGGTTATCATCACTGAATCTACTAAATCCACAACAATCAAGATTCAAAGAGCTTTCTGCTTTCTGCTTTCATGTTTTGAAGCGACATGTTTGTTGTTTCTGGTAGGTTACTTACATTAGCTGAGAGTGAAATAACTTCATCGTTCCAACCCATAATAAAATTACGAAGACGGTATTTAAATTGCAAAGGAGACGGATGATCATGTAAACCTCCAATCGCTATTACTGAGAATAGTCCTTCTAATCAATCTTGATTTAAATTATATATTGTTATATAATTGATGTTGAAATCTTTTTTAAATCTAGAAAAAGTAGTCGCAAAGATTTAATAGATACTAACAATAATACCGTGCTGAAAGGGCAGTAATGACTATTTCTAAATATATTTAAGAATTTTGTCCCGAAAATATAGCTTTATGCTTTCCGAAAACTTTCGCAAACTTCATAAAAATAACAAACCCAAGTTAAAAATCTAACATTTGGCCTGACGTTTGTCGGTCAGTGACGTAGGCGTAGAAGAGAGAGAGAGAGAGAGAGAGACAGGCTGATTCATGCGCGTGGCTTTATCTCTGGTTGTCGTAGTATCATGAGCTGTCAGAGAAAATTGAAATCAGACGTGGGATGAAACAGGGATGCGTGTTGTCGCCAATTCATTTTAATGCCTACTCGGAAGAGATTTTGAAAAAGCTCTTGAGGGTGAAACAGCTGGAATAAAGGTAAATGGAGTTCACATTAACAACATTAGATAACAACGGATAACACTGTCATCTTAGCGGAAAATATTGGGGATCTTCAGAGGCTGGTGACCAAAATACGGAGTTTGGACAAGAATACGGTCTAACAATGAATGTCAAGAAGACAAGGTTTATGAGAATATTGAATACTCAAAGAGATAACGAGAATCTCTTCAAAAACGAATCCAATGTCGAACGAGTCGACCAATGATCCTTGGAACAATGATCAACTCCACGGAAGATTACTTACAGGAAATCAAAATCACAATAGAAAAGGCTAGAGCAAATTTTAACAAAATGAGAAAAGTGCTATGCACAAAAGATTTGAAGTTGGAGCTAAGAGTTAGGTTGGCTAGGTGCTACGTTTTCTCGACTTTGTTTTATAGAATGGAAGCTTGGACCTTGAATGCTGCATCAATGAAAAAACTATAATCATTCGAGCCGTGGGTGTAGAGAAGAATTCTGAAAATATCGTGGACAGAACACGTCAAAGGTTCAAACAAAGAGGTTCTGAGAAAGATCAATAAGGAAATGGAAATCTTAAGTACCATCAAAACAAAACAAAAATTGGAATATCTCAGGCATATTACACGTGAAGAGAGATACAACTTGCTCCAAATGATTATGCAGGGAAAGATTCAAGGAAAAAGAAGCATAGGGAGACGCAGAATATCGTGGTTGCGCAACCTGAGAGAATAGTACGGATGTACATCAAATGAACTTTTCAGAGCAGCCGTCTCTAAAATCCAAATAGCTACGATGATTGCTGACTTCCGTCGCGGAGATGGCACTTAAAAAAGAAGAAGAATTTTTTAACTGGAATATCTGGGGAAGTCAATAAAAAAGGCATACCGTATCGTAAATATCGAAATTTTTACTGCGTCGTCATGGTTGTTTATTAACATTTAAACAAAAAAAAACGATTTTTTTCATTCACTTCAATATTTTCAGTTTTCTGACCACGCCAAGTCAACATACACCTATTCTAACTTGGCTATACCGTACTGATGACGACTAATGAGTCTGAAACACGCGTCTGCGGTTGAATTCCATTTTATACATATTTTGACTTTTTTTCCATCCTAATTGCGAGACATGCCGATATACCTATACTTCCTACCTTGATTTTACTATCAACTCGCATTAACATTTCCTTAGGAATAACGTTAGAAAGAGTCCACAATATTACCTATTTGGGCGCCAACGTTAACAATAACTGGAATATAAATAGAGAAAAAAGAATGTATAAACATTTTCAATTTCTTTGCAACACGAAAATGCAGCAGCTGCATAATACTCTGGTTAAATCGGAGAGTGCAGGAAGGGTCTATACCGATTTCGAAGGTCTTTTCCCCCTCATCAGTAGTCCCATATCCTCTTCTCTCCGATTTCTCCACGTATCATACTTTGGGCCTTTCGGAATTGCAAAGAAAGAAATGTCACGGATGAACTAGAGCCATCTACCGAAAAACAAAGTAGGATATGGGACTACTGATGAGGGGGAAAAGACCCCCGAAACCGGTATAGACTCTTCCTGCACTCTCCGATTTAACCAGAGTATTATGCAGCTGCTGCATTTTCGTGTTGCAAAGAAATTGAAAATGTTTATACATTTTTAATTCATTTACTCTTTTGTAGGAGTATTAATGAATCTTTCTTGTTGGAACTTTTACCACGCTGATCAGATGAGTTGTGAATTATTTAAAATTCTCTCATTTTAATTTCCTCGGCATCCTGTTTGATTTATAAATTTTGAAAATCTGAGGAGGTGTAACCAAAGAAAGTATTCCACCTGTTGTCAATCTGGTGGTATGGGAACGATATTTATTGTCGTTTTCTGTGCTACTTCGATTGATAACTTACTTTGTTAGAGAAATAAGAATACGCATTGAAAAAGCAAGAGCAGCTTTCTATAAACTAAAAAAATTCTTATTAATAGAGATAGTCGAACCCGCTTATTAGAATAGCCTTCGTGCCAAGCAAAAGTATTCTTATATCCGGGATATTCTAATAACCGATCATTGGTGGCCAGTAGAAACGTTTCGGGACCTCAAATTTCTATTCCTTAAAGCGGGATATTCCTATAACAGGTATTCTATTAAGCGGGTTCGACTGTATCACGTTAATCCTAAGCGTACGGCTTCACGGGCGAGAAATTCACGCTAGCAGTAGCAGTAAAACGAACTTAAGGTTCCGCGGTACGGAATAGGAATAGCCGAACTGTACCGACTACAGGACTTGTGCGTAGTCGGTTCAATTCGGCTATTCCCATTCCGTTCCGCGGAACCTTAAGTTAATTTTACTGCTACTGCTAGCGTCAATTTCTCGCCCGTGGAGCCGTAGCCTTAAAATCATATTAATACGCTGCTACATAAATATTCTCTACATTGCTGTATGGGTTGGAGAGCTGTACCCTTACAGATACAATAATGAAAAAATTGGAGGCCTTTGAGGTGTGGATCTATCGACGAATATTACGGATCAGTTGGGTTGATAAGAGTTATATAAAGTTGATAAGTTTTACATCAAATGAAAAAGAGCACAGAAATAACAAAAACAATAAAAACTCGAAAGTTACAATATTTCGGCCATGTAATGAGACATCCAGAAAGGTATAACCTTCTACACCTCATAATACAGCGCAAGATCGCCAGAAGAAGTGGCCCAGGCCGAAGAAGGGGCCCAGGCCGAAGAAGAACATTCTGGCTCCGAAATCTCCGGGAATGGTATCAACAGACCACCGCTAATCTGTTTAGAGCTGCTGTAAACAAAGTTATTATTGCCAATATGATCTCCAACGTTCGATAATCGGACAGGATACTGAAAGAAGAACCTTTCCTTATTTTAATATATTCATTTTAATATAGGTATAGATTTTAAATTTAGAATAATAATTTAACAAAATGAAACATTGTTGAAAAAACTGTCGCCCTGTATACACAAAGTTATTTCACGGCCAGTGCTTCTTCCACAGAATGATGCAATAATGACGTTACATTTAAAGGGTCGACATTTTACATATAAGCTATTATCTGCTTTGAGGTAAAATATATCTTTGTGCATCTGCGTGTTTATCAAATTGAATGTTTTTTTTACGATGTATATTACCATATTTGTAAATTGTAAAAGGCAATTTGTAAATACTTCTTTTTCTTTTTCTTCTTCATGTGCCTTGTCCGTTGCGGACGTTGGCTATCATCATAGCAATTTTAATTTTGCTTGCGGCGTTTCTGAATAACTCGATCGATGTTAGTCCACACTATTGGCGTAAGTTTTGAAGCCATGAGTGTCTTCTTCTTCCGGGTCCGAGTTTGCTTTCTATTTTATCCTGTATTATCAGTTGGAGTATATGATATGTATCATGTCTCATAATATGACCGAGGTATTCAAGTTTCAGTTTCTTAATTGTGAAACAGATTTCTTTTTGTTTTCCCATTCGGCGCAGTACCTCTACGTTGGTGGTGTGAGTCGTCCAGGATATTTTGAGGATACTTCGATACACCCACATTTCGAATGCCTCCAGCTTTCTCATTAGTGTCCATGCCTCTGCGCCATACAGCAAGACTGGAAATACATAGCACTTTAGCAGCCGTATTTTTAGTGGGAGAGATATGTCAGAATGGGTGAATATATTTTTCATGTTGTTAAATGTTGCTTTGGCCTTTTCAATTCTAGATCGTATTTCGGTTGTTTGGTCCCATTTCGAGTTGACGACTGTTCCAAGGTATACAGTGCGGTGGAATAAGTGTTGCCTCCCCCCTATTAACTTATTTATTTTAAGAATACATATAAGCAAAACGCTCGGACAGGTCGATTTTTAAACTAACCATAGTATATTATAGCATCAACGTTTCGAACTTTATGCGATCCCTCTTCAGGTGACAGGCATAACTTTGATTTTTTAATTGGGAAAGTACATCATGTGACACCTCATTTAAAAGCTCTTAAAATACTGATTTCAAAAATGTATAATACTAAACTTTAATCCTGTTTGAGAGCGTAGGCGCAAAATTTCGGTCGAATTCTTTCTAAATGCAATCATTTTTTTCGAATCCTGAAAAAACTAATAAATATTTTTGAAAATTTTAAACGCAGAATGAAATATTACAGTATTCTCGATGGTCCAAAGTCCCTGAGAACTCCAATAATGTTTATTTTAATAAGTCACAGTGGTGAAAAAAAGAGAAAATTTAGTGTGATTTTTAATTTCAAATATATCATTCAAAAGAAACTTTTTGTTTATTCTAAGGGACTGTCAGCCCTCGGTAATAATCTAATCTTTGATTTTGCGTTTAAATTTTTCAAAAATACTTATTAGTTTTCTCAGAACTCGAAAAAAATAAATGCGTTTAAAAAGAGTTCGACCGAAATTTTACGCCTACGCTCTTAAACAGGATTAATGTATTATACATTTTTTCAGTATTTTAAGAGCTTTTAAATGAGGTGTAACACGATGTACTTTTCCATTTAAAAAAATCAAAGTTATGCCTGTCACCTGAAGAGGGATCGCATAAAGTTCGAAACGTTGATGCTATAATATACTATGGTTAGTTTAAAAATCGACCTGTCCGAGCGTTTTGCTTATACAGTGGAACCTCGATTAACCGTCTCTCCATTAACCGTCACCTCTTTACTCCCATGTTATACACTTTTACTCCCATGTTATCCATATGGTTTTTCAACCTTCCTCAAATAACAAGTCATTTTTTCATTTTTACTTAATTTATTTATGTAACTAACCAACAAAATTTATTAAAACTAAAACTAACAAGTAGGTACAATATAACTGTCAACTGTCAAATATAAGTCAAATTATTAATGTAAACATTGTTAAATCAAAATAACAATTTACTGTTTTTTACCATTCTGCAAAATATAGGGGGTTTTATAAATAAACGTTAAAATGTATAGATACTTACGTAATAGAAAATAGATATTGTACAGGGCGTCAATAAGTTATATTTCATGAATAAAATACCATGACGTCACTTTTACTTTTCCTCCCTAGGGAGGAAAAATATTTTTCCTCCCTAGGGAGAAGTGAAGATTCACCTAAGAATCTACAAAAAGTGTGAAGCGGAAATCAATGAGTCACAATTTGGTTTTAGGAACGCTTTGGGCACAAGGGAGGCAGTGTTTTGTCTGCAAGTATTAGTACCTACAGAGGTGTAGAGATATGAACAAGGATGTCTACATGTGCTTTGTAGATTACTCGAAAGCCTTTGACAATGTGAGACATGACCAACTAATTAATATTCTACAAAGCATAGGAATTGATGATAAGGACATCCGAATTGTGACAAGTCTCTACTGGAATCAGACAGCCGGGGTAAAAGTCGGAAATGCGTCCACAGAGAGCATTGATATCAGAAAAGGTGTGCGACAGGGATGTGTTCTCTCCCCTCTCCTTTTTAATATTTACTCAACAAATTTTTAAAACAGCACTGGATGAAGCAAACGAAGGCATAAAAATCAATGAAGAATTGACAAATAACATCCGATATGGACGATACAGTCGTACTTGACAGTAGTATCAATGAACTTCAGTATCTTATGGACAGGGTACAAAGAGCGAGTGAAGAAAGAGGACTTAACCTAAACATAAATAAAACAAAATGAATGCTGGTCAGCAAAACTCAAAAATCTGCCAGACAAATGAAAATAAAAAACCAACTAATTGAACACGTTGACTCGTATATACAGTGCGGTGGAATAAATGTTGCTCCCCCCCCCCTATTAACTTGTTTATTTTAAGAATATAAGCAAAAGGCTCGGACAGGTCGATTTTTAAACTAACCATAGTATATTATAGCATCAACGTTTCGAACTTTACGAGATCCCTCTTCAGGTGACAGGCATAACTTTGATTTTTTTAAATGGGAAAGTACATAGTGTTACACCTCATTTAAAAGCTCTTAAAATACTGATTTCAAAAATGTATAATACTTTAATCCTGTTTGAGAGCGTAGGCGCAAAATTTCACCCGTGTTGAGCTGGCCTCCCCCACTTGCAAAAATCAAAAAACAAATAGCCCTGATTTATGAGCTATTTATGAGCTCTCATATTCCGCAAACTAAAAATTTTGAGCTCGTTCCACTGAGCAAGAATTTGATACTTTGGTGGGGGGGCTGAGTCAGCCCCCCCACTACTTAAAAATAGGAATATTGAATCGGTTTTTGCGGCAGAATTACGAGCTATTTATGAGCTCTTGAAATTATACAGGGTGATCAACTTCTGTGACAAAGTCCAATATATCTGTTATTATAAAATATATGAAAAGAAGTTGTTAATAAAAGTTATAGATACCTTTAATGTACACATTTTAAAATTAGTGAGAAATATACAGGGTCCTCCATAACACGGTGCCAAACTAAAGTCATGTTTTTTTAAATGGAACACCCTGTATTTTATTTAAAATCTGGTTTCTCTACATTTTTCTGATTAAAAAGATATAACACTTGTCTAGGGTTATACTGAGTGTTTCAAAGTTATGAGCACTTTTATCAAAAAATCATACTGATTTGATCGCCCTGTATGACTCTAACAGTATAATATAAACTTATTTTTTTACTGCTGTTGACTGTCAATATTAAAGTAGTTTTGCAACAACGTGCAATTTTTTTATCACTATACAAATTGTATACAGGGTAAGTCAAAATGCAAATAAAAGATTTTCTTCATATTTTTAAATGTATTTTATATTACCATCGAAAAGTTCTTTCATTATACTTGCATATCTTTTAAATATTCCCTATACCTAAAGTTATTAGTTTTCGAGATATTTTAGTTTTATTGTCGATAACTCATAGATACGTTTATTACAGTAAATTAATTACCCATAATATGAGAAACCTCCAATGAGTTTGTTAATGATAATTAAAATTAGACTGCATTTCATTTTTTCTCCAATTTTATGGTAAATTATATACAATAACGACAATTTTATATTTACTGACAAAATGATATTAATTTTCCGCGAAGAAATGGAAACTATAAATTGCTGCAAGTTTTTGTTTAAGGTGGCTTTGAAATAATTGACACAAGAACTGTCAGATGTAATATTTTAAATATCTGTACGTTTTTAGTTTTGTTATTGATTATAATTGTTTGCCATATTGTTATAATTGTTACCCAACAATGAATTTTAGTCGTGAAGAAATGACAGATATGATATGGTTTTTAGGAGAGTGTTTCAAAAACTCATTAGTTGCCACAAGAATTTATAAGGAATGGTGTCCACAGCGTCAGCAACCAAATAAGATAGCATTTGACAACTTATTAGACAGGTTTAATCGTACTGGCTCTGTTTATGAAGCAAAGGAAAAAACAAAATTCATTATTACGAATGAAAATTAATTAAATGTTTTACTGCCTGTTACAGAAAATCCTCATACAAGTATTCAAAATATTACAAGAGAGCAAGATATAAGTTATGGATCTATCCAGAACATAGTCAAGAAAAACAACAAGCACCCATATCATATACAAAAGAGTACAATTTTGTCAATGGTCACAAAAACAAATAGTTATACTGAGAGATTTTTTTGAGTTTGTCCTTTTTTTTTGGAGACGAGGCAACATTCCACAAAAATAGTAGTGTAAACAGACACAATTTTCATTATTATTCCACAACCAATCCGTACTGTGCTCAGACACATAGTCAAACAAGATGGTCCTTAAATGTTTGGGGTGGAATCAGAGGCAATTACGTTATAGGTCCTTCTCTCTATGAGGAATCGGTAAATGGTGAGGTTTATTTAAATTTTCTAGTGAATCATTTACCTATTCTACTTGAAAATGTACCATTAAACAACCGCCAACATATGAGCCCCTGCTCACCACAACGCACTTCTCAACGATGAACTATTTCCTGAAAGATGGATAGGAAGAGATGGGCCAGTTCACTGGCCACCCAGATCACCAGAATTAAACGAAGGTGACTTCTTTTTTTGGGGTTATATTAAAGACGTAGTCTATAGGGCACCTCCAACAATAGTTGATGATATGAGAGTAAGGTTTCAAAACGCCTTTCAAAGTGTCACACAACAAATGCTTACAAACATCTGTAGGTCTTTTTAAACTCGTCTCCAGGCTTGTGTAGACGTTTTGGGAGGTCATTTTGAACACCTTTTATAACATAAGAGGTACGATGAACATTTTTCTTTATTTAATTTAGTTTTTTTAATAAATTTTGATAAATTAAAGTATTGTTATTAATAACTAAGTAATACATGTTGCTATCAACAATAAAACTAAAATATCTCAAAAACTAATAACTTTAGGTATAGGGAATATTTAAAAGATATGTAAGTATAGTGATAGAACTTTTCGATAATAATATAAAATACAGGGTGTTCCATTTAAAATTATGAAGAAAATCTTGTATTTAAATTTTGACTTACCCTGTATACAATTTGTGTAGTTATAAAAAAATTGTACATTGTTGCAAAACTACTTTAATATTGACAGTCAAAAGCATTAAAAAAATAAGTTTATATTACACCGTTAGAAACATACAGGGCGATCAAATCAGTATGATTTTTTAATAAAAGTGCTCGTAACTTTGAAACACTCAGTATAATCCTAGACAAGTGTTATATTTCTAGAATCAGAAAAATGTAGAGAAATCAGATTTTGAATAAAATACAGGGTGTTTCATTTAAAAAAACATAACTTTGGTTTGGCACCGTGTTATGGAGGACCCTGTATATTTCTCACTAATTTTAAAATGTGTACATTAAAGGTGTCTATAACTTTTATTAACAACGTTTTTTCATATATTGTATAATAACAGATATATTGGACTTTGTCACAGAAGTTGATCACCCTGTATAGTTTAGATTTTTGAGCTCATCCCCTTCACCCCCAAACAACCCTTTAATTGATTTAACTTAATAGAAAAATGCTGAGAAAACTTAAAATATATCGTTTTGCGGATATAATTCCTATAGCTTATATACTCTAAGAATAAACTATTAAACCACGTGCATTTCGATTATTGAGCTACAACCCCTTCGTAAGAAAACCACCCTATCTTCCCGGCTTAAGAGAAAGTTGTACTTAAAATGCATTAAACTAATTATTTGGCGACTACATATCATTGAATAATTTATAAGCTTCCAAATTACGCGCATTTAGATCAGTAAATTGCAATTTATTTTGTATAGTGCAGTCACTGAAGGTAAAAATCAACGATTACCTTCAATTTCGGTGAACCTTCATCGATTTTCACGAAAATTGGTCAGTGGTTAGAGGATACGTCAAGAAACAAAGGTGACATGGTACCACCTTGCGCCTTTACCCTGAGGGTGGATACCGCCCCTTCTCGGGGTGAAAATTGTTTTATTAAAAATAACTGCACAAATCAATAAAGGAACAAATTAAAAGCAAAATTTAATATATAAAGTTAATAAAATAAGTCAATAATTAAGTATTTTCTATGGGAAATAAGCCACAATTTTACTAAAAAATGAATTTATTAACGTTTCGAATCCCAAATCGGGTTTCGTTGTCAAAATATAAAATACTATTAAAATAAATTATTGAATTAAAATAAATTGTCAAAATAGAAAATACTTAATTATAAAAATGCCACAAGGAAATAGCTTCAGAATAACAATAAGTCAATACTTTTTAAGTTATTAAAGATCAAAGATTTTAATTATTCGTGAAAAAAATGCATGTTATGAAGCGGTTTTTCGTAAATCACTGAAAAATTGGAAGTTTTTACAAAAAAGTTAATAGTAGTTTAATTCGTATAGCTTATATTCTAAGAATAAACTCTTAAATCACGCGCCTTTCGATTATAGAGCTACAACTCCTTCGTAAGAAAACCATCCCATATTCCCGGCTTAAGAGAGAGTTGTACTTAAAATAATTTAAATTAATTATTTGGCGACTACATATCGTTTAATAATTTATGAGCTTGCAAAATATACGCATCTCAATTATTGAATTGCCATTTTCTTTCTATAGTGCAGTCACTGAAGGTAAAAATCAACTATGACCTTCGATTTCGGTAAATCTCCATTCATTTACACGAATTAACAATAACAACTTGGGGTTTTAACCTGGGGTATATGTCACCCCTTCTCGGGGGTGAAAATTACTTTATTAAAAATAACCCCACAAATCGAGAGAGGGACAAATTGTAAGCAAAATTTGTTATATAATGTTATTAAAATAAATCAATACTTTTTGAGTTATTAAAGATCAAATATTTTAATTTTTGTGAAAGAAAATGCATGCTTTAAAGCGATTTTTCATAAATAACTCAAAAACTGTAAGTTTTTACAAAAAAGTGTTCATCACTAAAATTGAAGCTAATAAGAAATATAATAAATTGCTTACTTGAAAAACCCTTTAGTGTTAATTTAAAGTAAGTTATTGGTAATTAAATGTATATTGTTTCTGCGACTATTCAAATCTAAGGATTCAAGCTGAAATAACGGGAAAGAGATGCATTTTATAACATTTAGGTACTAAATACTTGTCAAAGTATTTAGAAATACCTATCAAAAATGAGCTCCAGAAAAAGTTGATAGCATCAAAATCCGCTCAACAATTTTCGTGAAAATGAATGGAGATTTACCGAAATCGAAGGTCATAGTTGATTTTTACCTTTAGTGACTGCACTATAGAAAGAAAATGGCAATTCAATAATTGTGATGCGTATATTTTGCAAGCTCATAAATTATTAAACGATATGTAGTCGCCAAATAATTAATTTAAATTATTTTAAGCCGGGAATATGGGATGGTTTTCTTACGAAGGGGTTGTAGCTCTATAATCGAAAGCCGCGTGATTTAAGAGTTTATTCTTAGAATATAAGCTATACGAATTAAACTACTATTAACTTTTTTGTAAAAACTTACAGTTTTTCAGTGATTTACGAAAAACCGCTTCATAACATGCACTTTTTTCACGAATAGTTAAAATCTTTGATCTTTAATAACTTAAAAAGTATTGACTTATTTTATTAACTTTATATAATAAATTTTGCTTTTAATTTGTTCTTTTATTGATTTGTGCAGTTATTTTTAATAAAACAATTTTCACCCCCGAGAAGGGGCGGTATCCACCCTCAGGGTAAAGACGCAAGGTGGTACCATGTCACCTTTGTTTCTTGACGTATCCTCTAACCACTGACCAATTTTCGTGAAAATCGATGAAGGTTCACCGAAATTGAAGGTAATCGTTGATTTTTACCTTCAGTGACTGCACTGTACAAAATAAATTGCAATTTACTGATCTAAATGCGCGTAATTTGGAAGCTTATAAATTATTCAATGATATGTAGTCGCCAAATAATTAGTTTAATGCATTTTAAGTACAACTTTCTCTTAAGCCGGGAAGATAGGGTGGTTTTCTTGCGAAGGGGTTGTGGCTCAATAATCGAAATGCACGTGGTTTAATAGTTTATTCTTAGAGTATATAAGCTATAGGAATTATATCCGCAATAATATATATTTTAAGATTTCTCAGCAGTTTTCTATTAAGTTAAATCAATTAAAGGGTTGTTTGGGGGTGAAGGGGATGAGCTCAAAAATCTAAACTATATAATTTCAAGAGCTCATAAATAGCTCGTAATTCTGCCGCAAGAACCGATTCAATATTCCTATTTTTAAGTAGTGGGGGGGGCTGACTCAGCCCCCCCCCCCACTAAAGTATCAAATTCCTGCTCAGTGGAACGAGCTCAAAATTTTTAGTTTACGGAATATGAGAGCTCATAAATAGCTCATAAATCAGGGCTATTTGTTTTTTGATTTTTGCAAGTGGGGGGGGCCAGCTCAACACGCCTCAAAATTTCGGTCGAACTCTTTTTAAACGCATTTATTTTTTTCGAATTCTGAGAAAACTAATAAGTATTCTTGAAAAATTTAAACGCAGAATCAAAGATTGGATTATTACCGAGGGCTGACAGTCCCTTAGAATAAACAAAATGTTTCTTTTGAATGATATATTTGAAATTAAAAATCACACTAAATTTTCTCTTTTTTTCACCACTGTGACTTATTAAAATAAACATTATAGGAGTTCTCAGGGACTTTGAACCATCGAGAATACTATAATATTTCATTCTGCGTTTAAAATTTTCAAAAATATTTATTAGTTTTTTCAGCATTCGAAAAAAATGATTGCATTTAGAAAGAATTCGACCGAAATTTTGCGCCTACGCTCTCAAACAGGATTAAAGTATTATACATTTTTGAAATCAGTATTTTAAGAGCTTTTAAATGAGGTGTCACATGATGTACTTTCCCATTTAAAAAAATCAAAGTTATGCCTGTCACCTGAAGAGGGATCTCGTAAAGTTCGAAACGTTGAGGCTATAATATACTATGGTTAGTTTAAAAATCGACCTGTCTGAGCGTTTTGCTTATATTCTTAAAATAAACAAGTTAATAGGGGGGGGGCAACATTTATTCTACCGCACTGTATATACGGGTCAACGTGTTCAATTAGTTGGTTTTTTATTTTCATTTGTCTGGCAGATTTTTGAGTTTTGATGACCAGCATTCATTTTGTTTTATTTATGTTTAGGTTAAGTCCTCTTTCTTCACTCGCTCTTTGTACCCTGTCCATAAGATACTGAAGTTCATTGATACTACTGGCAAGTACGACTGTATCGTCCATATCGGATGTTATTTGTCAATTCTTCATTGATTTTTATGCTTTCGTTTGCTTCATCCAGTGCTTTTTTAAAATTTTGTAGTGAGTAAATATTAAAAAGGAGAGGGGAGAGAACACATCCCTGTCGCACACCTTTTCTGATATCAATGCTCTCTGTGGACGCATTTCCGACTTTTACCCCGGCTGTCAGATTCCAGTAGAGACTTGTCACAATTCGGATGTCCTTATCATCAATTCCTATGCTTGGTAGAATATTAATTAGTTGGTCATGTCTCACATTGTCAAAGGCTTTCGAGTAATCTACAAAGCACATGTAGACATCCTTGTTCATATCTCTACACCTCTGTAGGTACTAATACTTGCAGACAAAACACTGCCTCCCTTGTGCCCAAAGCGTTCCTAAAACCAAATTGTGACTCATTGATTTCCGCTTCACACTTTTTGTAGATTCTGTGGTGAATCTTCACTCCTCCCTATATTATAATTATTAAAAAATATTTTCCTCCCTAGGGAGGAAAAGTACAACTTTTCTCCCTACAATCAGGTCCGGAAAAGTATACTTTCGGTAGAGGTAGGTGGAAAATTATTTTTCATTCTTGACATTTTCGAAAATGACCTTTCAGCGGACACTTTGGCAACTGGGATGCACAAATAAATGTGCAAAGCAATGTCAAAATTAGGTAAAATATCTTTTCCACCTACTTCTACCGAAAGTATACTTTTCCTGACCTGATTGTAGGGAGCAAAGTGGTACTTTTCCTCCCTAGGGAGGAAAAGTAAAAGTGACGTCATGGTATTTCGCTCATGAAATATAACTTATTGACGCCCTGTACAATATCTATTTTCTATTACGTAACTATCTATACATTTTAACGTTTATTTATAAAACACCCTGTATTTTGCAGAATGGTAAAAAACAGTAAATTGTTATTTTGATTTAACAATGTTTACATTAATAATTTGACTTAAATTTGACAGTTGACAGTTATATTGTACCTACTTGTTAGTTTTAGTTTTAATAAATTTTGTTGGTTAGTTACATAAATAAATTAAGTAAAAATGAAAAATGACTTGTTATTAATTTCAGGAAGGTGGAAAAACCATATGTATAACATGGGAGTAAAGTGCCTTTTCCTCCCTTGTTATACAAATAGCTATTCAATCCACTTAGTGCAGTCACTGAAGGTTTTCACCTCCGATTTCGTTGAACCTCCATCGATTTTCATGAAAATTGGTGAGTAGTTAGAGGATACCTCAAGGATGCCACCCCTTTTCGGGGGTGAAAATTATTATTTTTTAAATAATACCATAAATCGATAGAGACAAATTCTAAGCAAAATTTGTTATACAGGGTGATTCATTAAGAATGTCCAATCTGTGAGATGTAGATTCTAGACCTCAAAATATTAAGATTTAACCCAAATCATTTAAATAAAATGTGGCTCGTTACTGAGTTACAGGGTGTTTTATTTAAAAATTTAATAAATATTTTTACCCAGGGCTTTAAAACTATTTGACATATCCTTATCATACTTGGCAGAAAATATAGGTACTGTACATTCTACTAAATTATGATAAATAAACTTTTCTGGCTACTACCAGAGGCGCACGACAGGGGAAAGTGAATGGTTGACCCTTCCCAAATTCTACGCCACTGGCGAAATTGCTATTTTAGCACAATATTTCGATTTTACAATACTTTCTATGTAAGTAATATACTCTTCATTCGTAACGTTAAAGTCTTTCGAGATATTTGAAGTTGAAAATAAAACGGCATAGCTATTTTGATTAATGTATTGTGCTCCTTCATTTTTAACTTTAAATATCTCGAAAACTAATGATTTTATCGGTACGGATGAAGAGTATATTATTTGCATAGAAAGTATTGGAGAATCGAAAAATTGTAATAAAATAGTAATTCCGCCAGTGGCGTAGAATGTGGGAAGGGTCAACCATTCACTTTTCCCTATCGTACACCTCTGGTACTAGCCAGAAAGTTTTATTTAACATATTTTAGTAGGCTGTACAGTATCTACACTATCTGCTAAGTATGATAAGGATATGTCAAATACTTTTAAAATGCTGGATACAAATAATTAATATTTATGTAATGGGGATGTTTGATTTAAAAATTTAAAAATTATTTGTACCAAGCACTTTAAAAGTATTTGAAATTGCCGTATCATACTTGCCAAAAAGTATAGGTACTGCACACCGTACTAATTTATGTTAAATAAACGTTTCTGGCTATTACCAGAGGCGTACAGGGGAAAATGAATGGTTGAACCTTCCCAAATTCTACGCCACTGATGAAATTGCCATTTCAGCATAATTTTAGATTCTCCAATACTTTCTATGCAAATAATATACTCTTCATTCGTATCGATAAAATCATTAGTTTTAGAGATATTTGAAGTTAAAAATGAAGAGGCACAATACATTGATCAAAATAACTAAAGTTTCATTTTCAACTTCAAATATCTCGAAAACTAATGACCTTAACGTTACGAATGAAGAGTATATTATTTACATAGAAAGTATTGGAAAATCGAAATATTGTGCTAAAATAGCAATTTCGCCAGTGGCGTAGAATTTGGGAAGGGTAAACCATGCACTGTCCCCTGTCGTACGCCTCTGGTGGTAGCCAGAAACGTTTGTTTATCATAATTTAGTAGGGTGTACGGCAACTACACTTTCTGCAAAGTATGACAAGGATATGTCAAATAGTTTTAAAGTACTGGGTAAAAATGGTTATTAAATTTTTAAATAGAACACCCTGTAACTCAGTAACGAAGCACATTTTATATAAGCGATTTGGGTTAAATCTTAATATTTTGAGATCTAGAATCTACAACTCAGAGATTGGACATTCTTAATGAATCACCCTGTATAAAGTTATTAATATAAATCAATACTTTTTGAGTTATTAAAGATCAAAAATTTTATTGGTTCGTAAAAAAATGCATGTTTTAAAGCTGTTCTTCACGTATAACTCAAAAACTATAAGCTGTTACTAAAAAGTTATTATTATCAAAATTGAAGATAATAAAAAGCTGAATACACTCCTCACTTAAAGAATTAACTAATGTGAATTCAAAGTGAGTTATGGGTAATTGGATGTATATTTTTTTCGACGAGTACTCAAATCTAAGTATTCAAGCTTAAATAACGGGAAAACGTTGCATTTTATAAAATATACCTACTAAGCACTTGTCAAAGTACTTCGGAGTACCTATCAAATGAGCTCCAGTAGAAGTTAATAGCATCACAATTAAGCAAATTATGATAAAGATTAGAGAACCCTTTAGATTTAGAACTTTTTAGGAAAAGGTGAAAAATAAAACTTACGCCATTTATACAGAAATTAAATTTTATACATAGTAATCCTTAGAAGAATTTCTTTATATTAGCATAAGTAATGATTTCAACAATGTTGACCGGTTTAGAATGCATAATTTTGAAAAAAAGATATGATTTAAAAAAATCAGAATTTTTAAAATTATCGTAATTTTTATTTTCTTTTGATAATATAGGATCTTATAATAAGGAGTTTATTAAATTTTTTATTAGCTTCAATTTTGGTAATAATAACTTTTTGTAAAATCTTATAGTTTTTGAGTTATACAGGGTGTTTGGTAATGAATGAGCCATATCTTAACCTTAGATTCTTGAGGTAAAAATAGGTCGATTTAAGCTAACTTACCTTAGTACAAAAGTTGATAATAACCGAAATACAGGGTGTCAAAGTTAAACTTTTATTTTATTTATTTTTGAATATTTCCTGACAGGCATGAGATAACAACACAAAATTTGGTAAGTGGTGCTGGTACTATAAACCCTACTAAATTATGTTAAACAAACGTTTCTGGCTCCTACCAGAGGCGTACGACGGGGGAACGTGAATGGTTGACTCTTTCCAAATTTTACGCCACTGGCGGAATTGCTATTTTAGTGCAATTTTTGAAGTTATACTTCTTTACGATCGAGAGTAAAATTTTATAATGCCGGGCGCATGCACACACAGACAGTATGTAGTTCGTTGCTAATCTTTCAAGATATGTATGTATTAGCACTGTTAGCGCAAATAAGTCATTAAAAGGATATATTAGTGTTTTTAGTAAATGTATTATTTATTATAATTTTTGTGTCTTTGGATTTGTCTTCCTCGGGAATAAGATACTTTATAATAATAGTAAGTATATTTAAAGTATTTTTGTATATTTCACTTTTGGTCTATTAAATTTGTCAGTATGTATGAGAAATCTTGTAACCTGTCAAAGCAAAGGGGGCATAGCGCAGTGGTAGAGCGTGTGACCGGAGATCGAGAGGTCCCGGGTTCAAATCGCGGACGATTCATATTCTTTTTTTTTATTTTTGGTATCGTTTTATTAAAAAAAAATTAAAAGTGGTAAGTAAGAAAGTTAGTTTAGAATTTAAATAAAATACAAATAACCTGTTAAGTATATTAATTTCGTTGAAATCATAATAATAGAAGTATAACTTCTTACGTGCGTACAAAGTACACACATATTCTTTTTTGATTCTCCAATACTTCCTATTTAAATAACATACTCTTCATTCGTAACGATAAAGCCATTAGTTTTCGAGATATTTGAAGCTAAAAACGAAGGAGCATAATACATTAATCAAAATAAGTGTGCCTTTTCATTTTTAACTTCAAATATCTCGAAAACTAATGACTTAATTCAGGCAGGTTAATACCAGAGGCGTACGACAGGGGAAAGTGAATGATTGACCCTTCCCAAATTCTACGCCAATGATGAAACTGCTATTTTAGCATAATTTTTAGATTCTCCAATACTTTCTAAGCAAATAATATACTATTCATTCGTAAAGATTAAGTCATTAGTTTTTAAGATATTTGAAGTTCAAAATAAAAAGGCACACTTATTTTGATTAATGTATTTATGCTCCTTCGTCTCTAGCTTCAAATATCTCGAAAACTAATGGCTTTATCGTTACGAATTAAGAGTATGTTATTTAAATAGAAAGTATTGGAGAATCAAAAAATTGTACTAAAATAGAAATTCCGCCAGTGGCGTAAAATTTGGGAAGGGTCAACCATTCACGTTCCTCCGTCGTACGCCTCTGGTAGTAGCTAGAAACGTTTGTTTAACATAATTTAGTAGGGTGTACAATACCAGCACCACTTACCAAATTTCGTGTTGTTGTCCCATGCCTGTCAGGAAATATTCAAAAATAAATAAAATAATAATTTAACTTTGACACCCTGTATTTCGGTTATTATCAACTTTTGTACTAAGGTAAGTTAGCTTAAATCGACGTATTTTAACCTCAGGAATCTAAGGTTAAGCTATGGCCCATTCTTTACCAAACACCCTGTATATGAAAAATCAGGAAAAAACTTGTATTTTTCTTACGAAAAATTAAAATCTTTGATCTTTAATATCTCAAAAAGTTTTGATTTATTTTAATAACTTTATGTAACAAATTTTGCTAGAATTTGTCCCTCTATCGAATTCTGGGGATATTTTTAATCAAATAATTTTCACCCCCGGGCAGGGTTAACATCCACCCCCAGGGTAAAAGCGCAAGTTGACACCATGTTAGCTTGGTTCCTTGAGATATCCTCTAACCACTCACCAATTTTCATGCAAATCAATGGAGGTTCAACGAAATCGGAGGTAATAGCTCATCCACCTTCAGTGACTGCACTAACTCTTCTTTAAATATTAACATATGTCAATTGGTGATTTTAATATGGTATCCAAATGACCCTTTAAGTGAATGCATTCATGTATGAATGATGTACATTGGTCGTCTTTATTTTGTATCAGATTTTCAGCTTCTTTAATAATTTCTTCATTGCTTAATTTTGGCAAATCTGTTAATAACACGAAAACGTTGATAAATAAGTCGATAAGATTCCAGACGTCTATTCAGGTCTCTTATCAGAGTGTTGATTATAATATAGAATGTGTGGATTTTCATTTCATCACTAGCTGAAAAGTTTAGTCCATCATCGGCCCTCTCGTCAAATTGAATTTTTCTTTTTCTCTTTTTTATTTCTTTATATGTTTTATTTGGGTACAATTGTTTGGCTTCCTTGCGGTAAAGTAATTTGAAAGAGCTTCATACTCTTTAATGACAGAACGCAGATCCATAATTTTTATATACAAATATTTTTTTGTACAGTGTTTTTGCCGCCCTCTCATAATGTGCCGCCCTAGGCAACTGCCTATATTGCCTAATGGATAAAGCAGCCCTGGAAGAGTCTATTTAGATATTTCTATAAACTCTAATATTCCAAACAATCTAAACAAAAATGCCAGAAAATGTTATTTATTATATGAACTGCCCTTTTGTAACTGTAGTCATAAAGTAGTTCCGGGAATGCTTTTTAATTCAAAGTGGCTGGCAGTTTTCGGACTTTAAGGATATTTTTATCTACGTGGTCCATACGCGAATTTTTCAAATTCTGAACATTTATGATTTGTTAAGAGAGTTCTTCTTCTTCAGGTGCCATCTCCGCTACGGAGGTTGGCAATCATCATAGCTATTTTAATTTTTGAGGCAGTAGCTCTAACTAGTTGTTTTGAGCTATATCCAAACCATTCTCTCAGGTTCGTGAGCCATGAAATTCGTCTTCTTTCGGTCTTCTTCTGCCATCTATATTTCCTTGCATTATGAGTCGTAGGAAGTCATACTTAAGAGAGTACGACACGACAATAAGATACTTTCCGAGAATTTAGATAAGTGCTTGATAAGTTGCTCTCATTGAGTAATAAAAAAGTATTTTTTATTACTTGATGGTTTAAAAAATCTTTTAAATAGGCCTGGAACCCGCGTGCCAAAAAAGGCGATTAACAGCAAGCTTAAAATTTGGTAATAGCTTAACGGTGTCTAGTCGTGCAAACTTTGATGTACGGGAACACAGGCACAGGGGAGGATTTAACTGTGAAACAGTTTAAAAATTTGGATCGTCAGATTAAAATTACGAAAACGTCCCATGTATTTTGTCGGACAGAACATCCAATTGATTTGTTACCCTTTCATTAAACTCTCATGCAAAAATCAGACTGCTATTACTAACCAACATGATTCCTGTCACCTGTCATTTCACATGTTCTTCGTGTTTCACTCATTAAAATGACCAGTTAGTCATAGACACCAGTCTGATTTTTGCATGAGAGTTTAATGAAATGGTAACAAATCAATTGGAAGTTATGTCCGACAAAATACATGGAACGTTTTCGTAGTCTGACGTCCCAAATTTTTAACCTGTTCCACAATAATTAAAACTTCCCCTGTTCCAGTGTTCCCATACATCAAAGTTTGTCCGACCAGACACAGGTCTAAAAGTAACGTCGAGATCTCCTCCGTCGTGTATCTCCTACACATTTCTTTATATACTAGTACCTATGTTAAAACGACTAAAGTGTTAAAAGGGGGCGGCCAACACTTTAGCGGCGACCCTGTTCACTGTTAGACCGTATTCTTGTCCAAACTCCGCTATTCTGGTCACTAGCCTCTGAAGATCCCCAATATTTTCAGCTAAGATGACAGTGTCATCCGCATATCCAATGTTGTTAATGGGGGAACTCCATTTACCTTTATTCCAGCTGTTTCACCCTCAAGAGCTTTTTTCAAGATCTCTTCCGAGTAGGCATTAAAATGAATTGGAGACAACACGCATCCCTGTCTCACTCCACGTCTGATTTCAATTTCCTCTCATGGTAGCTGATCGTTAACACGTACTTTTGCTCGTTGTTTATAGTATAAATTAGATATAATCCTAAGGTGATTGTAGTCTATCTTCTTTGATTCCATAGGACATGCATTAATCGTTCATGTCGTACTTTGTCGAATGTTTTATTGTAGTCAATAAAACACGCATATATATATCTTGATTGACGTCCAGGCACTTTATTTGTATAAGTATGTTAAGTGAAAAAAGAGCTTCACGAGTTCCTAGGCTAGACCTTTGCGAAACCCAAATTGCGTATCATTAATGTCTATGTCCAGTTTATGATATATTCGGTTATGGATGACTTTCAATAGCAACTTTAGCACATGGGACATCAAGCTAATTGTGCGGTAGTCGCCGCATTCTCTGGCGTTTTTCTTTTTTGGGAGACAAATAAAGATTATTAACCATTCTTTAGGTAATGTGCCTGAGCTATAAATTTTGTTCAAGAGTATCACTAAAACATCAATATGCTGCTCATTCATAATTTTTAGTGGTTACCAGAGAGGCACTTTTCGGAGTACAGGTCCTAATTCAAAGATGCAGGTACGTTAACTGCGACGTATACGCGTACTTGATCGACTATCAAAAGGCATTTGACAGAGTTCAACACCAAAAGATGATCACTATTTTAAAAGAAGCAGACTTGGATGACAAAGACAGAATAATTTTAGAACTCTAACTCTAGAATATAAACGGGGCTCATCTATACATTAATAATTGAACGCAGATAGAGCGTGTAAAACAGTATTGTTACCTGGGAACTATTATAAATAAGCAGTGGAGCAATGTACAGGAAATAAAGTGCCGCAGTGCCGCATAGGAAAGGCAAGAACGGTCTTTAACAAAATCTTCAAAAGCCACAACACATCTCTAGATACAAAATTGAGATATTTGAGATGTTATGTTTTCTCTATATTATTGTACGGAGCGGAAACATGGACGCTTACAGACACCACTATAAAAAAAACTTGAAGCATTTGAGATGTAGTTTTATTGAACAATGCTAAGAATATCATGGACAGCAAGGATCACAAACAAGGAAGTTCTGTAGGAAGAATAGATGAAAAAGGAACTGGAGATTGTGTTTACCATCAAATGCATAAAATTGCAGTATCTGGGACACATTATGAAAAATCAGCACCGTTACCCCCTGCTGCAGTCCATATTGCAAGGTAAAGTCAAAGGTAAGCGCGGACCCGGTAGAAGGAAAATATCAAGGCTGCGGAATTTGAAAACATGGTTTAAGAAAACCTCAACGGAACTATTTCGAGCAGCAGCGAGCAAGGTTAGGATTGCCAATATGACTTCCAACATCCGAAACGGATAGGAACAAGAAGAAAAGGAAGAAGATACTCAGCTGAACCATTGATTAAAAACTACCCAGTGTAGGTGATATTAATCAATGGCTGAACAGAATTTACAGATACCTACACTATAAGTAGGATGCTCGTCTACAACCTCGGTTCTTGATGAGTAGATACCTACACATTTGGTTGTTTAGATTTTCGATGCAAAACAAACATTTTTGGCATGATACTTACTATAAATAACGTTATTTTTATAGTAGGTATCATGACTTTTGGTATAAAAGATAGATAAAATCGAACTTCTGTTAAAACGGAACATTAATATTCGATATTTTAGAATCCAGAAGAATTTGTGACGTCATTCTAGTGCTAGTTTGAAGATTTCACACACCCTCAGAACATGAATAAAAATACACCACAGAGTATATATTACGTCATTGGAAATATATTCACTTAGACAGAGACAGTTGACATTGACAGTGGGGACACCTATTCTGGCAATTGGAATTAATTTGTCAATATCATTTTTTGTCGTGAAATTGTGTGTTGTAGGAGAAAGTAATATTATTAAAAAATGTCGTCAAATATTCAAAAGGCCCAGCAGTTGATGGCGGATGCAGAAAAGAAAGTAACATCTCGAGGTTTCTTCGGATCTCTATTTGGGTAAGTCGGTTTGACTCGGAGATTTCCTTTGTTGCATTTTATTATGTTTTATACTTATTTACCCCAAATTGGTCCAACTCCCAGCAATATTGTAGTAATACGCATACATTAGAGTATTTTACTAACCAACTAGCATAAAAAACCTTTACTAAAACTGTAAGTTTCTTAAAAATTGTGACACTTGCCTCAAAATGTCACATTAGCAATGTAATGATTTAAATTAGCAAAAATAATATCAATTAGGGTGAGAACCTTCGCATTTAATGATTAACAAGGAAAAGAAGAGCTTAATTTCCTCTTTTAAAACATAAATTAGATGTAAGCCTTCCTATGTTGATTGAAATACCTTGTACTATTATGAACATACCATACATAAACAAAAAATGATGACTAATAACATGGAATGACAGTTTAGGTTAACTAGTACAATAATTTGTTAAATCAGCTTTCATTATAAACACAAGTACCCTTACAGTGCCTAATCGACCTACTGTGAATATGAGATATTAGCTGACATACATTAATATCGTAAAGATAGGACATGCCTTCAGATGTGCTAGTTGATACATAGTACCTAGTATAAGATATTGTTTCAAAGAATGTTGGACCTATTTTAAGCAAAGAAAAACAAATATACTCTACGTCAACCTGGAAATAGTAGATTCAGAGATCGTAAATTGAGTATTTACGATCGCCTATTACTAGTAATGCCATCAGATATATAGTGATTTCACGGAAGTCAGACAAAATATACAGTAACCGGGTATAGATAATGATGAAAGATTTGCCAATTTAGTACAAAAATTGTGATTTTATAGTAATATCTCTTGATTAGCAAATCTTTGGATCCATGGATGATTATAATACTTCAATTAATCAGTTTTCTTCACTAAATAATCATTTTGTCATTATTATATCTATTTCTTGTGATGTACAATGAATCTATGTTATATTATTCTTCTTCTGAGGGTGTCTGTCCGTTCCGAATGTTGGCCATCATTCTGGCTATGATGATTTTGTTGGTTGCTATATGGAATAGTTGTGTTGAGGTCTTTCTATACCATGCTCTCACGTTAGCAAGCTAGGATATTTTTCTTCCTGGGGCCCTTTTTCCTTCAATTTTACCTTGTAAAATGCATTGGAGTAGCTCGGATCTGCCTTGATTTCTCATTATTATCCCAAGTACTGCAGCTTACAGCCCTTCACGATGTTGACCAAATCTGTTGTTGTGTTCATCCTCCATAATACTTCTTCATTGGTGACTTTATATGTCCACGGTGTCTTTACGATCATTCTGTACAACCATAGCTCAAAAACCTGAAGTTTCAGTATAGTTTCCGACTTCAATGTCCACATTTCTACTCTGTATAGAAGCACTGAGTACACGTAACATTTAAGGAGCCTTATTTTTGTGTTTAGGGTGAGGTCATGGCTCTTGGCTCTTTAGGTTATATTATAGTAATATTTAAAGTTTTTATATTAATTGATTTTTGCAGGGGATCAAGTCGTATTGAAGATGCAGTGGAATGTTACACAAGAGCTGCAAACCTTTTTAAAATGGCCAAGAGCTGGGATGCTGCCGGTAAAGCCTTTTGTGAGGCTGCTAATTTGCATTCCAGAACTGGTGCTCGTCATGACGCTGCCACTAATTATATAGATGCTGCAAATTGTTACAAAAAAGCCGATGTATTTGGTAAGTTTTATGAAAATTATGACAAAACCAACTATGCTTATAACAACTTTTTATCTCGAGCACTAAGATGGGCAAATATTCACCCTGATCTAGATTTTTTTGCACCGAAAGCTGAATTCATTTCTGGCCTCAGGCGTATGTTTATTCGAGTAGTTGTGGAATAGATAGTCATTGTTGTGATATGTAAATCTGCTATATTTGATTGTATTATTATAACTATTTTATTATATTTTAATAATTATTGACACACATAAGTATATTGAAATATTATATTATAAACTTGTAATCATATTGGGCAGCAGCCCGTTGAAAATAAATAAATAAAAAAAATTTAACACCTTGGCTGCATTATGAGACAAATAGGCCTTGTATTACACTAACAGTAGGTTGTATTGACTGTGTTGTAACACACTGTGGCAAAAGTTCACTACAGGATATAAATATATGCCTTGTAACGCACTCAATGTAAGTTTATACTTACTTACTTCCTTAATCAGTAGACCCATTAATACCTTTTGGTGTCGGGCCATTCATTAAATCTTAATCCGTTCTCTTCTAAGGTGCAAGGAGTTGCGTCTAGCTCTTAATGAACTTTCTCCATTCTTTCCTATTGGTTTCCATATGTGTTGCTTCTTGCCAAGTTTTCCCCTTACTCTGTAGTATCTGCGAGATGTCACTATTCCATTATTTAATGGGTCTTCCTTTTCTGTTCTTTCCCACATTGGTTTTACTTCCCACACTCTTTTCACTAGTCTGTTATGGTCCATCTGGGTTAGATGTCCGAACGATGCCAATTTTTTCTCCTTAATTGAGTGGAGTATCAGTTTGATTTTGAGTCTTTCTCTTATTTCCTCATTTCTTATTCTATCTGTTCTTCTTACTCCAGTAGTTCTTCTGAGGTATTTCATCTCTGCTGCCTGAATGCTGCTCTGATGTCTTTTGTTTAAGATCCAGTTTTCTGCTCTGTATGTCAACGTAGGTCTTCTATATATTGTTTTGTATATTGTCATTTTGGTCTTTGTTGATATTTCTTTATTATTAAGGAATCCTCTATTTAGTGCTTGGAATAGTTTTCCTGTGTTTTCCATTCTGTTGTTAAGATTATCCTCGATGTCTCCTTCGTTGTTGATTACTGTTCCCAAGAATTTGTACTAATTTGTCTGCATTATTTTTTGTTGATCTACCATTACTTCTGTTTGATCTTCCATCCCTTGTTTCCTTGTTATTTTTATTATGTGAGTCTTCTCTTTGTTTACATTTAAGTTGTATTTGCTTGCTTCTATGTACCATTTCTCTAAGTTATATTGAAGTTTTTCTGCTGTTTCCACAATTAGTACTATGTAGTCTGCAAATATACACATCTCAGCGTTTATCATTTGCATTATGTTCCAACATATGCAGTATTTTTGAAACTTTTCTTACATTCTTTCACTATCTCATCTTTTACATTCATGAATAGCACTGGGCTGAGACTTCCCACTTGTCTAACTCCTTGACTTGTTTCACAAGATTCTGACTGCATGTAAGTTTATAAATATTTCTAAACGCAATGAAGGTGTTACACTGTGTTTAGAATAAAGTTTTTTGTTTTCAGAGGCTGTAAACTGCTTTATAAAAGCTATAGACATTTATACCGAAATGGGTCGCTTTACAATGGCTGCAAAACACCATCAGACTATTGCAGAAATGTATGAGACTGATGCTGTGGACATCGAAAGGGCTGTTCAACACTATGAACAGGCGGCTGATTACTTCAGAGGAGAAGAAAGCAATGCTTCCGCCAATAAGTGTCTTCTTAAAGTGGCTCAATATGCAGCCCAACTTGAAAACTATGAAAAAGCAGTGGGAATTTATCAAGAAGTGGCTTATGCAGCTCTGGAAAGCTCTCTTTTAAAATACAGTGCAAAGGAATACTTATTCAGAGCTGCCCTTTGTCACCTTTGTGTTGATGTACTCAATGCACAACATGCTATAGAAAGCTATATTTCAAGGTAAGCAATCCACCAATATTTTATATAGTTGATATTTACGGTATAATGACTATTAAGTTAGGTTTAAAAACAGTTTTAGTCTACTTAACACCAGAGGCATATAAACACATTTTACTCGTTTAAAGCATTTGGTGCTGCTGTTGCTTATACGTGTCGGATGATGACTCGATTATAAAAAGGGAAAGTAAAGTGTCCCAAAGATACCTAGATAACGTGTAGAACCCTCCATCAAGGGTTCCCATGTTACGTCATGGAAATTGTGGACTCGGATAAAGATGGGCACAACAGAATGTGCATTGGACTGCAAGAATGCAGGTCTGTGCCATTAACAGATGAAGCTAAGTTTTGTCTCTACTCTGATTTAAGAAGTGTGAGAGGATTTGGAGAGGATCTGGTCAACGAGAGAGACTCAGCCATGTATAGTGGTCTGCAAGTTATGCTGTGGCCTGGACTAATTTTTCATAATCGAATTGTTCCAGTTTTTGTAGAAGTCACTGTGAGTCAATATCAATATACTGATCGTATCTTAAAACCTTTTGCCCTTCCATGTGTCACTGCTGCAGTCACTGCTGCAGGCCTTGATTTGCGTTACATGCAGTATATTGCAAGACCACATACTGCTGCAACAGTAAGACATTGGCTTCATAATGAGGATATTATACTTTTACCGTGACTAGCACAATCTCCAGATTCTATAGAGTAGAGCGTCTAGTCTATGGTATCTGTGCATTAGAGAAGGATTGCTCCTCACCTACACAATTTTTATACTAGACAAGGTCTTCAAAATCATCTTATAGGAACGGATCCTATTATATATATAATGGATCCAAAAATAAGTGGATTAAGGTAACTTATTCAAAATAACACCATGCCGATATAATGTAGTTTACTTTCGAGGTCCAGATTTGTTGTTAAATTTTTATGTTTTATATTGAGTTTTTTGTTAATAATTTCTGTTAGTGCACTTCTTAACTTGTGTTTAATTATTTCATCATAGAGAAATCATATTATACTGAAATTAAGATGAATCATTCCTGACCTACATAATTAACTATTATAACAGTAACTCACTTTTTAAAATCCAATCAAAATTTATGTATATGAGAAACAACTTTGTGTTTCTTAGACATTTTTGTCTAAGTATAATATAAATTTTAAATATTAGTTGCATGTTATTTTTTTACTACACTAGTGGCTAAAATTCTTGAAAGTTTACAACATTTTAGTTTTCTTAGCTGCTTTCCTCTTTTTTACACAACTTACGTTATTGGCTAATCATCTATAATTTTATGGCACTGCTTCATTCTCCTACTTAATATTTGCAAATATACAAATTTGACCCATTGCTTCTTATTTCTGACCAGCATACTTGCTTCTGTCCATGTTGTCCACTTTGTCGATAGTGGGTTCTGTGATCCCATGTTTTTTGTAGTCTACCTTTCTTTTTTCTTCTTTGTGTTTTTTCCTACCAAATTTCTTTCACCTGTTTTGTATTCTTCATTCTTTGAATATGACCCCACTAACCGACTTGCCTGCTTTGTGTATATTCTAATATTGACTCAATTAAATGTAAATCTTCTCTTACTTGAGTGTTCCGTAGCCTATTTCTCATGCCTTGTCATTCTGTTAGAACCCACACCTTGCAACTAATGGTTAATACATGCCTATATATTGACTTGAACATATTAATTTTTGTTTTTCTTGTTATTTCATTCTTATTTATGAATTATTTATTGTTAATTGCATAGTATAGGTTCATCGTTTTTTTATTTCTATTATTAATAGCACATTTCCTGTCTTCCATTGTCTTCTAATTTGACTCCTTACTATTGAAAGGTTCATGCTTGTTCTAAATTTACTTCCTCTATTTTTATGTTTATCATTTCTTATTATTCATTTTCTCCTATCATCATAACTTTTGTTTTATTTTTATTCATTGCCATTCCATATCTCTTTAGTACATACTTAGTTCCACATTTTTATATTTCCTTGTAGTTTTGTAAATGTCTACTCCTCTTTGATAACCCACATGCATTTTTTTCACTTTTACGTTCTTCTTCTTCTAATGGCGCTACAACCCTTTGTGAGTATTGCCCTGCTTAACAATGTTCTTCCATACTGACCTATCGGATACTTTCCTTCGCCACTGCCTAATTTTCATGGTTTAAGATCCCCCTCCACGTTGTCTATCCATCTTTTACGTGGCATTCCTTTTGTTCTATTTCCTTGGGGCTTCCATCTCTTGATTACTTTCACAGCTTGATTATCTGGCATTCTTTCTAATTGACCGTGCCAGTTTAGTATTTGAGACTTTACAATTCTAACAATAATGCGCTCTGCATTAGTTCATACAGCTTGTGGTTCATTTTAATTCTTCACAAACCATCACTACAATCATCATCATTCACTTTGCCTTATCCCTATGCGGGGTCGGCTTCCCTAATTGCATTTTCCCACACAATTCTATCTTGGGTCATATCAATGTTAATCCCCTTTACCAACATGTCCTGCCTTATCGTCTCCCCCAGCTCTTCTTTGGTCTTCCTCTCCTACTCCTTCCAGGAATCTGCACTTCAGCTATTCTTCGTATTGGGTGATTAACGTCTCGACGGACGTTGAACATGACCAAACCATCTTAACCTATGGTCTCTCATTTTGGCATTAATTGGAGCCACACCTAGACTTCCCCTTATATACTCATTTCTAATTTTATCCATCTTTGTCACTCCACTCATCCATCTAAGCATTCTCATTTCCGCCACATGCATTCGTTGTTCCTGTTTCTTTTTCACTGCCCAACATTCAGTTCCGTACATCATAGCCGGTCTTATGGCTGTTTTATAGAATTTTCCCTTCAGCTTATTGGGATTTTTCTGTCACACAACACACCACTCGCTTCTTTCCACTTCATCCATTCAGCCCTAATTCTACTGCATGCATCTCCATCTATTTCTCCATTACTCTGTAATACCGATCCCAGGTACTTAAAACTATTGCTTTTTAATTGATGGATTCGATTTTTTTAATTCGATTGCTTTTTACAATCAGTTCACCATCCAAAGATACCATTTTATTTGTAGTAACTTCATCTTTAAATGAACACTCCAAATACTCTGTTTTTGTCCTACTAAGTTTTAAAGCTTTTTCCTTCAGAGGAATTTTTGCCATGAAACTGAATCAAAAGCCTTCTCAAGGTCTATATATGCCAGATACATGCTTTTTTCGTAGTGCTGATTTTTTCTACTATTTGTTTGATTGTAAATATATGACCATGAATAAAAAACGACAAATTTTGTAAAGCTTCCAGAATTTTGGCCACTAGTTACTAAAATTTCTTTCTTGGTAGGTATCCCGCATTTCAAGATTCCCGTGAATACAAACTTTTGAAAACCCTCATAGAAAACATCGAAGAGCAAAACGTAGATGGATATACAGAAGCCGTCAAAGATTACGATTCAATTTCTCGTCTTGATCAGTGGTATACTACAATTCTTTTACGTATTAAGAAACAAGTAAGCGAAAGCCCTGACTTACGTTAAGACGTATTTAGAAATTTCTTATTAATATTTCTTTAAGTGTTATTTAAGAGACCCATAGTTTATTTATTGTTGGATTATTATTTGAGTATGTCGGTATACATGAAGTGATTTAACCTTCATATAGCATTTTTAAATATGGAAGCGATACATTTAACATTCATTTTTTACAAAAAAAATTAGTATAGCATTTTGCAATTTATGGTTTCTAAGGATAAAGTTATCAAATGAGCAAATTCACTTAAGTTCTAACATGTTCGATAGTATAATAAGATTAACGATACTTTTAACGATATATCTGTATAAATATTCAATGAAAATACGTAAGTATTAAGCAATTACCAACTAATATTATTATTTGCTCATTTAGGTTCTCATTTTTCAATTTTTGAAATTGTTATTCTTGCTATTAGAGTAAAAAGACTTAACAATAACAGTTGGTACTACAATTGCTTACTATATTAGCAGGCAAATCTTGGTTATCACAACACCATCTTATATCAGACTTTAGAAACAGCTTGTAAAATTATATATAATGAGCACTGTTATATTGATTCTTTTAAATATTTTCTCATCATCTAAAGGTGCGAACTGACTTGAGCATTTTTCTCCGAACGAACTGAATGAGCAGAGCGTGCTGTAGCAAATTGCTCTAGTCTCTAGTCAGTACGTGTTCACGAGCAAAATTCTGCTGAACTGAATTTTCGGAGGAGTGTCGGTAATCGTTGAAAGATCAAAAGCTATCATTTGTTCTTTTGTGCTCAATAGCTACAGACATTTAGTGTATTTGGTGTGTTCCGATTGATTTATATGAGCCCTTTTCTGTAGTATGTAATCCAATCATCATAATCATTCAACTCGGATCTATCCACTGCTGGATGTAGGTCTCCCTCAGTCTGTTCCATGTATTTCTGTTTTGTGCTGTTTGCATCCAATTTTTGTCGAGCCGTTTTATGTCATCAGACCATCTTGTTGGCGGATGACCTCTACTTCGATATTCTTGTTGTCATGGTATCCAGTGTATTATTCGCTGTGTCCATTTGTTATTCGACATTCTAGCTATGTGTCCAGCCCAGTTCCACTTTAGGGTCATAATTATTTCTATAGCATCTGTCACTCCTGTTCTTCGTCTTATTTCCTTGTTTGTAATTCGATCCCTACGAGAAATGTGTAATATTGAGCGTTCCATGGCTCTTTGGGTAACACAAATTTTATTTCTTACTTTGTTGGTTATTGTTAAAGTTTCTGCACCATATGTAAGTACTGGCAACACACACTGATCAAAGACTTTCCTTTTGAGACATACATATGTGTAATCCAATACACGGGCAATATTATCATAAAATATAGAAAATGATGCATGGATATTAATAGCTGAAGTAGGATGTACCTCCAAAGAAGCAAAGAAAAAGTCATATTTATATGAATCTCCTGTCGCTATTAACCACAAAGTAACAGTTAAGCGATCTCGAAGAGATATATATTATACCTTTTCGAAATGTTTTGCAATTGTAGGACCTACTATAGTCCGTCCCATCTTGACTTTACAGTATAGGGAACAAAGGCAATGCAGTCCTTATGAGAATTTTTAGCGCGGTGATGCCGATTTTACCAAAAACATTTGTACTCGAACATTAGAGAGATTAAATTAAACATGTTTTAGAAAGATAATTTACAATTTTAAAATTCGTATGCGTTTAAGTTTATTTAATATACTATAGTTATTACGCATATGAATCCTAAAATTGTAGATTGCCTTTCTAAAACAGTGTTAATTTAATCTCTCTAATGTTCGTTTACAATTTTTTGATAAAATCGGCATTGCCGCGTTAAAAACTCTCGTAGGGACTGAATTACCTATGTTCCCCATACTGTAAAGTCAAGGTGGGACGGACTATGGACATATTAATTTTTTCAGTCTTCTGCAGACATTCGAGTGAAATCTTTAAAATGAAAAGTCTTTATACCTCGTCAACCGAGTTATTTTGTTACATCTTAAAAACAACCTCCTTATCCAATGTCTTTTTGATGTTCTTTTTATTTCTTTTTATTTGTAATAAATTGTAAACACTTCGAATAACCTAAGCAAAAGAATAAGGTTCGTTCAGAAGAAAATGCTCTAGTCCAGGCCTTCTTAAACTATGGGTCGCGACAATTTTATTTATATTTATATTATAATTATATGCGTCGCCAGAAAACTCACAATCATAAATGGGGGTAGCGAATGAAAAAAGTTTAAGAAGCCCTGCTCTAGTCAGTGCTCACCCTTATATCATTACATGCTTTGTTTTAGAATGTACTTATATTAGGCAGAATAATTATTATTTTAATAAAGACTTTTTTGTAAAAACTTAGTTTTTAAGGAGTTTTCCATTGTTCTGTTTTTTATCCCTGAGACCATTATTAGCCACATCTTACCAATAGTCTAGTCGCAACATAGGGGTCCCGTGAGAAATTCTAGCTCGCCGTGATTTGAAGGTGGTATTATGCGTTTTTTGGGTCGTTGAATCCAATGGAAGTGGTCTGGAAGCCCAAATGTGGTGCGTTTAATTGTTATTAACAGATTATGGTAAAATTATGTGTTTTTCAGGAATTATTAGAAGCCCTGTAAATAAATTGATAGTGTTAAGGTCTTCTCTGGTGTATTTTTGGTCGCTGAATCGAATGCTATTAGTCGCGATCACTCAAAATGTGTTCTTATTTTGTTAATAACAAAATAATTGTTTATTCGCCGAAAAGCTCGAAATGCGCTATCTACAGCAAGTTTGTAGTCTTTTTCATAGTATTTTTATACGCTAAATCGATTGCCACTAGTCGTGATAGCTTAAATCACGTTCCGACTTTGTCATTAATAAATTACTGCAAAAATAACGGTTTATAGTAGGTTCACTGGCGGTTTTTGCTCTAAATTTTAAAAAACCACTTGGAATGACATGAAATTTGGCATACACGTAGCTAACATGTCAAACAAAACAAGTGATATTGTGCCGATGTGTGCTTTTACCCTGGGGGTGTCTCACCCCTTTTCGGTGGTGAAAAAAGAAACCTTTAAAATAAGTCCAGATGTGGATAAACTGATTAATTCTAAACAACTTTTGTTCTATACAGTTTTTTCACTAGTCAATACTTTTCGAGTTATTTGATTTTTTTGTTGAAAAATGAACATATTCACTCGCAAATAACTCGAAAAGTATTGACTTGTCAAAAAACTGTATAGAACAAAAGTTGCTTAGAATTAATAATTTATCTTATTCAGGACTTATTTCAAAGGTTTCTGTTTTCACCCCCGAAACGGGCTGAAAGTCACCCCCAGGGTAAAAGCACACATGGGCACAATATCACTTGTCTTGTTTGACATGTTAGCTACGTGCATGCCAAATTTCATGTCATTCCAAGTGGTTTTTTAAAAGTCAGAGCAAAAACCGTGAGTAAACGTACTATAAACCGTTATTTTTGCAATAATTTATTAATAATAAAGTCGGAACGTGGTTTAAGCTATCACGACTAGTGACAATCGATTTAGCGTATAAATATACTATAGGTTTGTTCCAACCAGAGTCGGAAACAAGTTGCGGACGTCAGGATTCTGTGCAATAACATAAAACCGAATGCTTTTAGGTTATTGCGCAGAATCCTGACGTCCGCAACTTGTTTCCGACTCTGGTTGGAACAAACCTTATGAAAAAGACTACAAACTTGCTGTAGATAACGCATTTCGAGCTTTTCGGCGAATAAACAATTATTTTGTTATTAACAAAATAAGAACACATTTTGAGTAACCGCGACTAGTTGCATTCGATTCAGCGACCAAAAATACACCAGAGAAGACCTTAACACTATCAATTTATTTACAGGGCTTCTAATAATTCCTGAAAAACACCTAATTTTACCATAATTTGTTAATAACAATTAAACGCACCACTATTAACATCAGATATGCAGACGACACCGCGATCATGGCTGAAAATATCGAAGATCTTCAATTCCTTATTGATCGAGTCACTAGAGAATGCTCCAATAACGGACTTAACATAAATGCAACAAAGACAAAGTTACTTGTGGTTAGTAAACAAGACGTCGGCCCTATGCAACTAATTGTCAGTGATGAATCAATAACAAAAGTTAACCATTTTAAATACCTAGGATGTTGGATAAACGAGACACTAAATCCGGATGAAGAAATTAAAACTCATATAGAAATTGCAAGAGGAGCATTTATGAAACTTAGATCTATTCTGAGCAACTCTCAGCTGAACTTACAACTAAGAATCAAGTTCCTAAAATGTTATGTGTATCCTGTATTACTATATGGATGTGAAACCTGGATCATGAAGGTTAACATGATAAACAAATTAGAAGCCTTTGAGATGTGGTCGTATCGTAGAATGCTCAGAATATCTTGGGTTCAACGCATTTCAAACAGAGTAGGTCAAGGCGAAGGTGACTTAATGAAGATGATAAAAAAGAGAAAACTTGAATATCTGGGGCATATAATGAGAGGTAGCAGATACAGGATGCTGCAGTTAATACTCAATGGAAAGATCGACGGAAAAAGGGGAATTGGTCGAAAGAAATATTCATGGCTCCGAAACCTTCGTCAATGGACTGGCTTATCAGCAGATCAATTGTTACATGCCGCACAAGATCGAGAACGATATCAGCAAATTGTTATGGAAGCTACCCACGCCTAAAAATTTGGGCACGGTACTTAAAGAAGAAGAAGCACTACATTTGGGCTTCCAGACCACTTCCATTGGATTCAGCGACCCAAAAAACCTATAATACCACCATCAAATCGCGGCGAGCTAAAAGTGCCCACGGGGACGGGACCCTCTATGTTGCGACTAGACTACAACCTTACACATTCGACTACGGTGGTATTAATTTAAAGATTGCTGCAGGTATATTCTTTTTTGCTACATCAATTTCTTTTTGATGATTTTTCAGTAAAATTTTTTAACTATGAGCCCACTTTGCATTTATTTGCAATCTCTTCCGTCCCTATCTCCTTTTTGGTACAATTTAGGATATCCTTGAATACCATTATTCTGTTTTCCTATTCATACAATTTAAGAGGGTCATAAGAAAGTTGCAATACAGGGAAAGGGTCAAGAATGTGCAAAAATATTGTTAGATCGAGAAATATAGAAGCACATTGGAAAGGTCACTTTTTTTGTTTTGTTTTTCTTATTTTTAATATCATTTTCGCAATCACGCAATTAATTTCCACATCCAAGATTTTTAGAAATGTGTTATTTGGTTTCCTAAGTCCTTTATTTGTTTTTATTATTTATTTTTATTATTTTTGTTTTAATTGATTTAATATTTCGACTTATAGGAGATTTAATATTTCGTCAATTAGGTGTTGACTTCACCAGTAGTGCGATGGTGCAGTCATTAACACACTTACTGCCACCTATTTATTAGTTAATCACTATTGGTGCCACATATACAGGGTAGCGAAAAAGTATGGCAACACGGTAATATCCCGGAAACCGCTAGAACGATTTTTATAGATTTTGGTGGGTAAGGGTCTTCTAATGCGGCCGATATTATAGTGGTAATTACATTGTTGTCAAATCTTCCGTTTTTCTGGAAATCTAATCTGTCTAAAAACAAGGAAATCCTTGAAATGCAAAAGGAAATGAATGAAGCACATTCAAGGAAGATCGCGGCTCAGCAACAAGATCTAGAAACTATTAAAATTACCGACAAGTTTATAGAATCGTTGCAACAACAAATAGCAACGTTACAACAAGAGCAGGAACAAGATAAAGTAACAAAGGAAGAAAATTATAGACTTCAGTTATTGGTCAACGAGCTGGAAAGGAAGGCTGGTCAAGTTGTCGACTTGAACAATACAAATCTAATGTTAAGAAAGGAAAATTTCCGGCTTAAAAATGAAAAGAGACAACTCAAAACAGTATCCAGGATTTGAGAGGTATGTTTTTTATTCTATTTATTTGTTGAGTATAGAGTGAGTTTTATGTATGGAAACCCTCAATTCTCTCGGAAAGGGCTTGCACGATTTTTATAGGTTTTGGTGGAAAAGGGTTTACTAATGCGGCCGATATTATAGTGTTAATTACATTGTGGTCAAACTTTCTTATTTTAAATGGAACACCCTATATATTTTTTGCGTTTTTTAAGTCCTTAAGAAGTACTGATTCTTTTTCATGTAAGTAAGTAAGTAAGGTATGCTTTATTGTCATAAAATTTTACCAATTTGTGGACAAAGCTTATACAAAATAAAAAAATACAATAAAAAACTACAGACAAAACAGAAACAGACACCAAGTAAATGGCATGAGGTATACTACTTAATATAATTTTACAGTTATTAAGTACAAATTAAAAATTTTGCAAACAATATGTATACAACGTCAGAGCAAAAAGAAGGCGAACAAGAAAAAGGGAAAGTAAATCAAAAGTTCTATGCCGCTGCAAATATGTACAAAAGTACTCGAAAGTAATAATCCTGCAAGTCAATTTGCTGAATTCAAATCGTTTATAAAAAAGTCATTCACTGTATAAAAAGCTCTCTCTAGCAAATAAGCTTTCAAGGCCTTGCGAAAAGCGGGAAATGCTGTAATAGATTTGATGTTAGATGGCAGGTGATTGTGCATTTTTCTCGAATTGTATAGTATAGAGCACTTAACCAGCTCAGACCGTGGGGTTGGCAGATAAAGACTATGCTCCACGTTTCTAAGGGGATAGTTGTGAGTGGGTCTCTCTGGACCTTCTGATGCATGTTTGCGGATTAAACAAACGGATTCAAAAACAAACAAAGAAGGAAGAGTTAATATTTTAAATTTTTTAAAGAATTCTTGGCAATGAACTCTGCTATTGAGTCTCAGGGAGTAACGAAGAGCTCTCTTTTGTAGTTTAAAAATACGCTCAAATTGAGTCGCACAACACGTACCCCAGAATGGAAGGGCGTACCGAAGATGAGACTCAAAAAGGGCATAATAAACGGTCCTAGATGTTGACAAATGTTATATTCTCTATACATAAATGCCATAATTTCAGAGATATTGCTACATTCATTAAAAAAAATTTAAACAAATTATAAAAATCAATTTTTTCGGCCCGGGTAGACATTATTTTAGGTTCTTTGAATCATTGGCAACAGAAAAGTTCTTTCCGTAATTTTCGTTTCTGAGTTATAGACAATTTAAAACTAAAAAAAAAATCGGAAAATGGCGATTTTCTTGGTTCAAAATCACAAGTAAAAAATATTATTTTTGAAACTACGAAGTACCTAAATTCAAGTTCAAACCTTATTGTATCAGCTACCGATAAGTGATTTGGTCTTATTTCATTTTAAAACATTATTTTTTAGTTGTTAATGCCCGTCCTCTCAGATGCGCTTCATTAACAATTAAAAAAACAATAGTTTAGAATAAAACGTGCCAAAAATTCTTATAGGGAGCAGATAGAAGGTTTGAGCTTGAATTTAGGTACTTCGTAATTTTAATAATTATTTTTTTACTTGTGTTTTTGAACCTTAAAAATCGTCATTATTTCGATATTTTTCAGTTTTAAATTATTTATAACTCGGAAATCATTAACTTTAGAAGAAAATTACAAAAGACCTTTTTTATTCCCAATGATCCAAAGAACCTAAAATAATGTCTACCCTGGCCGAAAAAATGTATTTTTCTAATTTGTTTAATTTTTTTTTACAAATGTAGCAATAACTCCGAAATTATGGCATTTAGGCATAGGGAATATAACATGAAAAATAATCAGTATTTCTTAAGGACTTTAAAACGTAAAAAATATACAGGGTGTTCCACTTAAAATAAGAAAGTTCATTAGATTTCCAGAAAAACGGAAGCTTTGACAACAATGTAATTACCATTATAATATCGGCCGCATTAGAAAACCCTTACCCACCAAAATCTATAAAAATCGTTTTAGCGGTTTCCGAGGAATTACCATGTTGCCATAGTTTTTCGCTACCCTCTATATATTCAGTAACATTAGTAGGGAGCCAATACGAAATTTGAAATCCTGTCTGTGTAGAGTTTAGGTGGGCGTACTACTGACGACAGCGTTTCTCATCGGCCATGGTTCGTTCCGGGGGCTGTAATTATTGGTAGAGCTCACTGGCAAAAAAACCTATTTATTTCCACAATTTGTGAACGTCAGAAGGCGACAGTGGCACCCTACTCACGCACGCAAGACGCCTTTTGGCGACAGGTGGCAGCGAATGGGTTAATAGAATCATTTTATTTTGAAACGAGATCCCTAAAACACGCAAACACTATTGTACATATCATACAATACCATCAAGATGCAGTATGTATGGAATATATTATAAATGTAGACTTCAGTTAAGTCAGCCGAATGAGTCAAATGATACTCAGTAAAAACTCCCGAAGTAGGTGAACTTTGGTTTTCAGGGAAATAATGTGTTTATGTAAAAAATCAACCGGTGATAACATGTGTCCTTGTCGGATACCTTTCTTGATTTGTATACTTTGATTTTGTATCTTTGTGTACCTAATCTTACGGTCATGGGTGCATTATTGTATATATGTTTCCGATCAGTTTGGACTACCGATAATCTATAAGGTTTTCATTGCGTTGTTAATTTCTATAGTATCTAATGCTTTCAAAAAGTCTAACCAGTGGTTAGTTGTATTTGAAGGATCTTAGATATTTCATTATCCAGAAATATTCAATATAATAATACTATACTGGAACATTAACAGAAAATATTACTAATAAAATTCCGACAAAAAATCTTTCTTGCATTTTTTTCATAGGAGGAGCCGTTTTTATACAAAAAAACATAACATCTTAATGCTTACAAAGTATTCGAGGTAGTTTCCATAATATATGTATAGAAACTTAGTTCAAATACTTTGTAAACGTTAAGATGTTTTATTTTTTGCATAAAAACGGTGCCGCATATGAAAAAAAGGCAAGAAAGATTTTTTGTCGTAAATTTAACGAGCAATTGAAAAATGATTTTTAATTTGACATCTCAGTGGCGTACTATTTTTTCTTAAAACGCGACTAGTCGCATTCGATTCAGCGACCAAAAATACACCAGAGAAGACCTTAACGCTATCAATTTATTTACAGGGCTTCTAATAATTCCTGAAAAACACCTAATTTTACCATAATTTGTTAATAACAATTAAACGCACCATATTTGGGCTTCCAGACCACTTCCATTGGATTCAGCGACCCAAAAAACCTATAATACCACCATCAAATCGCGGCGACCTAAAAGTGTCCATGGGACCCCCTATGTTGCGACTAGACTATCAGCAATGTTGCCGATTTTATCGTTTCCTTCAGTCGCGTATCTCGAATCGAAAACTAAACGTATGGTATCAAAATGTGTCCCTTGAAAACCAAAGTTGCACGCATTTCGCGATTTTTTACAGTGCCAATATCATATGACGTGTGTATATACCAATAACGACAAAAAACATTGGCCAGACTTGTTCACCATAATAATGTAATTACATTTGCCTATATATCTTGTAAGTTCTTTGTATATATATATTTGAGTAATGCTAGGTGTGGCTTCCATAGTTATATATTTATAACCTTCCGCCAGTAAAGATACAATTGTCTAGTACATATGTTTTTGAATATTGTGTTACGTATTTAGTTGATTTATGAATTATGTGTTATAAAACTTGATCATTACTTGAATCTAACTATTAGTAGTATTGACTTTGTTTTTATACTGTTACGATATTTATTAATAAACACGGGTTCGTCAACCACTATTTTTATTTCGATAGCAATATTCCTATTATACTTAAAACTGATCAAATATGCTCAAAAATATCGCCCACCCGGAAGAAAAGTGACACAACTCCAAAAATGCATAAATCTTGTTAAATTTACCCCAAAGATGATGGCGGTACTGTCATTATTAATTTGGCGGTAAAATGAATATTTTTATTCCGGAACAATGACACTTTTTAGGTTATGACGTTCGACGTAAACGTATCGTTTTTTGTCACGAAACCCTTTGTATTTCGAGAAGTGTTCTAGATATTTGTCGTTAATGTTTAAAAAAGTGACCAATGGTTTAAAATTAAAGTGACATAACTCAAAATGTTATCTTTTTTTGTTAAATGAGATATCATAGATTTTTTGGTTTTGTTTCTTACACAATTAGAAAAATTTACTTATCTATATTCTTCGTTTTTAATTTATAAATTTTAGCAGTTGCCATTGAAAACTTGCAGTTCTAATTAAGATCTAAAATATCCATTTTTGTGTCTCATGAAAAAGTTATTTTTTGAATTGCGACAATTTTCTTCCGGATGAGCGATATAATGATAAAAATGTTAGCGCAAAACTATAATTATATCACTCTTTAACTGTTATTCTAAGTCTACTTTACACTAGTACTTTATTATGTAGTCGAATTCAGGTACTGACTGTTTTAACACCAAAAATGTAGTATAGTCGACCATTTTCTTCTTTTGCAAACACTTCGAATCTATCATTTCAGTCGACATCATTAGCTGTCGCAAGAATGTTACGATTGAGCGAAGAGACAGTCTTAAAAAGTCTTTAAATGACAAAAATTTCAAGCTAAACAGGTGGAAAGGACTTATTTGCTATATTACTTTGCTGTCTGATCATCTTGCCAAAGACCACTCACTTGAGTAGTGTACTCGACCGATGAGCGAACGAATAGCAAATTCTACAAAATTGTTAGCCTAGGGCCAACTAGGCTTTATACATAATCATTTTTTTATTTCTGCGACACCTTCTAGCTTCATAGTTATCCTGCTCGTATCAATTAAGGTCGACAAGTTTTATTTTATCTTAAAGATAAATATTATATCCATTTTTTGAACGTATGCGCATCTCTGTCTTTTTCAGATCCATCTTTTCTACACACACCCAAACTTATATAGAATCATCTGATATTTCTTACCATTTCGTGCGAATTTAGAAAAACGAACACACGAAGTCAAACAATATTTATTTTAAAGCAGTTTAATAACAAATACATAACAATTAAATAAAACAATAAACTATTTAACAAACAAATTGAAAGTAGTTGTTTAAAAGTCAATAGTGTACAAAATTTCAATGTAAAACGAATATTATTTAAATTGTTTTTATTTTTTTTGTATTTTGTGGTAGTCAGTGTTATCACCTCTAGTCCTTATGCAAGCTTCAGTTTGCGCGGGCACGCTCCTAATCAAATTGTCAACATTTTGCTGTGGTAGGTTGCTCCATCCTTTAAGAGCAGCTTTTACTAGCCGTGCTGTGTTTTGTGGATTATCCCGGCGAGCTCTAATTTTTCTTTTAAGCATATCCCACAAATACTCTATAGGATTAAGCTCCGGTGAGCAAGCAGGCCACTCCAAACAAGGGATACCTTCTGCTTCAATAATGTCTGTAGTCACTCTATTGGTATGTAGAGGTCCATTATTATGCAATAAAATTAAATTTTCTCCTGTTGCACCTCTCCAGAGCCTGATTACAGGTTATCAACATACCTGTGAGCAGTTAAAGTTGATTGGATGAAAATTAAAGGAGTTTTTTTACGGATCACAATTCCTCTCCAGAACATTACACTTCCCATTTTATATTTGTGAACAGATCTGACAGTTTTCGTGCTTGCTCGTCTTCCTCGACTTCTAAGTACATGATTTCGTTCCAGTTTTGGTGGTGAAGACACCAATTTAGCCGATCAGTCTTGTGCTGCCTGGATAACTCGAGAACCCATAACTGTCTCCTGCTGTATACTTCTTGACACGAACTCTTCTTCTTATCGTTTCAACTGAAACAGTTACATCTGTAGCTTCCAAAAGCTGCCTTTGGAGCTGTAGGTGAGAAATGGTTGGGTGTCTTCCAGCTGATTGGACAATTAAAGGACTTTCCCTTGCTTTATTTTTGAGCTTTCCTAGTTCCTGTTACCTAGCATAGGTTTTGGACAGAACGCCCTGTATTACGTCTAGTATTTGTTTATTTTCAATAAAAACCTTTATTCTTCGCAACAATAACAAGTTTTTTCAAAGGAAATAAATATTAATTTAATACATGGTGATTCCATGTAAGTTTAGGTATGTGTAGACTCCATCTTCTTTCTTTCTTGTATTTCTGTGTTGGGCAATATATTATATTATCTACTTCTCTCATCTTTTGCTAAGTGATATGACCTGTAAATTTTCATTTTAGTTTTACTACTTCTCTTCATTTTTTTTTTCGGTCTTTTGTTCCGACATCATCGAAGAACTGATTTGAAGATCTGTTTCCATGTCTGAATTTATTTCATTCTAGTCATTCATATATTTTTATTCTATTATTTCTATATCCAACAATATTTATTCTTTGTGAGACGCATTGTATACAACGCGCCAAAAAGTAACGCATAAATTCAATTCTTCGTAAACCGACGACTTTGAGGAAAAATCCCGAAACAGGTCGATTTTTATTTTTAAATTACGATTTTTTGGGCGTATATATCATACTAATGACGTCATCAATCTAGGCGTGGTAATCAATGATTTTTTAAAATGAGAATAGGGGTCATGTGATAGCTCATTTGAAAGGGTATTCAATTCTCTATTCACTAATATAAACATTAGCCTAATTATTTATACAGGGTGTCAAATTATTGACACAAAAAGATGAATGTATGCAATTTATTTAATTCTAAATACAGTTTACTGCTGTCAGAAAACAGAAGAAAAAAATTATTTGAAAAATAAACATTAATTTTCGCTTAAACGAAATGTTCAAACTGACAACGAGGCACGTGGTTGGCAGCTTTAACATTGAATTTAAGTGAAAAACAATATTTATTTGTTAAATAAACATTTTTTCCTATTTTCTGACAACAGTAAAACGTATTTTGAATTATATAAATTACTTATATTCTTCTTTTTGTCTCAATTAATTTAATTTAAAAAAAATTTTTTTAACACCCTGTATAAATAATTATGTTAGTGTTTATATTATTGAATATATAATTGAATACCCTTTCAAATGAGCTATTGCATGACCCCTATTGTAATTTAAAAAAATCATCGATTACGTCATCACGCCCAGATGGATGACGTCACTAGTATGATATATATGCTAGAAAATCTAAATTTAAAAATAAAAATCGACCTGTTTCGGGTTTTTTTCTTAAAGGAGCCGGTTTACGAAATAATGAATTTATGCGTTACTTTATGGACGCACTGTGTAATACTGTACTTACTTGATATACTCATTCAGGTCACTATGTCTTGTATTGAAAGTAATGAACAAGTACCCTGAACATAATCGTCTTCTACCACTTTCTAATTCAAGAACTTATAAGCAATTATTAAATAATGAAGGAACTTGCAATCTACATGTAGCATAGCATTAAACCACTTATATTATTTTAAAAGTATAAGACAACGATGTAATTTGCTTCAGTACTTTGATAACTTTAGGGCAAAAGCTTTTTATACATATATTTTAACTATATTATATTTTAGATTTTGAAGTATATTAGAATAACTACGAAATGTGAAAATAGCCCCGATTTGTATGTGCATACGAACGTAGATTACGTACAGTACATAGGATATGCACAGATCCCAGCACGAACCAAGGCCGGTGACAAACGCTGTCGTCGGTCGTACACCCACCTAGACTTGACGCAGACAGGATTTCTTTCACCGGCCATGGTTCGGTCGGGGAGCTGTAATGTAATGTAAACGTTGTACAAGAAAAGAAAAATTTCAAAATTCCTACTTTGTGATAATTGACATTTTATGCTTGATTTATGTTTGTTTTTTGTTTTGATTTAATAAACATATATTTTTTTACCTTATATTTTGTTTTTCTTTTTATTTACACTATTTATTTTATAAAACGTAAATACAGGGTGTTTGGTAAAGAATGGTCCATAGCTTAACATCAGATTCCTGAGATTAAAATAGGTCGATTTAAGCTAACTTATCTTAGTACAAAAGTTGATAATAACCGATATACAGGGTGTCAAAGTTAAACTTTTATTTTATTTACTCTTGAACATTTCCTGACAGGCATGGGATAACAATACGAAATTTGGTAAGCGGGGGTTTTTTGAGACGAGTAATCTAAATTCGACACCAAAAATGATGTATTACCCAGAGGGCACCACAGACGTATTTCAGTGCTAATTTAATACGTTTATTTTTTTATCCCCCCACTCTACATACTTTTTGTATCAAAACTTTTATTCTCTTAGTATTTTTACTTAAAAAAGATATACTACATTCATCTCGCTAAACTTAACCGTTTTCGAGATAAACGCATTTTAAATCTGCGAGGCAACATAATTTTTTGCATATCATTGTAGTTACACCCGAAAAATAACTTAAAACCATAAAAATTTCCAAAAATGTATCGCAAATTTCTTCAAATGGAATGTGCGATGCAATGACATAAATATGAGAACTAGCACAATTATTATGGTTTTAAGTTATTTTTCGGGTGTAACTACAATGATATACTATGCAAAAAAATAAGTTGTATCACAGACTTAAAATGCGTTTATCTCGAAAACAGTTAAGTTTAGCGAGATGAATGTAGGTTATCTTTTTTAAGTAAACATATTAAGAGAATAAAAATTTTGATTCAAAAAGTATGTAGAGTGGGGGATAAAAAAAATTGAACGTATTAAATGAGCGATGAAATACGTATGTGGCGCCCTCTGGGTCATACATCATTTTTGGTGGCAAATTTAGATCTCTCGTCCCAAAAAACCCCCGCTTACCAAATTTCGCATTGCTATCCCATGCCTGTCAGGAAATATTCCAGAAAAAAATAAAAAAACTAACATTGACACCCTGTATTTCGGTTATTATCAACTTTTGTACTAAGGTAAGTTAGCTTAAATCGATCTATTTTAAGCTCAGGAATCGGAGGTTAAACTATGGCCCATTCTTTACCAAACACCCTGTATATGTATACAGTATAGTCTAGGGAAATAAGCAAAAAAAGTACGCTGGACATTTTTTGCTTGGATCTTGGAAATAGCTATTTGTATAACAAGGGAGGAGAGTGCTACTTTTCCTCCCGAGAATGAAGTTTTTTTTCTATTTATATATATTTTATATATATTATATATTTTATCTACCTTTTTACTACTTTTCCTCCGCTACGCGTCGGGCAGTAATCATTCAAGGTAGGAAAAGGCACTTTACTCCCATATTATACATATGGTTTTTCCACCTTCCTCAAATTAATAAACAAGTCATTTTTCAATTTTACTTAATTTATTTATGTAGCTAACCAACAAAATGTATTAAAACTAACAAGTAGGTACAATATAACTGTCAAATATAAGTCAAATTATTAATGTAAACATTGTTAAATCAAAATAACAATTTACTGTTTTTTACCATTCTGCAAAATACAGGGTGTTTTATAAATAAACATTAAAATGTATAGATACTTACGTAATAGAAAATAGATATTGTACAGGGCGTCAATAAGTTATATTTCATGAATGAAATACCATGACGTCACTTTTACTTTTCCTCCCTAGTATCTATACATTTTAACGTTTATTTAAAAACACTTTGTATTTTGCAGAATGGTAAAAAACAGTAAATTGTTATTCTGATTTAACAATGTTTACATTAATAATTTGACTTATATTTGACAGTTGACAGTTATATTGTACCTACTTGTTAGTTTTAGTTCTAATAAATTTTGTTGGTTAGATACATAAATAAATTAAGTAAAAATAAAAAAATTACTTGTTATTTGAGGAAGGTGGAAAAACCATATGTATAACATGGGAGTAAAGTGCCTTTTCCTCCCGAGAATGAAGTTTACTGCCCGACGCATAGCGGAGGGCAGTAATCATTCAAGGGAGGAAAAGGCACTTTACTCCCATGTTATACATATGGTTTTTCCACCTTCCTCAAATAACAAGTAATTTTTTTATTTTTACTTTATTTATGTATCTAACCAACAAAATTTATTAGAACTAAAACTAACAAGTAGGTACAATATAACTGTCAAATATAAGTCAAATTATTAATGTAAACATTGTTGAATCAGAATAACAATTTACTGTTTTTTTACCATTCTGCAAAATACAGAGTGTTTTTAAATAAACGTTAAAATGTATAGATACTTACGTAATAGAAAATAGGTATTGTACAGGGCGTCAATAAGTTATATTTCATGAATGAAATACCATGACGCACTTTTATTTTTCCTCCCTAGGGAGGAAAAGTACAACTTTGCTCCCTACAATCAGGTCCGGAAAAGTATACTTTCGGTAGAGGTAGGTGGAAATAGCTATTTCCCTGGACTAGCACAATCTCACTAATCTGCTACTTCAATAAACCGACGGATAATCCGGCGGTTATACATGCAAGAATATTCAGAAAGTGTGAAGCTGATATGAATACAGTAGACGCCCTCTTAACCGACCGTCGGCTTAACCGACCGACCCTACTCCTTTTTAGATGATACTATTTTTAGATAAGAGGTCATACAAGTTTCATAATTTGTCTTGTGAGTGATATTGTTAATTACATATGTATATACACATCGACGTTCGTTTCACTTTATGTTTTGACTTAATTTGTTTGAAAATGAATCGTGACCCATGGGAAAAGTTATAGCGGACGGACTATATTTATGTACATACTACTTTTTTGTTTATAGATCATAAAATATATATATTTTTAATAGAGTTTCATTGTAATGTCTTACTGAGGGTGGTCTTAAAGATTTTTGGTTTAACTCACTTTTTGATTATCCGACCTATGGGCAGGTCCAGTCATGGTCGGTTAAGAGGGCGTCTACTGTAATAGGATTTGGCTTCGGCACAGTATAGTTTCAGAACTCTTGCCTTTTTTCAAAAATATCAAGACCAACAAAAAGACCTTTTCTTCGCATTTGAAGACTATGAGAAAGCTTTCGACAAACATAACATTCTCATTGAATGTCTAAAGCTAAAAGGACTCGACAACAATTATATTAACATAGCGAGAAAGCTCTATTGGACCAAAAGGCTCTGGTAACATTAGATGGTAATAGCACGGATGCGTAACAAATAAGTAAAGGAGTGAGAGAAGGCTGTCTACTTTCACCATTACTATTTCATACATAAATACTCCGAAGGGTTACTTACACAAGTACTTGAAAACTGCACAGAATGGATCAAGATAAATGGTGAAAATATGAGGATACTGTCATTATCTCTGAAAGTGAGAAAGACCTGCAGACGCTACTAAACACACTTTGTGATAGTGGGGAACAGTTTGAACAATAAACATAAAGAAAATAAAAACCTTGGTTATCACTTGGGATAAAGTCATAACAGTGATCCAGATAAAAAATGAAGATATTGAAAAAGTGGACAAAATGAAATACTTACGAGTCTAGATTACTGAAGATGTAAATCTGAAATTATATCAAGGGCAGCCTTTTTGAAGATGAGGAAATTTCTGAGTAACCAAAGACTCTATCTGCAAATCCGATATCGGATGGTAAATGTTGTTGTTGTTTATTTGGGTTTATATGACTGCGAACACTAAAGTTGGATTTATAGTTTGACGTAGCGTAGACGTAGACGCAACGGAGACGGAAGAAACGGAGTGGGGACGTAAGAAAATAATATGTCAATTTATAATTCGACGTAGCGGAATTTTTGCGCATGAGTAGAAACAATGACTTAATTCAACAACATAGCCTATAAATTATACGAACCGTAAACAAACTTTGTGTTTATTTATTTATACTATTATTTATTATAATATTTATCCGTTTTGTGTGTTACAATGGATTAGGAAATAAACGAAGGTATGCTCCTTGGTGCCGTGGAATTTCCAACTATGTTGTTTCATTTCCTGGTCTTTAAAATGTTCATTGGATTTAATTATCGTATGTGTGTGGATATCCCCGAATTAACAGGCTAATAAACAACATATATTTATCTGAAATATTTAAACTACACTATGATATATTTTTATTAAATTAATAACTTAACATCCATTGTATTTAACAAATAATTAACAAAATTCGAATATGTTGACAAACAACTTTTTACAAAAGGGATGAGGGGGCGGGTCCACTTTGAGTGACAGAACAAATTCTTTCTTATGATTGACCAGACGTAAGAAATGCACTGTAAAAGATGAAAGTTGGTCATCTCTTCCGTTACGTTTCTCTTACGTTCCGTCAGGCGCTTGCGTTCATTTATAAACACGAGTACACAAAATTCGGTGTTCATCTTTTCCAGTGCGTCTCCGTTGCGTCTACGTCTACGCTACGTCAAACTATAAATCCAACTTAAATCCATTCGCCAATTGTACTATTTTTTATTTTATTAGTCATTTTTTCGTATCTTATCCTAAAGCTAATACTAATATTAATCTCTAATAAACAATTCTAGTAATAAATAATTATTTTTGTATTTTTTAAATAATTTTTTATAATATATTTTTTTTTCTAAATGATGTTCGCAGAGTTCCACAGCAAAAACTGCAATATTCTTCTTTAGCCCTCTACTTAATTCGAAACCTTTTTACTATGGACTGTCCAAGTTCGTCATTCATTTTTATCTACACTTTTTTTTGTTATATTTTTTTCTTTTTTTTTATTTTTTTTTTATTTTCTTTTTTCTTTCAAGATATATTTACAAGAAATACTTACTCTATATGTTTATACAATAGTCGGTATACCAACTCATTATTTTCTAATGTTAATAAATAATTTAAATTAATGGGATGGTGGACATCAGTCAAAGAATACAGTGAATTTAAAAACATATTAACTTTATTAGAAATGAGAGAACAGGTCAAAATTTTGTGTTGTAGGTTACCCAAAAATGGTAAATGTTATATCCACTCTTATTCTTCTTTATGGTGCCGAAGCTTGTACTGTTAATGTTGACTTAATGAGAAAGATGGAAGCTTTTGAGATGTGGCTTTTCAGGAGAATTTTGAAAATACCATGAACCGATCATATTATGTACTAACGAAATGTTGTTGCACAGAATGAGAAGCGCTAGATAACTTTTGGCCACCATTAAAAGGAGAAAGACACCATATTTGGGTGGGGTGCATACTTAGAAATGCAACTGGCCTTGTATTCTCAATATTTCTATACGGAGCAGAAACTTGGATTCTTTGCTCATGCGAGCGCCAAAAAATTGATGCATTTGAAATGTGGTGCTGGAGAAGAATGCTGCACATACCTTGGACAGCTCATGGTACAGACGTTTCCATTCTAAGCCAACTCAATATTAAAAAAAGGCTGTCCACAATATGCCTGCAACGAATTCTGCAATTCTTCGGTCACGTGGTTCGCAGAGGTGACGACAGTTTGGAGAGATTAATTGTTTCTGGAAACGTTCCGGGGAGAAGATCAAGAGGACGATCACCAACTAGATGGTCCGACCAAATAAAGAATTCAGCTGGAAACTCATTCTGCGAAGCTCTTGGAGCAGGCTGAAGATAGAGACCAATGGAGAAACATTGTTAGGAATATTGGAAGAAATCACGATCCTCAGTAATGAGGAAATGACAAGAGAGATATACTTACAAATTAATGATAAATGCGAGTTATTGCAGCTGATCATGAAGGATAAAATCGAAGGAAAAATTGGTCCTGGTAGACGACAAATATCCTGGCTGCGAAACATTCTAGACTGCACCAGGTTAAACACACAGACGCTTTTAAGAAAAGCAGAAGATAAAGACAAACTTGCAATGGTTATAGCCAACCTTCATTAGTCGATTCGGCACTAATTCCTTCTTCTGTTTGTGTACACGTGACTATGTTTGCTTTTCAATGCGTCTCCAATAAGCTATCGTTTTCGTGGTCTTCCCGCTGATCATCTTTGTATTGGAGATCCGTCTTTACTACAACTTGTCTTTTTTGGGGAAATTAACATGTTAAATCATCTTCACTTAAGAGAGAATAGTATTGCTTCGTCTACATAGGAGATTATTTTAAGTTGTTTTTCGCCCATTTGGTATTGTTTTGATTATTTCATCCATGATCGGTTTGAACAATAGAGGGTTAAGGGCCCCTGTCTTATCTCATCGCCAGCTTCAATTAGGTCAATTAGTTCATCTTCTACTTTTACTGTGTTGTTTTGGTAGATATTTTCGATCGCTTTGATTATTCCTAGAAATATCTCTCTTTCGAACAATAAGTCGATAACATCCTCTTATTTTACCCTATCAAATGCCTTCTTATGGTCCATGAAGCATAAATGTGTCGATTTGTTGTATTTTAATGATTTCTCTTGCACTTGCCTCATAAATATAGCGTCGGTGAATGATCTTCCGGAGCTAAAACCTTGTTGTTCTTCTGCAAGTGTTATAATTTAATTAAGTTCATTTGTTATCGCTTTAGTTGTTAACTTAAGTGTTATCAAAGAATATAGACCTTATAGAAGGGTACTGCCCTGTAACGTTTCAGCATAGGATTTTGTGCACCAACCGAGTTGGTGCATGTGGCCCGACAATGACTACGGTATTTGCAAGGGACAAATTAACGTGACCATCTGTTCTATTCAAACTCTTCTTCTAGGAGAGTATATATTATTCTTTGGTGTTATGCTTAGTAAATTAAGTCCTCTGTTATACTCCCTATTTGTCTCCCTTTTTGACGAGAGGTACTAGGATGCTTGATCTTTTTGTTCTATTATTAATTGCAATAATCCAGCACCTCTGATTTTTAATTGCCAGATTAGTGAGATTCTACTGTATTTTATTAACAATGATTTAATAACTTTTTTATAACACAAGTACCGAGCCACAAAGAAAAATGGATTAGAATCATATGTGGAGTTATTATTGATTTGAGTGAATACTATAGTTATTTGCACAGACTGATATTTATTTAGGACACGACTGGACATTGGTAGCCCAGAGGTAAGTATAGATACCTACCTTTGATCAATAATATGGGTTCGATCCCCACTACAAATATCAAAAAGTATTATCTAGATAAAAATTTATTGAAAAATCCTTTATAAAAGATATAAATGTATTAAAAACCCTCAAAAGGCTATATCTAAATCACAGAACGTTTTCGATCTAATAGGTCATCATCAGTGGTGATACCTAAAATAAGTAAAACCATTTTAATGAATACAAACGTTAAAATTTAAATGCTGACCGCGATTAAAAGCAAATTTGGTTATAGTTACAGGCTATAATCACATGCTAAGCCAACAAAAATACATGGGACAAAACCCTTTAAATGTTTTAAAAATAAGTTAAAGTTACATTATTATTAATAAATCCAAATGATTGAAAATTCTTATGGATCTGGCCTTTGGCATTGTATGACTCTACACAAGACACGTGGGTAATCTGGAGTAACCTATGTCTTTACATTACGGACGGTAGGTAGCAACTGAATTAAAGGTGAACAGCATAATTAAGTTGATATCCACCGTCCGTAATGTAAGGGGAATACACTTCAGACAATCAACCCATGTGCCTTGTGGGAAGTCCTACGATGTCATGGATTTTTACCAGTGGTGTCATGGCAAAATTAGCAGTGCCGGAAAGCACTGCTAATTTTTGTTTACAAAACCTAAATTTTTTATTTATTTTTTTTTTCTTTTCTTAACCAGTGCCGGAACGGCGTTCCCGCACCACGACACCACTGGTTTTTACCCATGTATTTTTGGTGGCTCAGCATGTGATTAGCCTGTAAGTATCACTAAATTTGCTTTTAACGTTGATCAACATTTCAATTTATTTTTTTAAAGTTTGTATTCATTAAAATGGTTATACTTATTTTAGGTATCACACTGATGATGACCGAAAACATTCTCTGATTTAGATGTAGCCCTTTGAGGGTATTTAATAAATATATACCTTTCATAAAAGATTTTTTGTGATTAATGGTATACAGCCAGCTACAGGAAAATTTTCCCTCGTGGATTTTATTATTTAGGTCGCCGTTTCGAAGACCTGACAAACTACAAAGTCTTTCGTATTCGAAGTTAAACTATACGTCCCGTATATCTATGTATGGTTTAAGTGGAAACCGGTGGAACTGTGCATTTTATCAATGAAATAAGATATGTCTCAGACAGTGGCGTCGGGCCGGGGGGGCACGTGCCCCCCCAACATTATGCAAAAAAAGAAAAAAATAATATAAATTATCTTTAAATTACGTATATGTATACACTAAAAGTTACGAATGAATAACTAATATAGATCCCCCGTTAGTCTATTTTTCTGTATGCATCTAATTTGATTCTGTGTGTGTAAAGTATGCGCGTGTTACAACTAAATTTACAAGTGCCGGTGAGCCGACTCTGGCCGGTTGCGCCCGAGCTGGAGCAGCCGATCGAATGCACCCGAGCCCAGCCGACGCCTGGCGGAGGGATATCATACCAGCTCAGTGCGCGTGTGTTGTGTTGTTTAGGTGGTCGCCACGTTTTATTCGTTCAATAAGCTTATTGTTACTAGCTGAGCTGCTATTGTTTGTGTAATTTTTGCGGATGTTCGTTTGTTATCATGTCTAAGAAACAGTCCTCTGTACTAACATTCTTTAAAAAACTTGGAAATTCAAGTGAAAGTGTAAATGAAGATAGACATTTAGCGGGAAGTAGCACTGGAGGTAGCGTTTGTGATGAATCGCCATCTTGTTTACGCCCAGATCGTGATGCTACATTCCAGGGCGAAAGTAGAGATCCTTCATTGGGAGTACAAAGTGCAGATATTGCAAAAGGAGCATTTCAGCCTGTTGATTGTTTTAAGGTAAGCAAGATTCAATCCAAATCGAGGCAGTTCAAAGAATCCTGGTACAGTGAATTTAATTGGGTCGAATATAGCCCCATTACAGACGCTGCATTTTGTTACCCATGCCGACTATTTTGTCAACATAAGTCTGGTCGCGGGGAGGAGTCATTCACTAAACTGGGCATGAACAATTGGAAGAAAGCTTTGGAAAAATTCAGGAAACATGAGAAGAGTGAAATGCATCAAAAATCTAAACAGTTTCTCAATGAGTATAGAAAAGCAGGAAGCACGGTAGCAGATTCGTTGTCCTCGGCACATACTAAAATGGTTGAGATGAATAGGAGGTATTTAAAATTCATAATTGAAAACATCCTATTCCTTGGAAAACAGAATCTTGCCTTAAGAGGACATGATGAGAGTACTGCTTCATTTAACAGGGGGAACTTTATAGAACTGCTAGAACTGAGATCTACTGAAATGGAGGAAGGAATCCAAACATTAATGAAATCCCCAGTCCATTCATACAAAAGTGCCCAGGTACAAAATGAGATAATAGATTGCATAAAAAGTGAAATGCTTCAACAAATTGTCCAAGAGGTGAGTGAGGCTTTGGCCTACTCAATTATTTGTGATGAAACTACGGATATTTCAACCCGTGAACAGCTTAGCATTTGCATTCGATACATTACTAAAATAGATGGACACATTAAAATCAATGAAAGGTTTTTGGGCTTCGTTGATGTGTCAGACACTACTGGTGAAAATTTACATCACACTATTAAACAGTATCTGCAGCAGTTGGGTATAAGCTTAAATAAAATGCACGGCCAGGCATATGATGGAGCTAGTAACATGAGCGGCAAATTCAAAGGTGTTGCCTCAAGGTTCCAAGAAGAAGAGCCTAAAGCTTTGTACACACACTGCCATGCCCACTTGCTTGATCTGGCTGTTCAGAGATTTTGTGAAGAAATAAGACAGCTTCGGAATTGCTTATCCATAGTAAATAACCTGTATAACTTAATTAATGCATCAGCTAACAGGTTTTCAATATTTGAATCAATATGTAAGCAAAGCGGAGAAACAAAAATGAAAAGACTGGTGAGCTTGTCTCGAACTAGATGGACAGTTCGACACAAAGCAATCCATGTAATTCTAGAGCAGCTCCCTGAAGTGTACGAAACTTTGGAAGTTATTGCAAACGATGTATCAAATCGTAAAATTGTAGCCGAAGCTGATGGTCTAGCCAAACAAATCAGCACATTTGAATTTGTATTCAGTTTAAAACTATTGCACAGCGTTTTGAGTCAGACTGATATACTCTCCAAAGAACTGCAGAGTGAATCTCTTGACATTTCTAAGGTTTTTGCAAAAGTTGAATCAGTCATTGACTGTTTAAAACTGGACAGAAATGATGATGGCTTTATTCAGATGTGGAATGAGTCAGAAGAACAGTGTAACAAATATGGTATGAAAGGTTTGTCCGTTGAAAGGCCTTCACTACCACGCAAACGGAAGATTCCGAAAAAACTTGAAGCTAGTAGTAGCTCTTCAGATGCTGCATTTCATCAATCACCTGAACAGATGTTCAAGACTGACATTTACTTTGCTGCTTTAGACACAGTAATTGTAAACTTGCAATCTCGTTTTTCCAAGAACGATTATGATAAAATCAACTGCATTGCCCAGTTACTATTTAATTGGACCGAAATTGACAACAACGCTGTTATGGCAATCCAAAAGTTTTATAACTTGTCTTTAAGTTTCTCTGCACATCTTAAGTTTTTTCACTGTTATGCAAAGAACAATTTTGTCAAAACAGACAAAGCAACCACAAGAGTAACGTTCCAAGAGTTGGCTGATTTTTTTATTGAGAATGATCTTCAAGCCAGTGCACCAGATGTTTGGCAGCTACTAGAAATATCACTTTCGTGGCCTATCACAACAGCAAGCGCAGAAAGATCGTTTTCTACACTACGAAGGCTAAAGACATTTCTTCGAAGCACCATGACAGAAGACCGCTTAAGTGGGCTTGCCCTGATGTCTATTGAGCAAGAAGCCCCTGAAGAGTTTCTACACCAGTTTACCATCCAATGTTTCCTTGATGGCCTGCGAGATGTAGACCTCCAGCAAACATTACGATTAGGAAGAGGACGCTACCAAATATTGAAGGACGCTATTGTCGCAGCATTGGAGTACGAAGCCGTGAAGAATGTGTCCCGCCATCAACGCAAAGTCCATCAAATAAGAGGTGTTGCTGAAGTGGAAGAAGGCGATCTAAATACGTTGTCCCAGGTGTTGGCCGCCCAATTCGAGAAATATCTTGGCCCAATAGCTGAATCTTTGAAGCAAAAACGTCAGGGGCGCCCAAAGTGTTATTTTTGTGGATTGATAGGCCACCTTCAACGTGATTGCAGACAACGTACAAGATCAGAGGACAGTAGGCAAGCTCCACAATATCAACGCAATTCGGAAAACTAAAAGAAGTCAACGTCAAGGGGCGCACGTTGGCTGACCTGTCCCAAGCTCCCAGATTCTCAATATCCACAATAAGACGAAGTAGTGACAGCTTAGTTGCCGATGGACTTCTCAATGGTGACAGATGCAGTTTTACCATCGATACTGGGGCAACTAGGTCAGTTATGAGTAAACGTTTACTGGACCAGTCATCTACACGAATAATATCGAAACCTCCCATACTAGAGACAGCGACAGGCGAAAACATTACTGTTTATGGGGACAGTTGCGTAAAAATCGAGCTGGGACACATCGAGATAGAAGTAGTGGTCCTAGTAGCCGACATCGTAGACGAGTTCATCCTAGGTGTCGACATTATGTCCGAACATGGGTTTATTGTAGATGTCAGACACAGGACCTTAGTCGTCGGCAATGAAGAAATTCTACTGTCATCCTCCAGAAAGCAGCACAATGGGCTAAAGATGTTAGTAGCAGAAGACACGAAGATCCCTCCTAACAGTGAAAAGATCGTGGTTGCACAAATTGATGCATCTGGTGGCTTGGGAGCCATGTTATTAGAACCAGACGAGCAGATTCATGAGGGCGTCATTGTGGCCAGATGTTTGGTAGATGGGGATAAGCAGACCGTTCCAGTAAGGGTGGCCAACCCGAATGGCAATAAACTTACTTTCAAAAAGGGCCAAGTGCTTGGAATATGCGAGCCAGTTGTAAGAGTGACCAGAATAGAAGAAAACGTGCCAACAGCTAGCAGTACACACCAACTCTCCACTGAAATTTTGGAAAATCTTAAGAAGTCATGGGGACATCTATCTGAAGATGAATACCAAAAAGCAGAAGAGTTCATCAACAACGAAAGTGACATATTCTTTAAAGGAGAAATAACTGGCCGCACTGACTTAGTCCAACATCGGATTAACACTGACAACTCCAACCCATAAGACAGGCACCAAGACGTCTTCCATTTGCAAAACAAAAAGAAGCTTTTGCCATCCTTGAAGATATGCGAAAGGAGAATGTCATCGAAGAGTCGAGTAGCCCCTGGTCTTCTCCAGTGGTGTTGGTCACCAAGAAAGATGGCTCAACGCGGTTCTGTGTCGACTACAGGAGGCTGAATAGCGTTACCAAGAAGGACAGCTATCCACTACCCCGTATTGATGATACACTTAGTGCCTTGGCTGAGTCGAAATGGTTTTCCACTGTGGACCTCAAAAGCGGTTATTGGCAAGTTGCAGTACACCCTGAAGACAGAGAGAAGACCGCATTTTCTGCTGGAAATGGGCTCTACCAATTCAAAGTGATGCCATTCGGATTGTGTAATGCACCTGCCACGTTTGAACGTTTAATGGAGCTAGTACTTAGAGGACTTACATGGAAAATCTGTCTGGTATACCTCGACGACATTATGGTCATCGGAAAAGATTTCGACGAACATCTTGCCAATTTGAAAGAAGTTTTCACCAGACTAAGGAACGCTCACCTACAAGTAAATGCCAAAAAGTGTGAGCTCTTCCAAGAAAAAGTTAGTTTCCTTGGACATGTAATTTCATCCTCAGGAATTGCAGCAGATCAGGCGAAAATAAAAGCAGTACAGGAATGGCCCACACCAAGAAACAAACACGATATCCGAAGCTTCCTTGGTCTTTGCAGTTACTATCGTCGCTTCGTGAAAGATTTTGGTAAGATTGCGAAACCTCTCCATAATCTGACTGAGAGAAAGCTGTCATTTGACTGGACACCAGAGTGCCAGCTTGCCTTCACCACACTCAAGCATAAATTGACTACGGCTCCAATCCTGGCATATCCGAAAGAACAGGGTCTTTTCGTGCTTGATACAGATGCTTCTCAAAATGGTATCGGGGCGGTGCTTTCCCAAGTACAAGAGGGCGAGGAACGCGTCATAGGATACTTCAGCAAAACTTTGGGAAAAACAGAAAGAAACTACTGTGTCACCAGAAAGGAGTTATTGGCAGTCGTCAAAGCAGTAGAACACTACCATTCGTTCCTCTATGGCAGAAAATTCTTGATAAGAACCGATCATTCTGCCTTGCAATGGCTTCTCAATTTCAAGACACCTGAAGGTCAGATAGCTCGGTGGCTGGAGAAACTACAGACTTATGATTTTGAAATTCGTCACAGAGCGGGAAGAAGTCATGGGAATGCCGACGGTCTCTCGAGAAGACCATGCAACGGGAGGAACTGTCGATTCTGCGACCGCCAAGAAGAACGAGATGGCCAGATTCTACAGTTGAGAACCATAGAGGATAGAAATGACGAAGAAGCTCTAGAAAACCTTCAGGCTGAACAGAAGGAAGATACAGATCTAAAAATAGTTTGGGAGTGGCTGGACCACGGAGCTAGACCACAGTGGCAGGAGATTGCAAAATATGGGCAAGCAGTTAAGGGCTATTGGCTTCAGTGGGACTCCCTGTGTCTACGAGAAGACATCATCACTCGTAAATGGGAGAGTCCAGATGGAACAAGAACAGTGCCCCAAGTTGTTCTTCCAAGGTCATGTGTTAAGGACGTGCTTGCAGAACTTCACGATAGTCGCTCCGGCGGGCATTTTGGAATCAATAGGACTCTGGCCAGAGTCCGTGAGAGGTATTATTGGGTTCATTGTCGGCAAGATGTGGAAGAATGGTGCAAACGATGTGACCTGTGTGCATCCAAGAAGGGACCCAAAACAAGACTTAGGGGAAAACTCCAACAATATATTACTGGAACTCCATGGGAACGAGTTGCTGTAGACATTTTGGGACCATTTCCAGAGACAGCATCAGGAAACAAATATTTGATGGTTGCTATGGATTATTTTTCCAAATGGCCTGAAGTAGTTGCACTACCCAACCAAGAAGCAGTCACAGTTGGTGAAGCCCTGCTTGAGAATGTCGTTTCCCGACATGGTGTTCCACTTCTGCTTCATTCTGACCAGGGGCGCAACTTCGAATCGGCAGTTTGGAAGACCATGATGGCTTTGTTAGGAATTAAGAAGACCAGAACAACACCGCTCCATCCTCAATCCGACGGCATGGTAGAAAGACATAACCGGACCATCAACAACTACCTGTCCCTGTTTGTAGACGAAAACCAGAGAGACTGGGACAAACTGGTGCCTCTGTTTCTGCTAGCATACCGAAGTTCCCAACATGATGCAACTGGTTACACTCCAGCAATGCTGTTAACTGGTCGAGAGATGAGGCTTCCCATCGATCTCCTACATAGTAATGTACCAGACAGAGAGGCGGGTCAAGAGACACTTCCCGAGTATGTCAGCGGTCTAAAGGATCGACTGGTTAAGGTCCACGATTTCGCCAGAAACAAGCTACAACTCACCAGTGACCGGATGAAGGTTAGGTTCGATCAGAAATCCACACCTATTAGTTTCAAGGAAGGTGATGCAGTTTGGCTCTACCAACCAACGAGAAGGAAAGGTCTAAGTCCCAAGTTGCAGCGGCCCTGGGAGGGACCGTACTTGGTCATTAAGAAGATAAACGACCTTGTGTATAGGGTGCAACTGACGCCACGAAGTAAGCCGAAGGTCGTCCACCTAGAGAGACTGTGTCCTTATGAAGGGCAGAATCCACCGACCTGGTCCATTTAGGTACTGTTCGGGGCGAACAGCTTGAAAGAAGGGGGCGGTGTTATAAATCACCTAGCATGTGTAAGTAGATGGAGTAAGTCAGACTAATAAGGAATCTGACAGATATATTTGTCAATTTAGAAGTTTTGTCATAATAATTGTTTTTGTCACGTTTGAATTTTGGAGGACTTATTTTTGTACTTTAGTTTATTAGGAATTTTAATAAACTTGTTAAAACAGAGTAACAATTTTCTTAATCCCTGAACCCATCAAGAATTGCAACAATATTAATTTGTCTGGACTAAATTACAGTTCTGTTTATCTTGTTACTATCAACATTCACACAGTGTTGCCAAACTGAATTTTGTTATTTTGGGTGTAAATTTTTCCACGGATCTCCGAGGGTACAATACACAATACAGACATATCGCTCATCCGGACGAAAAGTGTCATAACTCAAAAATCCACTTTTTCAGGGGAGAAAAAAATTGATTTTTTAGATCTTAATTTAACTGTAAGTTTTAAACGGTAACTGTTCAAATTTATAAATTAAAAACGAAGGAATTGAAAACAAACAAAAAATATGGTATCTGATTAAACAAAGAAAAAAGATCAAAATTTTGAGTTGTCAATTTTCTTTTAAAACATTGGCCACTTTTTTTTAAATTAACGAAAAATACCTAAGACACTTCTCGAAATACAACGATTTTAGGATAAATAACGATAAGTTCACGCCGAATGTCGGAGCATAACTGAAAAGTGCGATTGTTTCGGAATAAAAGTACATATTCATTTTACCATTAAAGGAATAATGACACTACCGCCATCTTTCGAAATGGAAGTAAACGTCTATGTGATATTTTTCATGATAAAAGTATAGGATATTTGGAGTCAATTAAGATAACTCGATTTATGCATTTTTTAGTTGTTTCACTTTTCTTGCGGATGAGCGATATGTAGAGTAAGTATGTCGCTAGTGTCTACTTATGGACCAAGAGAGCAACGTCGGGAAAAAAGTATTTTAAGACAACTGGTTCTTTAATATATTATTCCCTATGCTTCCTTGTACCACCGTACCGGCCATCTGGCTACTGATACAGGTTGCGTTCATTACTGCGCTGCACACTTGTACAGGTAAATATATCGAATTTAAAATTATTGTAAGACGAAAAATTTTTTTGTCATTACTTTTTAAACATTATTATAAATATGAACTAACATTTCTGTGGTTTAAAAAGTAATGACAAAAAAATTTTTCGTCTTAAAATAATTTAAATTTAATGTACAAATCAGCAAAAATTGTAGCCAACTCTCAGGTTCGCATTACGAAATTAGTTAAAATATTACAGGGTGTTCGATAACATAGTGGCAGACCAAATTTATGTTATTTTAAATGGAACAACCTATATTTCATATTCGAAATCCTCTTAACTTCCTCATCTCAAAAATATAAACGTTTGCTAAGTTATATAGGGCTTTTACAAAGTTATAACCAATTTTTTATGAAAATCGTAAGTTCAGCTTCCTGTATAAATAAAAATAAGCACAACAGGTTTATTGGTGCCATATTTTTTTGTTGAGTATGAAAATTTTTTAGAATTGTTGATATTGCTAATTTTCCTTATAGCGAATACAGGGTGAGTTAAAACGCAAGTACATTCTTTTCTCAGATATTTGAAATATAACACCCTGTATTTTATATCACCATAGAAAAGTATCATTACCGTACTTTAATTTTTATATAATATTCCCTATGCCTAAATGTGTTAGTTTTCGAGATATTTTAATTTTTCAGAGCAAGTTATTAATTAGAGTGTTCCATTTAAAATTACTGAGAAAATAATGTACTTGCGTTTTGACTCACCCTCTATTAGATATAAAGAAAATTAGCAATATCAACCATTTTTATAAATTCTGACATTCAACAAAAAAATATGGCACCAATAAACCATTGTTGTTGTGCTTATTTTTATTTATACAGGGAGCTGAACTTATTACGATTTTCATAGAACATTGGTTATAACTTTGTAAATACCCTGTATAACATAACAAACCTTTATATTTTTGTGATGGGGAAGTTACGAAGAATTCGGATATAAAATAAATTATGGGTATTTCATTAAAAAAAACAAAAGTTTGGTCTGCCACTATGTTATCGAACACCCTGTAACATTCTAACTAATTTTGTAATGTGAAGCTCAAAGTTGGCTACAATTTTTATTATTAACTTTTATTGCTATGTATTACTATAGCAGATCTACTAAGCTTTATCACACTAATCAATCACCCTGATTTTGTATTTACCTGTACAGGTGTGCGGCGCAGTACTAAACGCAACCTGTATCAGCGACCAGATGGTCGGTACGGTGTTCGAGGAAGCATAGGAAACAATATATGAAAGAATCAGCTGTCTTAAAATACTTTCTCGAAAACGTTGCTAGCTTAGACCATTATCGAAGAAATATCGTCGGGTTAGTGCTTATTTGTTCCATACCACATTTTCTACTTTTTCGGGTTAGAAGCTGTAATGAAACATTGCCAACATAATGACGTATGTAATTTGGCCCCGATAACTCTAACAGCCAAGACTTTTCTGTAATACCTTTGTAACTTTGTGCCATATGATTATTTTATGGGTTATTTCAGTGCATAAGTGTTCCATATGCAAAGGCCAATAGGAAGCCAGTATTTCACACGAGCATTCGGTGATTCGGTGCTTGTTTGTGCCATGTCAGTGTTATGCAGTGAGTTGAGGTTAACGTGTCTTACTTTTTTCTTCACTTTACTTTTTTTCCTGTTAAATCACATAAGTATAGAGAAATTTTTACAAGAGAATATAATTTTGGTTTTCTTCTACCAAAAAAAGGATAGATGTGATACCTGCGAGAAATACAAATTAATTGAAAATAAAACTGAAGAAAATAAATAACATTATGATTTTCACATAAAAAATAAAATCGAAGAAAAAATAGAAAGAGACTTTGATAGAAACGCCTACAAATTTGACCAGTCTACTGCTGTTTTATGCTTTGATATGCAAAATGTTTTTGCTCTACCAAAAGCTGAGGTGTCAAATTTTTTTTATAAAAAAAGTTTTCAGTATATAATTTAACTGTTCACTGCTCCACAGATAAAATTATCTACTGTGCTCTATGGCATGAAACCATTTCAGGCCGTAATGGTAATCACATTGCCAGTGCTCTTATAAAACTATTAAACAAAATTTCAGAAACAAATTCTAATGTAAATAAGTTTATATTATGGTCGGATTCTTGTGTCCCCCAAAACCGCAATTCACACATGGCCTTAGCTATAAAGTATTTCTTACATATCAATAATCGCGTTAATACAGTTGAACAAAAATTTTCAGAGCCCGGACATAGTTTAGTTCAAGAAATCGACTCTGTTCACAGTAAAATAGAAAAGTATTTGAAACATAGGGAAATATACATCCCTGTTTCACTCTTAAGACACCTCGTAACAGTGGCGGCTCGTGATTTTTACAATAGGGGAGGCTATACCTAACTGTAAAATATCTAGACAAATTTGCACTAGCAAAATGCAAAAAAATGCGCCAAAAAATGTAATTTAAGGCCCCATCTTTTGACCATTTTTTATTTACATTTCATAATATCATCCTAATTCATAATTTCATGATATCATCATTTTAAAAATAGTTAGTCTAATAGTAAAAGTTTAATACCAAAGTTTGTGTCGTTTATTTGTTAACAATTCCATCTATTTGTAAATAGATACCTATGCATATCAAAATAAATACAGATTTGAAGTTTTGCAGTCCATACATAATGAAGCTTCAAATTTTTTAAGATACTCAACTGAATTTTTTTAATTCTAAACGCGGCCTACTGCGAATTCAAAAACACGATAAATTACCGATATTTTGCTTTGAGTTAGAGATATCGGAAAAAGTTATTTGAGCAAGTTGTTCCAAACATTATTATAACCCCACATACCAAATTTCATAACAAAATTCGCACTTTTAGATTTTTCATTATTTTTAGTCAGGACCCTAAAATTCGTTGTCCCGAGACGCACCCAACCACCCAACGGAGCTGAGAAGCTACACTGCCTCCCTTGGTATATCTCCGGGCAGCGTGTGATGGCGCCGTAGATGCCACTGTTAGGAGACCGGGTCTCCTTAAACGCCTGCTGCGCTGCACGGAGCATTAGCAACGGAGAAAGCTGGGCTTCTCGGCTCCGTTCGTGCATCTCGGGATAACCCAGGGTCCTGCCTACAATAATATGTAATAAAACTGAGACGCGATCATGCGTTCTAATGCTAATGCTCCCTACGTATGGATAATTAGTGATAATATGGAATTTACACGTTGTATAATAGCGAGAGTAATTGTTGTTTTCGCGATTCATGATAAACAAAACAGTATAGAGTGTGTAAAAAATTTATGGGGAGGCTGAGCCTCCCTTGCCTCCTCTGACGAGCCGCCACTGCCTCGTAAATATACCAACCGGTAAAGCACCTCTCAAGGTGCTGCACCTAAAAAAGATTTTTTTAATTTTCAAACAGTAAGCCAAACTCTAAATTTTAAAGATTTTTTTAAAGGTGCAGTAATATAAGATTAGAAATAATGTAATAAACTGTGATCTAACTGTAGAATGATACATAAGATACACAGGGTGAGGCAGATAAAAGTCCTATTAGAAATATCTCGAGAACTAAAGGAACCAGAATCATGAAAATTGGAATGAAGGGGTTTTGAAGAGTGGTCTCTTTAATGAAAATATTTTCATCGATTTGCTACTTCCGGTTATACCGGAAGTGGCTTATAACTTCGTTTTTTTAAATGGAACATCCTGTATATTTTTGGATTCTCCTGGATGTCTTCTTTCTTAAAATATGAGGTTTTGTAATGTTCTACAAGGTAGTTTAAAAGATAATTACGTTTTTTTTTTCTTAATTTCCTAGCAATATTCACACCCTGTAGAATTGTAGTAGTTTGACATCAAAAACTCTATTTATGTACAAATGATTTTTATTATAGTCTACTATTGTTAAAAATTGTTAGTATAGCTAAATGTTGAATTGTACTATACAGGGTTGATCGAAACTCGGAAAGAGTATTTTCTGAGTTTTCTTAAATGGAACACTATATTTTATTATCGCAATGAAATGATATTTTATGCTACTTTTTTATTTCTTAAGCATTCCCTATACCTAACTGCTTTAATTTGTGAGTTATTGGTGATTCAAGCCAAACATTAATTTCAACAAAAAATACGTAAAATTTTATTAGGTTGGCCGTGAAAATATTCAATCACAAATAATTTTTCGGAAATAAATACATATTAATCTTGACTGATCTTTTAAATTGCCAATAATGATTGAGCTATCAAAATACCTACGTAGTTAACATTCTTGGCGCGATTAATAATTAAGCACAAATTAAAGCATTTAGGTATAGGGAATGCTTAAGAAATAAAAAAGTACCATAAAATGTCTTTTCATTGCAATTCTAAAATACAGGGTGTTCCATTTAAGAAAATTCAGAAAATCCTCATTCCGAGTTTCGACCAACCCTGTATACTACAATTTAACGTTTAGCTATACTAATAATTTTTAATAATAGTTTACTATATTAAAAATCATTTTAACATAAATAGAGTTTTTGATATCCAACTACTACAATTCTACAGGGTGTGAAAGTTGCGACGAAATTATTAAAAAAACGTAATTAGCTTTTAAACTACCCTGTATAACATTACAAAACCGGATATTTTAAGAAAGAAGACATCGAGTAGATTCTAAAAATGTAAAAATATACAGGGTGTCCCATTAAAAAAAACGAAGTTTTAAGCAACTTCCGGTATAACCGGAAGTGGCAAATTGATGAAAATATTTTCATTAAATAGATCACCCTTCAAAACCCTTTCATTCCAATTTTCATGATTCTGTTGCCTTTAGTTCTCTAAATATTTCTAATAGGCCAGTTATCTGCCTCACCCTATATAGAAACGGAAACTAAAATATTTTACTTAAAACGTTATAAAATAATTCAGTTTTGTACTTCATTGCATATGGAACAAATGTGCAAATTCTTGTACTAATTTTACTTTTTGTTCCATAAGCAAAAGTTTTTATTTTTTTTTAAATTTAAAAAGAGTCAGTAAAATTTTGAAGTCATAATCCAGCACACCATTTTAAATATTTTTTTTAGAATTAACATCATTTTCATGAGTTTTAAAATAAACGAGTAAATATTACCAAAATATTTAAATGTAAATATCTCAAAATGAGAATTTGGCATATGGAACAAATAAGTACTAGCCCGACGATATGTGTAGCAAATCTATGTATATTATATATATTATGTAATATTGTTTTATTAAATATCAAATATTTTGTTTTACTGATCCGCCTCTAACTGCTGAACTTTTGCTCCCCATGATCCGAGAGGTGTGGGAAACAATCACATTCCAATATGCTGAAAAAAGGTAACACCAAAGGTAAACAATCTGTTGAATGGAACACAACTTTATATGGTTTTTCTCGATTTAGAGCATACCTTTGACAACTCATGCTGCTACATGGAAAATTTTACAGCTAAACAATGTCCCGCAAAAAATATTTCTATTATGAAGTCACTGTACACTTAGGTGAAATGTATCGGACACACAATGGGATCAACAGTAATGAAGTTAACATACTTACTAGAGTCATACAGGGATACGTGCTTTCTCCGTGTCTTTTTAACATAGCTGTAGACTATGTTCTCTCCTAATTAGACACCGACTTATGTAGCTGCCTCGCTGCCCGGAACACACATTTTTAGGACATGAGTCCAAAGCCAAGTAATAAGTAAATTCAGTCATTACTAGGGAGAAAAGTTCTTCTAGCTACCCCTAAAATCAGGTGGCTTAACCACATAAAGTAAAGGATGCCCCATTACCCAGGGCATCCAAAGTAACGTCCAGTACAAAGCTTCCCCATTCGTTATGTCCTGCGATGGGGAGGGGCGATGGTAGGTATAGCTTGGGGGGTCAGATAGGTACCACTCCATTACTGAGTGTGACCGGTTTGATATTTGGACATGTGGGTCTCACTGTTCCATTGGAACACACATGTTCCTCTGTGCTGGGGTTGTACGAGTATGTGTGTGTCTCATTTTATTTTGCTGTGATATGCTTTGGATTAAAACATGATATGGATTCAAATATAATACTGACATTACACCAACAAGGATGGTTGTGACATTGAAAATACAAAACAATACCGAAATATTGAAAAAAATTAAATGATAAGTTTATACAAAATGAGAAAGAAATTTCTTCATATAATTTATTAAGTATCAACAGAGCCACAAAATACATAAAAGAATTTTGAGAATAAGAAGGAATACCAACATACTTATAAAATAAAGAAAGAATAATATCCGACACAAAATTGTGCAGATAACAAAGAAAGCTTTATTTAATTACACAAAAAATACAAAAAGAAGGACGCCGAGTCTACTTAAAAGATGTTGAGAGATTTGCAGATATTAAGTTTCAAACATAACTTCTCCTAGCTTTTTAAAATATTCGTTAACATTTATTGTAAAATATATACTTTTTAGATTTTCTTCTGAGATGTTTCTTAATAGAAATATGCTTTATATGCAATACTACAAAATACAGTGGGTGATCATATTATTAGAGCCACCTAGTAAAATCCAATGTTTTAGAGGAAGAGTATACAGGGTGTTTCATTGGGAAACGGAAATACTTTAAGGATGAATAGAGGTCACCGAGCCGGTTGTAGATATACTACATTTTTTGCCGTGCCTACTTTTATAACCGAGTTACAGAGTGTTTTATCGATTTTGCCCATTTCTTTCCTAAGCCATAACTTTAGAACCACCCAGTATATTTTTTTGATATTTGGTACACATATGTCTCATTCAAAACCCAAACGACCAACATACTAACCATAAGAAAAATCCAGGCCCGGATTAACAAAAAATTATAAAGTAATTGTGACCTTAAAACAACACCCTGTATATTCAAATTTTGAAAATCTGTTTGCATATTTGAAAGGAGCACAAAAAAGTAAATTTAATGGTTCACTTCAATTTTTTGGCCAGACAATTTTATGACTTTAATTTTAAAAATTATATTGAATTTTTTAAGAACTTGACATTAAAAAGCAGGTATTATTAACTTTTAATTATAAATTAATAAAGTTAATGAAAAAATACTCGTTTTAAAAATAATCAATACTTATTTACCACATTGGAACGACCCAATTACTAATGACAAGAAAAATCCAGGTCCGGATTAACAAAAAAATATAAAGTAATTGTGACCTTGCACCAACACCCTGTATATTGAATTTTTGAAAATTTGTCTGCGCATTTTGAAAGAGCATAAAAAACTGTGATTAAAGGTTCATTTTAATTTTTTCGCCGTTGATTTAATTACATCAATTTTGAAATTATATTGAAATCTTAAAGAACTCTTAGATTAAAAACCAGGTATGTATTATTAACTTTTAATAATTTAATGTTAATGAATCAATACTTATTTTAAAAATACTTAATACTCATTTACTATGCTGGCTTCATGGATTCTCTGGATTTGTAGCTGTATGCACATTATTAAAAATTAGAATTGCGAGAATTGGGATATTTTAATGATTTAGTAAAGAATTAAAAAACAGCTATATCTAATGAAAAACAATTTGTTTAAACAATTCAACAATTTAACATAAATTAAAAATATTTGAACTATAACAGTTGCTCAAAATGTCCGCCATTTTGTTCGATGCATTTCCTTGCTCGTTTTAAAAGATTTCGAATCGATTTTCTAATTACATTGGGATTGTTCTTCATTTTTCTGGCAGCTTCTTGTGACCTTGACAGAATTAATTAATATGATTTCAAAATTGCCGTAATTAAATTATCTGCGCAAAAATTTGACATGCTTAACGCAGTTTTTGATGCTCTTTTAAAATACGTAAACAAATTTTCAAAATTTCAATATACAGGGTGTTGTTTCAAGGTCACAATTACTTTATATTTTTTTGTTAATACGGACCTGGATTTTTCTTGTCATTAGTAATTGGGTCGTTCCAATGTGGTAAATAAGTATTGATTATTTTTAAAATGAGTATTTATTCATTAACTTTAATAATTTATAATTAACAGTTAATAATATCTGCTTTTTAATGTCAGAGTTCTTAATAAATTCAATATAATTTTAAAATTAAAGTCATAAAATTGTCTGGCCGAAAAATTGAAGCAAACCATTAAACTTACTTTTTTGTGCTCTTTTCAAATATGCAAACAGGTTTTCAAAATTTGAATATACAGGGTGTTGTTTTAAGGTCACAATTACTTTATAATTTTTTGTTAATCCGGACCTGGATTTTTCTTATGGTTAGTATGTCGGTCGTTTGGGTTTTGAATGAGACATATGTGTACCAAATATCAAAAAAATATACAGGGTGGTTCTAAAGTTATGGCTTAGGAAAGAAATGGGCAAAATCTATAAAACACCCTGTAACTCTGTTATAAAAGTCGGTAGGGCAAAAAATGTAGTATATCTAGAACCGGCTCTGTGACCTCTATTCACCATTAAAGTATTTCGGTTTCCCAATGAAACACCCTGTATAATTGAGCTGTATCATATATTAATGGATTTGCTTCCATTTGGCTGGCTTGTTACACTTTATGAAAGTGCAATAAAATAGTCTAACAATAGTGGCAACACGCATGCGTGGCAATGCGTGACCAGTGGCGTAGCTGAAGATTGGGGGGCCCTCCTGCGGCAATTTTTGTGGGGCCCCGTATTACAAACATAACGACAACTAATAACAGTATATGTAATTACTAAAATATATGTAAATGGCACTATTTGGCCTTTATTTTTAATAAGTCTACATCAGTTAGTGGTAATAGATTTTTTGGGAATAGACATGAAAACCTATGATACATGTCTCTTAATCCGACAAACCTATTAGTAAGTTGTTGCAACATTTTATCTAAATTTACATTGAAAACATTAACCTCAAAAATTTTTTTTCTATAAGTTATTTTTTCGTCGCTACTGAGCTCATCGTAAAATTTTTTTATACGTTTTATCCGTTTATTTTTAAATTTCGATATAATACCCCACCATTCTGCTATTACTGCTGCTTCTGCTAAAGTTTCGGAAAACGAATTTCTCATTTCTCTTAGATTATCACGAGTTTTTCCAAAAAGTTGAAGGGTGACCGTTATCTCTACCGTTTCAGATTGCAAAAAGTTTTGATGTCAGATTAATGAAGTTAAGTATTTTAGATTGAAAAGTAATGATAACGGCAAATTCAAAATTATTCAAAATAATCAAATATTATTTTACTGAGTTTTAGCTATGCAAAAATTATTTTCTAAATAAATATAAAATTTTTGAGATTGTCTAATTAAATTAAATATTTTTTACAATAAGAAGTCTATTATCGTTTCTCAAGGCATGTATTCACTATGTTCACGAACCTCATGCGCTCCTGCAATTGCTCCACATAAAAGTACGTATGGATACATATACGCGCAAGCGGCGCGCTCATGGATACATATCTTAATGGATACGTTCGCGCTCTAGGACAGTGTAACGGTGCGCGAACGTATCCATTTGTGAAGCGGTTGCAGGAGCGCATGACGTTCGTGAACATAGTGGATACATGCCTTCATACAAACAATTTTGACCAAAGTAGGTAGGTAGTAGCAGGTAAGTTTAGAGTTTATAAGGTTTAGTATCTTTTTAGCATTCTATCGTCCACGTTTGAACATACGCCTCTCCCAACTCCTTTCATCGGTCTCTATCCTGATCAACATATTTCCAATTTTTTCAGGCTATTCTTTTAATATCATTAACCCACCTCATCTGTGGTCTTCATCTCCCTCACCTCTTCCTCTCGGTCGTTTACTTTCGTAAGGTCTCCAGTGTTGTATTGTTGCATTCCAACGTTGGTCTTTTTGTCTAGCAGTGTGGCCTGCGAAGCTCCATTTAAGTTTGGCAACTTTTGTGGTTATGTCCTTAACTTTTGTTTTTGATTTTTACTCAGTCGTTCCTCTTTTTATCTGACAGTCGTATACCTAAAATTGCTCTTTCCATTGTGGCTAGTTTATTCATATTTGCCTTGGTTAGGGTCCAGGTTTGACATTCTTATGTCATGATAGGAAGGATGCACTGGTTGAACACCTTGCTCCTGAAGTATTGGGGTATTTTGCGGCTCCTAAGTATCCAACTAAATTTTCCAAATCCTGCCCATCCTAGTCTTGCTCTCCTAGTAATTTCCGCACTTTGGTTCTCTGTAAAGTTTCAGGATTTGACCTAGGTAGATATTTTCCTGGACTTTTTCTATCTCACTGCCATTTATAGTTATACGTCTGGGATCATCTGTGTTTGTCATTATTTTTGATTCGTACATGTAGAAATACTAAAAAAACCTAGATTTTCTTCAAAAAATTTTATTTCATCATTATTTCGTGGACTATTGCCTTTGGTTTTAGGCTGCATTTTTGCCAAATCTTATGAACATTAAAAATAGTCAATCCTTGTTAAAAAAATGTTAAACCGTCGTTTATTGATCTCTCAGCTTTATAGAAAAATTAGTTTAAATTCTGAAGATAAAAACATAGACAAAAGGACAAAAGGGACTTACGAATAATAACAAACTTTTACTGGAATCAAAGAGCACAAATTGTAATAGATAACCAACTCAGTCCATAAACTTAAATTAGGAGAGGAGTTATAGGCAGGGATGTATTACGTCTCCATTACTATTCAATGTATATAGTGAATCCATTTTTGAAGAAGCAATACTATCTGCAAGTGGAGTAATAATTAACGAAAGATCTATTAACATACGATATGCAGATGATACTGTGATTATGGCTACATCTGCTGAACAACTTCTACAAAAATTCTGTAAAAATATGGACTAAAAATAAATGAGGCCCTCAAAGCAACAGTGGTCTAACCCCAAAATGAAGTTTTGAGATAAATGCAATCTTTGCATTCGTATTTACATTCTGCTTATGGGATGGCGCTACAAATTATGTAGCGCCATTGAGCCAAATATAGAGGTAGGTTGTGCAGACCCTTGTTAATAGGAAGATTTAATGTTGCTGCTTTTATTGATATATTAATCTAAAAATACTTAATTTGTGGGTTAGGCCACTGTTGCTCTGAGCGATTGAAATATAAAAAATTAAATATATGATAATAACTAAGAAAAATATACAAACAAGCATACATTTGGTAAATGTACCGATAGAAAGAGTTGATAAATACATATACCTAAGAAACTTGGATTTCACAAAATAATGATCAAACAACAGAAACAAGGGCCAGGATAGAAATAGCAAGAAATGCGTTTGTAAAAATGAAAACAATTCTTTGCAACAAAGACCTTATATTATAAATAAAAAGCTCCGAGATGCTACGTGTTTGCAATACTGCAATTTAAACTTAAAGAAAACTAGACATTGAAGCAAAAATACATAAATAAGCTAGTCATTTGAAATGTGGTGTTACAAAAGGATGCTTAGAATAGCATGTACACAGAAGGAAGAAAACGAACACGGAAGTATTGCGAAAAATGGGCAAAGAATACGAAATATTACATACAAAAAAAATAAGAAAGTTACAAAATCTGGGACACGTGATGAGTGGACAGCTTTATGAAATGCCGAGTCTGATAATGCAGGGAAAAACGAGAGGAGCAAGGAGACTGTCATGGTTAAAAAATTTAAGGGATTGGTTTAAATCTAGTTCCATAGAACTCTTCAGAGCAGCGACAGATAGAGTAACAATAGTGATGATGATATCCAACCTCCGATTGAGACACGGCACATAAGATAGAAACTGACATCATTTGCAAATGCAAATTGTGCACTCTTCACCTTAACTGACATTCAAAATCTCCAATCGCTTCAAGCGTTGTTTCAGAGAGAATCGTTTATTCTACACAAAAAGTTGTGACAGCTTGGCTATTAGTGCACTCTATGTCTGTGTAGATTTTGGCATTGGATCCGAGCATGACATGTAACACCGTTGCCGTATCCGCTATTTTTTGTGATATTATATTTGTGTGTGAAATGTATCATTTGTGTATTTAAGGTATGTTCTAATCAGTGGCGGCTCGTGAGTTTTACAATAGGGGAGGCTCTAACTATAAAAAATCTAGACAAATTTGCAAAAAAATGCACCAAAAATGCAATTTAAGGCTCCATTTGTTTTTGACCATTTTTATTTACATTTCACCTTACGGGGACCCTCCCTCTTACCGCATGCTTGCATTGATAACTGAGATGTAGAATAGCTTTTGTAATTAATAATAATAATATTGTTAGAATTATTGATACTAAAAGAACTTTATAAAAACAGGATTAAATCTAAAATTAACGAAATTTTTTGAATTTTGAGTTATAAACCCCACAACGATATAAGTTCCTTGTAATTGCCGCGATTAATGGAATCATCACTTTCATCGTGTCCGCGAAAAGCTAATTCTTGCGAAGCCCAATATATTGTTATATCGATAAGCCTTTTTAAATTCATCCTATTCTCCAAAACCTGATTATTGTAAGTAATTATGGCCTCTTTTTGAGCTGTATCTAAAGCAGTTACTGTATTTTGTTTAGCAAAAAGTTTTAATTTACATGACGAAAATATGTGATCTTTAGATTTGGAATGTCTTTCAGTTGAACGAGGTAAATTTTTTAGATCTGAATATCCTATTTTAGACCACGTCGTATGTTCGGTTTGTGTTGAAAATAAGATACAAGATAGCAAAAAACTTTTTCCCTCTTAATAGACCCGGCTAACCAGTCCCATTTATTATACCAATTAATATTAAATGCACGATTTTGACGATTACCTGAGGATTTAATAATAGTTAAATTTGGCTGTGGTCTTCCTAAGGTTTTAATAATATAAGCTTTATTATATGTATATATTTAAAGTATTAAAATTATTCCTGAGTAGCCAGTCAATTATATTTTCAGATATTTTAGTTTCGTTTAACTTATCCATTTTATACAGTGCTAGTCAAAAGTCCGTACCCCCCTCGTATCTTTTGAACGGTTATACCTATAATAGTGAAATTTGGAGGGAGGAAATAAACGGATGTAAGCTTCTTAACTGGTCATGACAGGTGACGTAATTGTGACAGATGACTTTACAGCGCCACTATGACACATAATTTTAAATGGGACCTTATGGCAAGTGATACCTCGTTTGAAAGGTATTGAAAATACTTATTCAGTCATACTAATTTTGTTTGAGTTTAAACTAATTTTGATGAATAAATGAAATAAAAATAAAATTGTAGTTTCACATTTAATTAATAAAAATTCAAAATTCCGCCTATGATTACTTGTCAAAAAGGTTGACGTTGACGTAAAAACTACTAGAGAATTGAAAAACTTAAAATTTTTTCACAAAAAAAACATAGGCGGACATTTGAATTTTTATTAATTAAATGCGAAACTACAATATTATATTTATTTAATTTATTCACCAAAATCAAAATCAACTTGAACCCAAAAAAATTAGTATGACTGAATAGGTATTTTGAATACCTTTCAAACGAGGTATCACTTACCATAAGGTCCCATTTAAAATTATCGGTCACAGTGGCTCTGTAACGTCATCTGTCACTATTACGTCACCTGTCAAGACTAGTTAAGAAGTTTACGTCCGTTTATTTCCTCCCTCCAAATTTCACTATTATAGGTATAACGTTCAAAAGATACGAGGGAGGTACGGACTTTTGACTAGCACTGTATAAACAAACAACGGTACATAAATTGTAAAAATAACCTTACCAAGCCAATAACAACACAAATAAAAATATATGAATTACAAAAATTCACCAGACGCTAATTAAAAAAAAAATAAAATGAAAAAATCACACCAAGAAATACCCTGACTATTAACTTCCTTATAGAATATAAGTAAAAACACAAGTGAGCCTAATTCTGGGTTAGCCTCCCTTGAGTTCCTTGCCTTATATTTCTGGGTAGTATGACGTGAAGTGATATAATATTACGTTTCTCTATCGAGTATTATTGTACGCATAGGAAACTATATTGCTGGTTTCGAGAAGTTTGTCGTAACTTATAACACAACGGAGTCGAGTCTGGTTTCTGTCTCCCTTGGTAGGGATATGATGAGCTGCTCACAGCGTATAGGTGGGTATATACTAGATGCGTTAATTACAAGTGTGCAATAATTTACACTTTGTATTAGTACGAGCGCTTGTTGTTTCTCGTGATTCAAAATAAACAAAACAGTGACATTTCATCAATAATTATAGAAATATTATGTCCCAGAGATGACATAAAATGTGTAAAAAATTTATGGGGAGGCTAAGCCTCCGTTGCCTCCTCTGACGAGCCGCCACTGGTTCTAATATGTTATGTATAGATAGGTTTTTACTTGATTATTTTAAATCATTGTGAAGTTTAACTTGCTAGAAACCTTGTAATATTGTGTAATGTGTAAAAAATAAGTAGTTTTGAAACACCAATTAAGTAAAGTTTATTATGTTGTTGTTTTCACCAATTTTGAAAAAATGTGAAAACGTTGAATTATCCACTTCCGTCTGTCCGCCCGTCCGTCTTGTCTCTCTGTTTGTAAACTCAACTCCCCCGTCATTATACCAGGTAGAACAACAAATGAGGTGTCAAATGAAAGCTTATAATCCGAGGATGGTACTTTAGGTGAGAAGTTTGACATAGGCTGTCTGTCCGCCTGTCCGTCCGACCGCGAATATAACTCCTCCGTCACTATACCAGGTAAAATGACAAAAGATGAGAAATTTTACATCGGACTTCCGGTTTTAGATTTGCAACCGTAAGTACTATTTTAAAGTTACCGAAATAGTATAAGTGATATATCATTCGACGTGCCTTACCAAGATGAGAACAAATGTAGAATTTTGGTTTTTATATCATTTCTGGTTAAAAGGTTCTAACTGGAAGTGCCATATTATAGTCGCAGAAATACATGTAACACATCAATCGAAGCATATTGAAAAGTCTAGTTTGAATCTTTTTTTTGGATTTTAAAGTCATTTCTGTTAAAACAATTATGCCCCACAGTTTAGTAAATATGACTGAAAATTAGTAAAATCGTATATCAATCGACGCAAAGTTACAGGAAGGGTTCAAATATCGACTTCCAGTTCTACTTTCGATTACTTTGCGTGAAAACCTTGGACTTAGTTGTCCAATTACGACTTCGTCTAATAGGACGAAGTCCAATTACTTGTTTTTTACAAACACCTCGAAAGAGGCATGTTAATTATAAAAAAGTAGATAAATAATTATAATAAATTCAAAAATAGTTTTGAAACACCAATAAAGGTAAAGTTTTTTTAATACAAAAAGCTCAAAAGAGGCATTTTAAATCAAAGTTACCTTAAAATTGTTATAAAATCTAATTTCTCACCTTAGTACCATTCTTGGATTATAAGCTTTCATTTGACATCTCATTTGTCATTCTACCTGGTATAATGACGAAGAAGTAAACGTTCTTATAAAATTATTCTATTATTCTTGTAGGTACATTTACCATTGATTGAAATTATGAAAGAAATAAAGAAAACAGTATGGCAACACTGTGACGCACAAACATGATTCAGCTGTGGGTTACATAGGGTGCACTAATTTCCAAGCTGTCCAAAAGTTGTAACAAATATTTTTGTTCAAAATTATCACAGCTACATTTCATGTTTGAAACATTTTTTTCTACGGCCTACAGATTCTTGGCAAATCGATGTTTTCAGTGTTCGCCACCTACGAGGGGAGTTTAGGGGAAGCCCGGGGGTAGAAGTAGCAAACTATTTTGCTGGTCTCAAAATTGATATACTCAGCTTGTTCGTGTGATTTTTAGAGATTAAGTGGAATTTTTGTATCTGAGGAGAGGACTGCACTAAGTTTATAAACTATAGGGATAATGAAGAGGTTGTGAACAATTAGGTTTTTCAATAAAAATATGAGGAATATTTAATAAATATCGATTAATACAAAAAACTATATTAAATCAATTAATTACGAAACATGATAAGCAATGGCAGAAATAATATACAGAGAGGGGCAAAATTATGGAATAAATTCATTTTCTCTAAAATGGACGATTTTGGAGAAAAATCTCGAAACAGGTCGATTTTTATTTTTAAATTACAATTTTCCGGCATATATTTCATACTATTGACGTCATCCATCGGAGCGTGATTACATAATAGATGATTTTTTTAACGGAAATAGGAGACGTGTGTTAGCTTATAGTTCAATAAAGAGAAAATGCAAAAATTAATCCATATCTGGGTGGAGGAAATAGAAAATTTGAAAATGGAGGTAAATATAAAGAAAACGAAGACCATGATAGTAACCCAAAAGAAAAGTGGAGAAATAAACCAAACGATATTTAGGTGCAAAAACGAAATAATAGAAACAGTCTCGACGTTTGAATACCTTGGAGTAATAATATCAGAGGGTGGAAAAATAGATCAAGAAATCTCATACAGAGCAAAAAAAGCAAATAAGATCTACTATGCACTAAATAAAACAATATTTGGAAAGGAAGAAATAGATAAAGAAATAAAACTGAAGGTATACAACGCAATCTCTGTACCAACTTTAATATATGTAAGTGAGACATGGGTAAACAATGCAAAAATAGACAGTACAATAAACGCAGCGGAGATGAAGCAGCTAAGAAAAATAGCAGGAAAAACGAAATTGGACATAATAAGAAATGAAGATAGTAAAAGACTGAAACAGGAATCGATAATAACCAAGTTACAAAAAAGAAAATTAAAATGGTACGGACACATTAACAGAATGGACCAGGGAAGACTACCAAAGCAGGTGATGGAATCGAAAAGATATGGTAAAAGAAGGAAAGGGAGGCCCAGGAAGAGATGGATCGATCAGATTATAGAAATTGGACAGGAAAAAGGAAAAACACATCAACAAATGAAAAAGTTTACAAAGGACCGCAAGAAATGGAAGAGATGGATAGAAAATGAATAAAACCTCCGACGCCCCTGAGGGGCATAAGGAGTTTCGAGAAAGAATAAGAGAAGTGTTAGCTCATTTGAAAGGTTATTCAATTCTCTATTCAGTAACATAAACATTAACATCATTATTTATATAGGGTGATCAAAAAATAATTTTTTAATTAAATTAATTGACGCAAAAAAAATTATTGAACTCAAAATACATTGTACCGCTTTCAGGAAATAAAAAAAATTGTTTATTTCACAAATAAACATTTTTATTAGCTTAAATTAAATCTCAAACAGCCTTCCACCTGCCTCTTGGCAGTTTGCAATGGCTTGCCATTTAATTTAAGCGAAAAGCTATGTTTATTAACCAAATAAACAATTTTTTTTCTATTTTCTCACAGCAGTGCAATGTATTTTTATTTAAATAAATTACATACATTCTTCTTTTTGCTTCAATTAATTTAATTCAAAAATTATTTTTTTGGCCACAATGTATAAATAATGTTAATGTTTATATTACTGAATAGAGAGTTGAACACCCTTTATAATGTTCACACCGCCCCTATTCCTATTTTAAAAAAATCATCGATTGCGTCATTACGCCCAGATGAATGACGTCACTAGTATGAAATATATACCAAACATAAAAATAAAAATCGACCTGTTTCGGGATTTTTCTCCAAAATCGTCCATTTTAGAGAAATGGGCTCCATAATTTTGTCCCTATACTTTTATCTATATTTATGAATTAAATTCGCGATTTTTTCTTAAAATATACAGATTCAGATATTTTCAATGCAAATATACAGATATTGAAGAGGTTATGAACAATTAGGGTTTTCAATCAAAACGTGAGCAATATTTAATAAATATCGATTAATACAAAAAAGTATATTAAATCAAAAAATTGCGGAACATGATAAACAATGACGGAAATAATATATTTATGAATTAAATTCAGGATTTTTTCGTAAAATAACAAATCCTTCCATAATTGGCGTCAATGCAATGTATTCTTCAGTTGCGAGCTCAGCGCGCTCACCATAAGCCAGAAGCACAGGAGTGGTATGGGTTTGGAAACCTGTTATAGTCTTTGGTTTTCCTGCTTGGCCAACAACATCCACTGCCTAAAAATGATTGTTTAGAATGTGTAGCAAATATAAAACGGCAAAATATTTACCAATCCAACTCTGACAGGCACTGGTAGAGGATTTAGCTCATCGTCAAATGTGACTAACATCCTTGGTTGCATTGCAGCTGCTAAGGTGTACAGTAAGTAGTGTGACTTCCCCAATATAACTAAAAAGATTAAAGTGTTAAAGGTTTCAAAAGTATTTCAGTTTAATATTTTAACAATATAAAAGTTCAATTTTAAATACAGTGGAACCTCGATTATCCGTCTCTCCATTAACCGTCACCTCTGTTAACCGTCAGGGTCCGTACATAAGTTGTATTGAGTACATAAGAAAAAATTTGAGTCATCAATTCATTTTTTTTAGCATTGCGATAAGCCAAACGAAATTCGCTGAAATGTACGATGCGGTAACAAATGAAGTTATGGCTGAATCAACTGTTTTGTTTTCGTTGCCTAAAGATGACTTAAAGGCATGGTTAATTTGTGATGAGGACGCAAGCGGCTATCGATTGCTGACAGATGATGGAATCGTTGAAATGGCAAAACAGAGCCTGACGAAACAGCTTCAGAAGCTGACAAAATCTTGGAACTTGACCGTGCGATGTCGATAATGCTTTTGCAACTGACAAAGATTTGCCTAAAGAAGCTAGAGAAGCTGCATCGCACATGCAACCATTCATCGAGTGGTATTCTCGATAAGAAGAATCCAATAAAGTAGATTACATAATCTTACGCCGATTAAGAAATTCAGCCCTTGCAAAATGTGAAGCATCAGTAAAGCAAACAAAGATTTCAGAATACTTTAAACCAAATTCGACAATATTAACACGAACACAAATTCCTCTTATTGTATTATCAAACAAAACAAAAAAAAAATAAAATTTGAGAGTTGTATTATCAATTTTTAACTTTTTTTAATGTTCTGTTAACCGTCTTTTCGATTATCCGTCATACCCTTGGTCCGGTGCCCTGACGGATAATCGAGGTTCTACTGTATAATAATAAATCAAAAATGTCGCAGTTGAAAGATGTATTTAATAGTAAAACCCTAAGAAGATAAAACTGTTTTTGATTTGTATTACCTATTACCCGGGGGACATGAAAGGTAGATTGTGATCACTTGTGAATACAATCGGGCGTCCCCTGGAAACGAGTAATATCGGCTAATCCTTTCAACACCGGTGCACCAACAACACACATGCAATCAAAATCAAAACGGTCTTTATCAAGGCCATTTTTGATGACGACCTCAATTAATATTGAAGGACTATCAGCAGATAAAGAAGACCTATTGTCTAATATGTGCAGAGAACATGGTGTCGATGTTCTACTGGTTCAAGAAACCCATAGAGGTACTGCAAGCCGCAGACCAAGGATTCGGGGTATGAAGCTCATACTGGAGAGACCACACGACCAATACGGTAGCGCAGTCTTCGTCAGACCAGATATCGACGTAGCATCCACATCTCTAACAGATCAAAATGACATCGAGATCCTCACAGTGGAGATAAACTCCTGTACAGTAACGTCAATCTACAAACCACCAAACGCTGACTTTGCTTTTGAGGAACCGAATAACTTTCAATCACAGCAAATCAAATTCGTACTGGGTGACTTCAACTGTCACAGTGTCGCGTGGGGTTACAACGAAACAGATTCCAATGGCGAAGAACTAGAAAAATGGGCTGAAAGCATGAACCTAAAACTTATTCACGATCCAAAGCAGCCTGCGTCGTTCAACAGCGGAAGATGGCGCAGAGGTTACAACCCAGACAATATATTTGTCAGCGACAGAATTGGAGACCAGGTGACAAAAATCGTTGGAAGCGCCCTCCCAAAGACACAGCACAGACCAATAATTTGTCTTTCCAACGCGGCAATCAGATACGAAATTGTTCCTTTCAAGAGAAGGTTCAACTTTACTAAAGCAAAATGGGAAAAATTCTCTGAAACATTGGATCAAGAAGTTTCCCAGCTAGAACCTTGCCCTGATTCATACGATAAATTTGTAGAAATCGTAAAGCAAGTATCACGGAAATTTATCCCTACAGGTTGTCGAACTGAGTATATAGCGGGGCTCAATGAAGAATCTAAACCCCTACTTAAAAGATACGAACAGCTATATGAAGAAGACCCTTTCTCGGAAGCGACAATACAGGCTGGGGAGGAAATGTTACATGCGATATCCGCCAACAGAACGGAAAGGTGGTGCAAGCTGGTCACGATTCTGGACATGAAACAAAACAGCAGACGTGCCTGGAAGCTGATTCGGAATCTTGGCAACGATCCCGCTGCTCCGGCAGTCAACATGACAGAAGTCACACCCGATCAGATAGCCCATCATCTTCTAATGAACGGTAGGACGACATCAAGAAAGAACAAGGTGAGAGCTCAACGGAATATCGACGAAGAAAGAGATGTTCTAGGTACCTCTTTTTGTCTAGAGGAGATGAGAGGCGCGATCCATCAAATGAAAGATAATAAAGCGGCTGGCCTGGACGACATACGAACAGAGCAAATAAAGAACTTTGGACTAAAAACCGTAGAGTGGCTCGTAAAAATGATGAATTGCTGCATCCGTACATTACAAATCCCCAAAATCTGGAGAAAAGCTAGAGTGGTAGCCCTCTTAAAACCAGGGAAGGATCCGGCGGATACAAAGAGTTTTAGACCTGTATCTCTCTTGTGCCACCTTTTCAAGGCCTTTGAAAGAATGATACTGAACCGGATCGCAGAATATGTGGAGACTAAAATTATTCCAGAACAAGCAGGATTCAGGTCCGGAAAGTGCTGCTGCAGTCAAATTCTTAATCTCACCCAACATATTGAAGATGGTTTTGAACGGAAGGAAATAACAGGAGTAGCGTTCATAGACCTAACTGCCGCCTATGATACAGTTAACCATCAACGGCTACTCGCAAAACTCTACGAAACTACAAAGGATTTTCGACTAACAAGGTTAGTGAAATGTCTCCTCCAGAATAGACGCTTCTACGTAACGCTCCAGTCCAAGAACAGTCGGTGGAGGGACCAAAAAAATGGGCTACCACAGGGAAGTGTCCTCGCGCCGATTCTATACAACATATACACCAACGACCAACCCATACACCAACAAACAAGGCAATTTATTTACGCTGATGATACAGCGGTGGCAGCTCAGGGAAGAACCTTCAATGAAGTCGAAGTGAAACTGACAGATGCCCTGGGAGACTTAGCTCTATACTATGATAAAAACCATCTGAAACCCAATCCCACAAAAACCCAGGTATGTGCTTTCCACCTGAGAAACAAGCATGCCCGAAGGTCGCTGGAGGTGGAATGGCGTGTAGTCCAGGGCCCATCTGTTTTGAGATGGTCGTTGAGACGTGACTCAAATTTTTTTGCAGAAATTGCTTGAAAATAACTCAAATAATAATATTGAGTTATCCTCCCTCTCAAAAAGGTCCGGAACATTGTTTCAATAATTAAAATGTCAAAAAATGAAGAAAAAATTCGATTTTTTTCTTCGTTCTGGATTATAACTTTAAAAGTATTCATTTCCCAGAAAAGATGTACTGACATAAAAGTTGCGTAATTAAATTTCCTACAATATAAAATTAGTTAAAAGTTGAAAAAATAGTCACCCTTGTTGCAATATAGCAATATTTGCGAAAAAAACCATACAAAAACAAGCATTCGCATTTTACGTTTTTCAACCATTTATGCTACACTTATGACCTTCATATTTTACCCAGAAAAACTTTATGATACAGTAAAACAATACTGTAAATTTCATTAAGATCGGTTCAATAGATTTTGAAAAATAAATTGTGCAATCCAGCTTTCGCAAAAACAATTCATTTTTTTAAAATTTTACAGGACTGAAAATAACGCAGATAGCAAGTTGAAATTTTTTTGCGTATAGAAGTGTACAGTACCTTTCATTTGCAATTTGCAAAATTAAAATCGATTAACTACCACGGCGTCAGGAATTTTTTTTAAGTAAACATTAATTATTGGTGCTACGCGCAGGACAGCGCTGTTCGATTCACATGAAGTTGATTTCCACCAAAATTTCTTCCAATCTTCATCTAATATATTATTTTCTTACTCTATATTTTGTTGTATTTTAATATTTTAATTCCACAAAAATCAAACTAATTTTATTATTGTTTGTGAAATATTGTTTTAACAATTGTATATGTTTAAAAATAATAAACATTTATTTTCAAGTTAAAATATATGAACAAAGAAAGTTTTTGCTAAAAAAGTGTTATTTCAAAGGATAGAGTATGTGTTTTTATTTTGCAATAAACAAATTTATTTATTTATATCGAAATGTAATAAAAATTAAAATGTATCAATAATTATCAAAGGTCATTGGAATGCCCAATCAGAGCAAACTATCCGGTGCCCTGCGCGCAACACCAATAATTAATGTTTATTTAAAAAAATTCCTGCCGCCGTGGTGGTTAATCGATTTTAGTTTTGCAAATTGAAAATGAAAGGTACAGTACACTTCTCTAAGCAAAAAAAATTTCAACTTGCTATCTGCTTTATTTTCAGTCCTGTACCAGTTTGAAAAAATGAATTTTTTTTGCGAAAACTAGATTGCAAAATTTATTTTGCAAAATCTATTGAACCGATCTTAATGAAATTTACAGTATTGTTTAACTGTATCATATAGTTTTTCTGGGTCAAATTTGAAGGCCCTAAGTTTAGCATAAATGGTTGAAAAACGTAAAATGCGAATACTTCTTATTGTATAGTTTTTTCCCAATTATTGCTATTTTGCAACAAGGGTGACTATTTTTTAAATTTTCAGCCAACTCTATATTGTCGAAAATTTAATTACACAACTTTTATGTCAATACAACTTTTCTCGGCAATGAATACTCTTAAAGTTATAATCAAAAAACGAAGAAAAATATCGAATTTTTTCTTCATTTTTTGACATTTTGATTATTTAAACAATGTTCCGGGTCTTTTTGAGAGGGAGGATAACTCAAATATTATTAATTGAGTTATTTTCAAGCAATTTCTGTAAAAAAATTTGAGTCACCTCTCAACGTCCAAATGTACTAATATTTTTACAGATGCGCCCTGGTCTAGTGGTCAGATGCTGGAACACAACAAGACGCCAAAATACCTTGGCGTCCGTCTGGATAGAACTCTGTCTTACCGATACCACTGTCAAGAAGAAATTAAGTGCCAGAAATAATATCATCCGCAAGCTAACTAATACAAAATGGGGAGCACAACCACACACTCTCCGCACTTCTGCCTTGGCATTATGTTTTTCGGCCGCGGAGTTTGGAGCACCAGTATGGACAAACTCTGCTCACGCAAAGAACGTCGACGTGGCTCTAAATGAAACGGTCCGTATAATATCGGGTTGCCTGAAACCGACACCTATCGAAGAGGTATACCCCATTGCTGGAATTGCTCCACCACCTATCAGGAGGAAGGTCACGTCAGAGGTAGAACGGAAAAAGCAGGAGACGGACCGAAGACACCCTATATGACCACCAAACTCAGCCAAGCAGACTAAGATCTAGGAAAAGCTTCCTGAAAACATCAAGATCCATCCCCGAAGCGCCAGAGACGCGCCGAATACACCTATGGCAAGCGTCAGCTACCACGACACATTTTTCTCCCTCGGAGGAAATGGCTGCTGGACACAATTTACCGTATCCGACTTGGAAAGCGCTAAACAGACTAAGAACCGGCGTTTCACGTTGTGCTAGTAACCTGAAAAAATGGGGATACCAGGAGGACGATACCTGCGACTGTGGCGCGGTTCAGACCAGCCGGCATCTACTATCATGCACAGAGATGAGAGAGACTTGCACAGAACAAGACTTAATTATAGCAAATGACAGGGCCATCTATGTGGCCAACCATTGGAAATACAGAATTTAAAGTTGTTGGTGTTCCGGACACGGAAAGTAAGTAGTAAGTACCTATTACCCCATGAAGCTAGGACAAATAAACCCGGACAAAAAATCCCAACAAATTATCCCTGGACAAATAATCCCCACAAATTTTTTTTGACAAAATATCCCCACAAAAAATCCCGGACAAAAAATCCCCAAGAAATATTTGCTGTCGAATAGTTCTCTAAAAGTTTTCCCGAAATTTTAACAAATTTCGAATTCCAATTCCATGATGAAAACTTGAAATTATGCATGACAAAAAAGTGTGAGTTTTTTAAAAAATCGTGGAAAATATCGGTAATGAGCTAAGGCCCCGTTTTTATGACAAGCGCTTAACGCGCGATTTACAACTACATACATTTTACTTGAGACCGTTCACATACCAACGCGCGTTTTAATGACCTAAAACGCGCGTTAGCATGTGAACGGTCTTCAGTAAAATGTATGTAGTTGTAATCGCGCGTTAAGCGCCTGTCAACCGGGGCCTTCCAGTTCTAACGTATGGAGCAGACACACTGACATTTACCAAAATACCAGAAAAGTAACCAATACGATTTGGTCAACATCGTGAAGGGCAGTAAGCTGCAGTACTCGGGACATATAATGAGAAATCAAGGCAGATACAAGCTACTCCAATGCATCTTACAAGGTACAATTGAAGGAAAAAAGGCCCCAGGACAAAGAAGAATATCCTAACTTGCTAACCTGAGAGCATGGTATAGACAAAACTCAACACAAATATTCCGTACAGCAACCAACAAAATCATCATGGCCAGAATGATCGCCAACATTCGGAACGGACAGACACCCTAAGAAGAAGCACCAATAAGATAGAAGTAGCACAGAAAGAATTGGAGAGGCCATTGAATTGGTTATGAATACATTGTGTTAGTAAATAAATATGAAAAATTTTAAGGGGTAATTCTACATGAAAAATAATGGCAGTTTGCTCTATAAACGTATGTCCGCAAATACTTCGTTTCCGAGATACAGGGTATTGAAATTTTTATTTCAAACTGCGAATTTTTGTATTGCTCTAAGACCGTTTAAGCTATGGAAATTATATTTGGTGGGTTTTAAGTGGTAGCTATAGTGCATTTTTTGATATACAAATAACAATTTTGTATTCATCATTGGCGCGCCTACGTGTGATGGTCTGAATTTTTTTAAAGAAAAAATAGTACGCCACTGAGATATTTCAAATTAAAAATTATTTTTGTATTCCACGTTTAATTTATGATAAAGAACCTTTTTTGTATTTTTTTCATATGGTGCACCGTTTTTATGCAAAAAATTAAAACATCTTTGCGCGTATTTTTCATTTCGTAATACATTTTCAAGAAGTCTCCAATATAATAATACCAAACTTAGAACAAAAACAGAAAATATTTCTAAAAGATTTTTACTATGTGCAAGGCTACAACAGATGTTCAAAATTACCTCCTTCCTCCTTTAAAGGTGACAGAGTACTTTTATATTCACCATTGGCGCGCGTACGGGTAATGGACTGAATTTTTTAAGGGAAAATACTCAGGGCGCGTACGGCTCTGAGATATGTCACATTAAAAATCATTTTTGAATTCCTCGTTCAATTTGCGACAAAAAATCGTTGTCTTTTTTTTTCATATGAGGCGCCGTTTTTATTCAAAAAATAAAACATCTTAACGTTTACAAAGTATTTGAAATAATTAACCGCTTTAACCAGAGTATTATGCAGCTGCTGCATTTTCCTTTTGCAAAGAAATTGAGAATGTTTATACAGGGTGTCCCGAAAAGATTGGTCATAAATTATACCACACATTCTGGGGTCAAAAATAGTTCGATTGAACCTAACTTACCTTAGTACAAATATGCTCATAAAAAAAGATACAGCCCTTTGAAGTTACAAAATGTAAATCGATTTTTTTCAATATATCGAAAACTATTAGAGATATTTTATTGAAAATAGACGTGTATCATTCTTATGGCAGGAGCATCTTAAAACAAAATTATAGTGAAGTTTGTGCACCCCATAAAAATTTTATGGGGGTTTTGTTCCCTTAAACCCCCCCAAACTTTTGTGTACGTTCCAATTAATTCATTATTGTGATACTATTAGTTAAACACAACGTTTTTAAAACTTTTTTGCCTCCTAATATTTTTTCGATAAGCCAGTTTTTATCGAAATGCACCTTCTTTTTTAATATGTGTACATAAAAATTTTATGGGGGTTTTGTTCCTTTAAACCCCCCAAATGTTTGTGTACGTTCCAATTAAACTGTTATTGCGGCACCATTAGTTAAACACAGTGTTTTTAAAACTTTTTGCTTCTTAGTCTTTTTTTGATAAGTCACCTTTTATCGAGATCTGGCTTCTTTTTCAAAATATACCTAAAAAATAAATTATAAATAAATTTTCAGATTATTAAAAAGCGTTTCCATAATCGTACTTAACCATATACAAATATGTGGTGGATTAGAAAAATATTCAAAATATCTCGATAAACACTGGCTTATCGAAAAAGTAATAAGAGGCAAAAAAGTTTTAGAAACATTGTGTTTAACTAATGGTGCTACAATAATAATTTAATTGGAACGTACACAAACGTTTGGGGGGGTTTAAGGGAACAAAATTCCCACAAAATTTTTATGGGGTGCACAAATTTCACTTTAATTTTTTTTTTAAGATGTTGCTACCATAAGAATGCCACATGTCCATTTTCAATAAAAAATCTCTAAGAGTTTTCGATATATGAAAATAAAACGATTTTCATTTTGTAACTTCAAAGGGTTGTAACTTTTTCTGAGTGCACTATTGTATATAGGTAAGTCAGGTTCAATCAACCTATTTTTGACCCCAGAATCTGTGGTATAATTTATGACCAATCTTTTCGGGACACCCTGTACATTTGAAATAAGTTTCTATGCATATGAAATCTACCTCGAATAATTTGTAAGCGTCAAGATGTTTTATTTTTGAAGTAAAAACTTCTTTATGGACGTTGTGCGATTTTTGGATAGGGGAGAACATTGAATTCGCGACCGTCATCGCTTCAGCGAAACATATTTAACATATATAGGTACATTATGTGTATGTACTATATGTAAATTGTATAGAAGTATTTAAATTTAAAATAAATGTGAAGCCTATTTTAGGATGGGGAAAAAAGGATTTATTTCGCGACCGTCATAGCGACCGTTTTGGATGGGAAAAAGGATTGATTTCGCGACCGTCATCGCTTCGACGAAATAAATTTTCTACGTATATTATTATAATGTACGTATAATATGTAATAGTAATATTATTGAAGTGAAAACTTCTTTAGGGACGTTGTGCACTTTTTAGATGGGGAGAAAGTATTGAATTAGCGACTGTCATCGCGACCATCATAGCTTCGGCGAAATGAATTTTTGAAGTGAACAGTTCTTTACGGACGTTGTGCACTTTTTAGATGGGGAAAAAGTATTAAATTAGCGACCATCATTGCTTCGACGAAATGAATTTTTGAAGTAAAAACTTCTTTACGGACGTTGTGCACTTTTTAGATGGGGAAACAGTGTTGAATTATCGACCGTCATTGCTTCGACGAAATAAATTTTTGAAGTGAAAACTTCTTTAGGGCCGTTGTGCACTTTTTAGATGGGGAAATATTATTGAATTAGCGACCGTCATTGCTTCGACGAAATAATGTTTTGAAGTGAAAACTTCTTTAGGCACGTTTTGCCCTTTTTAGATGGGGAAAAAGTATTGAATTAACGACCATCATCGTGACCGTTATTGCGCCGAAGAAATAATTTTTGAAGTGAAAACTTCTTTAGTACATTGGAGTAGACGCAAATTGGAGTTAGACAATCAAATTATACAACAAGTAATGACTTTCAAATATCTGGGAATTAATCTATCAGCCGACAACAATATCGAAGAAGAGGTAAAAGACCAAATAATTAAAGCCAGTAGAGCGGCCGGATGCCTAAACGACACAATTTGTAAAAACAAACACCTAAGATTGGAAACAAAGGCCCGAATATATAAGTCAGTTATTAGGCCAGTTATGACTTACACGGCCGAAACAAGACCAGATACAAGCAAAACACGAAGACATCTGGAAACCAACGAAATGAAGATCTTAAGAAGGATTGCTGGAAAAGGACTACAGGATAGGGTAAGAAGTGAGGAAATCAGACGCATATGTGGGGTAGACAATATAAATACCTGGGTAAAGAACAGAAAACGAGTGGAATGAGCACATAAGCAGGATGTCTGAATCAAGAATAGTAAGAATAGCCAGGGACAAGTCACCGTTAGGCAGAAGAAGTATAGGACGCCCAAGGAAAAGATGGAATGACAACTTAGGGGCAGAATGAAAGGCACCGTTGAAGAAAAACAGGCAGTACTGCCTATATAAAAGAAGAAGAAGAAGAAGAAACTTCTTTAGGGACGTTGGGCCCTTTTTAGATGGGGAAAAAGTATTAACCTTTAACTACACGCGTTGGCGTATTTTGTACGCCAGATATAAGAATTCTAATGCAAATATATTTAAAATTTAATTTTTGACCTTGTTTATCTCTCTAATCTATCACTGGAATGTGCTTTGCAATTTGGTTTTAGTTTCGTTATAATCGGCGTCCTGGAAATATCGTAATTTACAGTTTATTATTTGTTGTTTCCGGTGGTGGACAATATACGTCACGATTATATTAATATAAGTCGTAATATAAGTACATATTTCAATTGTTTTTTAGTCATTATGGTACAAAATATATTTTTCTTTATAAACAATACTTTTTCTCCTGTAAAAATCACATTTCAAAAAAATTTTTATTAGTAATTTTATTTATCATAGAATCCAGTTATTCCATGATTCCAATTATAAATCCCAATTGGCTTACTGAGAAAGAACTCCAAGTATTCACTGATGCCGAATAAGGTTTATAACAAACAATTAAGTGTATTTTTCAAAAAAAAAACAAATCCGATGTTTTTAAGTGTATTTTGTTGTGGCGTATAAAGTACGCCACGCGTGTAGTTATCTTATAACTTGATGCGCGGGTAGTTAAAGGTTAAATTAGCAACCGTCAATGCTTCGACGAAATAAACTGTTGAAATGAAAACTTCTTTAGAGACGTTGTGCCCTTTTTAGATGAAAAAAAAAGTATTGAATTAGCGACCGTCATCGCTCCGGCAAAATAAATTTTTGAAGTGAAATCTTCTTTAGGGACGTATGGGGAAAATGTATTAAATTAGCGACCGTCATTGCCTCAACGAAATAAATGTTTGAAGTGAATACTTCTTTAGGGACTTTGTGCCCTTTTTAGATGGAGAAAAAGTATTGAATTAGCGACCGTCATTGCTTCGACGAAATAAATTTCTGAAGCGAAAACTTTTTTAGGGACGTTATACACTTTTTAGATGGGGAAAAAGTGTTGAATTAGCGACCGTCATCGCTTCGGCGCAATTAATTTTTGAAATGAAAACTTCTTTAGGGACGTTGTGCACTTTTTGGATGGGGAAGAAGTATTGAATTAGCGACCGTCATTGCTTCGACGAAATAAATTTTTGAAGTGAAAACTTCTTTAGGGCGTTGTGTACTTTTTAGATGGAGAAAAATGATTGAGTTTGCGACCGTCACCACTTTGCCGAACTAAATTTCGTACGTATATATATTATGTGTATGTATACATAAATAGCATAAAACGTACGCAACGCATATATAATATAGGTAAATCAATTATTTTTGGATGGGGAAAAAGCATTGATCTCGTAATTTATATATTATAAGAAGTTTTCACTTCTGTCGGCACTACCATGAGTGCTTAAATTTTTTTTTTGTATAAAAACGGCGCCGCATATGAAAAAAAGGCAATAATGATTTTTTGTCGTAAATTGAACGAGGACTTCACAAATGATTTTGAATTTGACGTATCTCAGTGACGTACTATTTTTTTCTTTAAAAAATTCAGACCATTACCTGTACGGGCGCCAATGATGAATATAAAATTATTCTGTCACCTTTAAAGTAGGTAATTTTGAACATTTGTTGTAGCTTTGCACCTAGTTAAAATCTTTTTAGTAATATTTTCTGTTATTATTCTACTTTCGTATTATTATATTGGAGAGTTCTTGATAATGTATTAAGAAATGAAAAATACGCGCGAAGATGTTTTATTTTTTCGCATAAAAACGGTACACCATATGAAAAAAATACAAGAAAGGTTGTTTTTCATAAATTAAACGTGGAATACAAAAATCATTTTTAATTTGAAATATCTCAGTGACGTAACATTTTTTTCTTTAAAAAAATTCAGATTATTACCCGTAGGCGCGCCAATGATGAATACAAAATTGATATTTGTTTGTCATAAAATGCGCAATAACTACCTCTTAAAACCCACCAAATGTAATTTTCATACCTCAACCGGTCTTAGAGCAATAAAAAAATTGGTAGTTTGAAATAAAAATTTCAACTGTATCTCGGAAACGAAGCATTTGCGGAAATACGTTTATAAAGCAAACTGCCATTATTTTTTTATGTAGAATTACCCCTTAAAGTTTTTCATACTTATTTACTAACACCCTGTATATCTCTCAGAAACAGAGTAGTTTCAAAACAAATAGTTAATAACTTAAATTAAGATTACTTACTGTTTTTAACATCCAAGAAGCCGATGAGTGTCGCCATTAGACCAGCTACAGCTACTGGACTCATCAGCTGCCTATCACTGTGGAATGGACTGAGAGTTAAAGTTCCTTTGCCAAGATGAGTGAGACCCTGGGCGATGCGAACCATAAATAAATTATTGGGATCTTTGGCATGGTACTGTGCTAACTGTCTTAGCATAGCTGCTAACCTTGCATTGTTAGTACCAGCTCCCACCAGACCCATCGCAAAGATGGCATTATGAGCCACTTCAGCATCGCTATCATGTGAAAATTTACTCAAAGTATCGAGAATACTTAATTTTGGATTTGAAACTGAGATTAAGCCTAGGGCTAAGGGAACAGCACGTCTGATCGCTGGTTCGCAGTATCTTAGTAAATGACCAAATGTCCGGAAAGCCATCTCGCTACCAATGTCTTCTCCCATGCTAATTAAAGCTATACCCAAAACCGCAATAGCTTGTCTAGCTGAAAGATCCTTATCTTTTTCTTTCTCTGCTTCTTTTTTATCTTTGTCCTTTGAAGTTTTGTCAGGAGTTTCAGGAGCATCGTAATGTTCTGAACATATATGTAACAAATGTTGTACTTTTAAAACATTTCCTGTGCCTGCATAAGCGCAAATATCGACCATAGTAGTCGCCATGGATCTGAAAGGGTCAGGTATAACTTCTAATGCTGCTATAATTGTGTCAATGCTTTCTTGTTTACCTAAATGACACAATCCAAGACCCAGAGGCAAAAATCTGGCGTAAGTGTCCTTTAATTCTATTTCGGACTTTTCCATAAGAACTTGCATTATTGATGTTGTCACATGTGAGTTACCAGATCCTGCAGAAATCATTCCGCATGCTAGAGCCGCCATTCCAATGACCTCCATATTTGATTTAGGGTCAGATAGCACAGGCGTGATTAGAGATAATACTGCTTCCCTATTTGAACCAACATACGCTAAACCTAGACCTACAATAGCTCCTATTCTCATTATGTTTGTGTTGTGAAGAACATAATCACTTAAAAGTGCAAGTGCGGGATCACATTCATTCCTGACACCGCAGTTTACAATGCCACAAGCTAATAAAGCGCCAGACTTGATATGGTCTTCAGAAGAGTACAAGTATTTATCGATAGGAGTAAGACCACCGTCTACATCCCATAAAAGAATTAGTCCCAAAGAAGCAGTAGCACTAAGCATTCCATGTTCTTTGTTTTTGTAAAGCCATTTATTCCCATCTTCCATTAAGAGCTTATCTTGACCAAAAGCAGCATTAACAAAACCGTTAACAAAGCTGGCAGCTAAGTTTTGTCTGGCTGAATCAACTTGGTTTCCACCAAATGGAGGACGACTATTTTCTAAATGGGATTTGTAAACGTCTTCGGGGGTTTTAGGATCCATAATGTCCAACTCGCGAGCGAGGTTCAAGAAGTGGTTATTAAGATGACAGTTTGCCATTATCTCGATTAGATCTTCGTATTCAGGCGTATGCTCAGGAATTTCAACATATATCTGTTGTCGTCCTAGCATAAATGCCAGTTGTTTTTGTACGTCCCTGAAAGAAAACATTGACTTAATTAGATTTCAATAAAAAGGGCCTAGCCGGGAAAGATGATAAAAAATGCCCCCAACTCGATTCGAATTCTATATAGGGCACCGTTTAGCACATATCGTCGTCGTCAGAGCCAAACCCCGTATGTACATACTTTCTGAGAAACTCACTTTCTGAAATATTTAGCCCCCTAGGTGGACATGTGACCCACCTAGAGCCTAACTAGGCTTTTCATGTTTTTATTTTTATCTCAGCCGCATCGAGAGCTAGCGAAAAACTTTGAATAAAAACGTTTGAGGTTTCAAAAAGCTCTGTCCAAAAATTTTTTTTTAATTTTTGGCGGGAAATTTAAATTTTAGGACGATTTTATAACGTGTATTTTTGCACAATGTATCAACCTGAATTTTTCCAGATTTTTAAAATTGGTGAAACATACTTTTAAAAATAAAAACCACATTTTTTCGTTTTTTTTCGCTTTTGATAAAATTTTATACAGGGTGTTATAAAAAGGTAACACCGTCTCTAGGATACGAAAAAAACTGAAAAAGAATTGGGACTTAATAAAAATTTTTTGTAATGGCATTTTCAAGATACAGGCGTTAAAGAAAACAAAATTTTACATATTTATTACGATTTAGCCGAAACTACTGGCAACATTGTAATACAATTTGGCAGGTTTTAAGAGGTAGTTATTGTGCATATTTTGACATACAATTAAGAATTTTAAAGAAAAAAATATAGTACACCACTGACATATTTCAAATTAGCAATCATTTTTGAATTCTTCGTTCCATTTATGACAAAAAAATCTATCTTCCCTTTTTTTCATACGACGCGCTGTTTTCATGCAAAAAATAAAATATCTTAATCCTTCCAAAGTATTCGTATTAAGTTTTTATATGGATGTATGAGTTACGAGTTCATACTTATAATGTAGATGTATAGAAACTTAACATAGTAGTTCGAATCCTTTGTAAGGGTTAAGATCGTTTTATTTCTTGTATAAAAATGGCGCGTCGTATGAAAAAATGGGAAGATAGATTTTTTGTCCCAAATGGAACGAGGAACTCAAAAATGATTGTTAATTTGAAATATGTCAGTGGCGTACTATCTTTTATTCTTTAAAACGTTCAGACCATTACCCGTATGCGCGCCAATGATGAATATAAAATTCTTAATTGTATGTCCAAAAATGCACAATAACTACCTCTTAAAACCTGCCAAATTTTATTACAATGTTGCCAGTAGTTTCCGCAAAATCGTAAAAAATGTGTAAAATTTTGTTTTCTTCAACGCCCTGTATCTTGAAAATGGATGGCATTACAAAAAATTTTTATTAAGCAAACCCCCAATTGTTTTTCAGTTTTTTATCTATCCTAGTGACGGTGTTACCTTTTTTTAAACACCATGTATAAAATTGTAACAAAAACGAAAAAAAAAACAAAAAAATGCGGTTTTTTATTTTTAAAAGTACGTTTCACCAATTTTAAAAATCTGAAAAAATTCATTGTGAAACATTATGCAAAAATACACGTTATAAAATTTTTTCGTGAAAACGAATGTCTTAGTTATTTTTTATACTCATTTAAAATTTTAAAATCGTCCTAAAATTTAAATTTCCTGCCAAAAATTAAAAAAAAAATTTCGGACAGAACTTTTTAAAACTTACAACTTTTTTATTTAAAGTTTTTCGCTATCTCTCGATGCGGCTGAGATAATAAATAAAAACATAAAAAGCCTAATTAGGCTCTAGGTGGGTCACGTGACCACTAAAAATTTCAGAAAGTGAGTTTCTCTATATGTGCTAAACGGTGACCTATATGGAATTCGAATCGAACTGGGGGCATTTCTCATCATCTTACCCGGCTAGGCCCTTTACAATCTCAAATAATACAGAAAATAAACTTTATTTAAATGAAATAATATACTTCTTCTTTTTTAGATGCTGTGTCCATATTCACTATTACACAACCATGAAAGTTTCTTTCGACCAACCCATCTCTTTCCCTTCACTTTTCCTTGTATTATAAGGCGAAGTAAATGGTATTTAGGTCCTCTAATTATATGGCCGACGTATTCTGTTTTTCTCCTCTTTATGATGTTTATGAGCAGACGTTCTGAATACATCATTTGAAGAACATCTTCATTGGAAGTGTACGAAACCCACAATATCGTTAGGATTCGTCGATAGCATCACAATTTGAATACTTCTAATTCGTTTAGCATGGTGGTTTTTAACGTCCATGTCTCACAACCATACAATAAGATACAGGTACAGCGAGCTTTAAAGGGATCATAGCCAATACATGTATGTCGGCTCTAGGCGGTTGGCCAACAAAAGATTTCAAATAATTATTATATTATACAAGTCCAATACTTCAGTCGACTGCTGGATTCTGAACTAAGCTACGCAAATGCAAAAGCCCGCGTACATTTACCATTTCACTCTGTTTTAAATCAACCGAACGAGTCTAGAGGTGGGCTAAATTACAATACAGTGATATTTTAGTCATTGTGATTTTTGTCTGTAATTAAATCGGTTATTGCGAAAACAATACATGAGTAAAATTTTTCAGGAAACGTAAAAATATTTCCATTAATAATTGGATATTCCGAGCTAATACTATATTTTATATAGGTATTATGGGTTATAAATGAATCTTTCTGAAAGGCAAAAAAAGTTTAAATGTTTATATGTTTAAATGTAAATTTCATGGCGTTGAAAAGCGTCGTCATTTTACCCAAAATATGGACTTGATTGTTTTCGCAATGGCCGATTTAATTGTGATTTAACAGAGCAACGAAATATTCGTATTAGTCCAGAAAGCCACTGCGCATCCGCTAGGAAAAATATGCTGATTCGGATTTTTTGCACAATCTTACTCAAAAAGGACTCCTTTTAACAAATTTGCATGTTGCCAGGACCAAAAGGTGGTCAAAAATTTTTTAAACGTTTTTTGGATCATTCCAAACAGAAAAGGTCTTTAGTGACTTTTCTCTAAAAATGATAGTTTTTGACATATAAGCGATTAAAAATTGAAAAATTGCGAAATCGACCATTTTTAACCCTCAAAAACTATGTGAAAAACTGAAAATTTGAATATTGCCAAGGTAGGTAGATAGGCTTTAAACATCGATTGATGAAATCCCGAAGAGATTTTTGCAATACAATATTCAAAACTTCTTTGTTTTTTAATTGCTAATCAAGCGTGCGCAACACTATTTTCCCCCAACAGTATGGTGCAAATGAAAGGAATAAATTCGTTATTTCGTAAACCGGCGACTTTAAGTAAAAATCCCGAAACAGGTCGATTTTTATTTGTAAGTTATGATATTGTGGCATATATGGTATACTAGTGACGTCATCCATCTGGACGTGATGACGTAATCGACGATTTTTTTAAATGAGAATAGGGGTCGTGTGGTAGCTCATTTGAAAGGTTCTTCAATTCTCTATTCAGTAATATAACCATTTACATAATTATTTATACAGGGTGTCCAAAAAATTTTTGTTACATTAAATTATTTGACAAAAATAATTATGTAAATGTTTGCATTACTGAATAGAGAATTGAAGAACCTTTATAATGAGCTACCACACGACCCCTGTTCTCATTTAAAAAAATCATCGATTACGTCATCACGCCCAGACGGATGACGTCACTAGTATACCATACACGCCACAATATCATAACTTAAAAATAAAAATCGACCTGTTTCGGGATTTTTCCTTAAAGCCGCCGGTTTACGAAATAACGAATTTGTTCCTTTCATTTGCACCATACTGTCGGTGGAAAATAGTGTCGCGCACGCTTGATTAGCAATTAAAAAACAAAGAAGTTTTGAATATTATATTACAAAAATCTCTTCGGGATTTCATCAATCGATGTTTAAAGAATATCTACCTACCTTGGCAACATTCAAATTTTCAGTTTTTCACATAGTTTTTGAGGGTTAAAAATGGCCGATTTCGCAATTTTTCAATTTTTAATCGCTTATATGTCAAAAACTATCATTTTTAGAGAAAAGTCACTAAGAACCTTTTCTGTTTGGAATGATCCAAAAAACCTAAAAATGCAAAACCTAAAAATGCTTTTTACCATGCAAAAAAATAACTTTAGGAAAAAAACAAAAAAAAAACGTTTAAAAAATTTTTGACCACCTTTTGGTCCTGGCAACATGCAAATTTGTTAAAAGGAGTTCTTTTTCAGTAAGATTGTGCAAAAAATCCGAATTAGAATATTTTTCCTAGCGGATGCGCAGTGGCTTTCTGGACTATATGTTAAACTCCTAATAAAAAGTGTTACCGCTATGGACCATCGTAAAATTCTACACGTGTTATTATTTTGTTTAGGTCACTATTATAAAATTGGGTTTGCTATTAGAACGCATACCATGCCACTAGTACCAAACAAAAATAGAAATATTTAGTAGTTTATGGAACGTTTTTATAGAAGTGAATGATAATTATGCATCATGCAATATTTTTAAGATAAAGCTGTCTTATAAAACTTGGAGAACGTAGAAAACAAAATTTTAATACATTATTGTTTCCTATAATGCACAAAATGTTAAAGGTGGTACACAAAATGATATGAAAATGAAACATTTTGGATGCTTTGCACACAGAATAAATAAACTTTATTGTGAACGATGGTTTAAAGGATGAGGAAATCAGCCACAATTTAACTTAAAAAATGATTTTATTGACGTTTCGGCTTCCACCTCAGATGTTGTTATCAAAAGTGAGGAAATCATTAAAAATTTAACCAAAATAAAAAAAACCATAGCCATTTTAAAAAGAGTTCTACAAGCAACTGCTAAACTTTTAGATTTTCAGAAAATCCAGGAAATGGGAATCCTCTCAAATTACTGCAAGATGTTTAAACACGTTGTAATTCGACATTTTATATGTTGGAAATATGTACTATTCAGCTAGAAGAAATTGTTAAGGCTATTATAGGCAAAACAAATATGTACATAAACACTAGTTCAACAATGCATGAGTGGAATGTTATTAAACTGTCTATAAACTGTCGATTTCAACTTTTCTTGGCACAATAAGGTTTCGACTAATTCCTTTTAAGGTTCCAACAAATGCGGAAATAGCACAGAAAATAGAATCGCTCTTATTGCAGAAAAACTTGGAATGGAACAAAAAGATAAAGGATTTACGCCTCAAATTTTATTAGAACATGAGAAAACATCTGCAGATCCGGATGATATTATGGGATCGCAGGATCAGCCACGAGGCAATAATAGAAATGCAAAGATTTAGGGAATGTGATCGGTTGCCGCGAACTGAAGATTCGTTAAAATGGTGGAGAGAAAATAAATATATTTTTCCTTATCATGCACAAGTAGCTCAAGAATGCCTTAGTGTCATTGGAACATCAGTGCCTTGCGAACGGTTATTTTCCAAAGCTGGTCTAATTATTTCTGATTGAAGAACTCGAGTTAATTATAAAACGGTTAAAAGGTTGCTATTCTGAAATTTTAATTTAAAAGTAACGAATAGTAACTAATAAGTATTTGTAGCAAATACTGGTATTTAAAGTTTACTTTGTAATTAGTTTTTAAGAGGGTAGGCGCAAAATTTCGGGCCAATGATTTTTAAATGCATTTATTTCTTTCGAATCCTAAGAAAACTGATAAGTATTTTTGAAAAATTTAAACGCAGAATAAAATATTACATTATTACCGAGTGTTGAAAGTCCCTGAAAACCTCTATAATATGTATTTAATAAGTTAAAAGGATGAAAAGAAGAGAAAATTGAGTGTGATTTTTAATTTCCAATATCTCATTCAAATGACACTTTTTTTATTCTAATGGACTTTTGGCCCTCGATAATAATGTAATCTTTCATTCCGCGTTTAAATTTTTCAAAAACACTTATTAATTTTCTTAAAATTCGAAAAAAAATGAATGCATTGAGAAAGCATTGGTCCGAAATTTGGCGCCTATGTTCTTGTTAGATATTCTATTAGCAATTAAGACAGTGAAAAAAAAAAACATCAAACCTAATTTTATAATCATGACCTAGACCAGTGGTTCCCAAAGTTTTTTAGTTCGCGGCGCACTTAATAAACTAGAATTTTTCCGCGGCGCCCTGAGTCAAAATATTGATTTAACGTCTAACTTTAACTGTAGTTAATACGGTTTCTGTTGCAGTTGATATGGTTAGGTTAATTGAATAATAATGAAACATACTTTAAATTCACAAACAATTTATTGAAAAAATAATTACAGTAATTAATGGGATAAATGAGCTTGTTCTTGTTCATTACACAACTTTTCAAATCTCGGAATCAAACTGGACACAGCTACCCTCATTTCTTGTTCCACGTTAATTTTCGCACGGTATTTACTTTTTATTACAGCGACCGCCGAAAACCCAGCTTCGCACAAATAGGATGTTGCAAATGGAATTAAGATGCGCAGAGCTTTACCACTCAGCAGCGGATATTCATCTTTTACTGATATCCAAAAATCAGTTAGTTCCGTGCAGCCAAACTTTGTCTTCAACGTATTGTCGCAAGCCAAATCAATGAGATTTTCTTCTTCTAATGAAGTAAATTCAGAAGGAGCTTCCGCTCTAAATGGATCTTGAATCCATGCAAACTGATCGATATTATCAGCTTGAAAGTATTTTTCGAACCATTTGATAAGCTCTGATAAGTGATCCGCAAAAATAGATTTAATATTGCAAGAGATATTAACTTCATTGGAGATAATAAACTCCTGCAACAAGGGACAACAATCATTGATATTATTATCATTAATTTTTCTCTTCCATACTTCTAATTTTTTTCTGAAAGCTGAAATCTTCTCCGCCAATTTTAAAATGTGCGTGTTGCGGCCTTGCAGGGAGAGATTCAACGCATTCAACTTTTCAAAGATATCACATAAGTATGCTAGTTGAATCAAAAAATCCGTTTCTACAAAGTACTTGGCATACTGGTGTTTTTCTTCTTCAAGAAAAATGTACATTTCTTGCCGTAATTGGAACGTACGAGACAAAACATTACCACGAGAGAGCCATCGTGAGTGGCAGTAGTATAACAGAGACGTGTGTTCTGCACCCATATCCTCACACATTTTTTTGAAAAACCTTGCTTTCACCGGCCTAGTTTTTATATAATTTACCACAGTTACCACACGTTCTAAGACCAAATTTAGTGAAGGACTCAGATTCTTTGACGCAAGCGCTTCTCTATGAATGATGCAATGGGTCCATACTGAATCCGGAGCTTTGTTTCGAACAAGCGCCTGTAATCCTCCATAACGTCCAGACATTGAACGACCACCATCAGTGCAAACACCATTGCACTTTGTCCACTCCAAATTGTTTTCAACCACAAATGTATTCAGGATCTCGAACAAGTCTTGCGCCTTTGTACTTGCAGTGATTTTTTTACAAAACAGAAGATCCTCCACAATGGTATTATCATCCAAGAACCTTATGTAACAAATCAAGTGTGCATCTTTACTAGAATCTGTTGCCTCATCCAACTGTAACGCAAATTCACTTTATTTTATTTTTTCAATTATTTGATCATTAAGATCCTCCGCCATACGCTGAATTCTGCGACTGATGGTGTTGTTAGATAAAGGCACCGCTGAAAGAAGTTTTCCCGCAGATTCTCCGATCATAATGTTTACCAAATCTACAGCAGCCGGTAGAATTAATTGTTCTGCGATTGTGTGGGGCTTTTTACACTTTGCAACTTTATACGCAACCTTGTATGATGCCACCAAAGCATTTTTAGGTATCGACAAATGCTTGGAAAAGTTACCTTTTTGTTGCTTCAAATCATTTAACTTCCTGGTAAAAAAGCTACGAGGTTTGTCAGCAAAGTTTGGATGATTGGCTTCCAAGTGGCGTTTTAACTTACTTGGAAGCATGCATTCTGGAGCCAAAAGTTTCAGGCACAATACACATGGTGGTCTCTCTTCATCATTGACGTTTGTTGATTTAAAGCCAAAATCCAAATAGCTGTCATCATATTTACGGTATTTTCGTTTCTTCACGACTCTACCACTAGTTTGTGGTGCATCCACTTTATTTTTAGAACCACCTTGTTTATTTAAATTCAAAAACTTTTCCATTTTTACAGCAACTTTTGTACACAAGTAGGTGAAAGAACCCTGTTTATATTCACACTGATAAATGAAACGATGCGAACAGTATGAAACTACAAATTCAACTAACTTAAATTTAGATAAGTAAAAATTCATAGTTTTAAAATGTGCACGTGCAAAGAGACAATTGTATTTGCCGACCGGCAGTGATTTATGGCCTGTCGGTCCGAAGTCAATTTACAGTAGTAGAGAATTGTTTCGTGGAATTTAAAATATCGAGGATATATTGTCGGCATCAAATAAAATTACTAATAACTGAACTCGTTTATCATGGGAAACATTTTTATATAGGTATATTTTAAAAGTTAAAAAGTTGTCATAACAACTTTAGTTTAATGTTTAATACTTGAAGGTAATTATGTCTAATATTGGAAGAAAACTTTCGCTGCGCCCCTGTAGTCGAGCCACGGCGCCCCAGGGCGCCGCGGTGCACAGTTTGGGAAGCACTGACCTAGACAAAATAATAACACGTGTTGAATTTTATGAAATGACAACATTTTTAATTAGGAGTTTAAAATACGACTATTTTGTTGATCTGTTAAATCACAATCACAGATAAAAATCACGATCAGTTACATTTGATTGCAAATACTTAGTTTAGCCCACCTCTAGGTCAGAATCAGGTATAAGGATTATTATAGGTCCGGCTCCTATTTAAGGGTCCGCATCGCGCCAAAGAATAGAACCGAACCGACCTGACTACATGCAGAAGGCGATTGCAGATCCTTCTAGCTTTCTATGCATACGCGGTACGAATAGATTATTATTTTAAGTTTATGGATATGTATTTAAAACATATTTTTTCACCTAAAATATTGAATATAGCTATTTCTCTGTGGCGTTTATGTAATTTATTATTCTAAATGCGAAATAAGCCACAATTTAACTTAAAAAATGATTTTATTACCTTTTATTTCGAACGTCGTTGTCAAAATACAAAATATTGATAAATTAAACAAAAATGTTGTTGCTTGGTAAAAAAAATCTTCTAATAATTGCCGATATGAATGAGTTAGATTAAATTATATTATTAGAAAAATTTTTTTTACTAAGCAACAAGATTTTTGTTTAATTTATTAATACTTTGTATTTTGACAACGAGGTCCGAAGTGGAGGTCGAAACGTTAACAAAATCATTTTTAAGTTAAATTGTGGCTTATTTCCCATTTAGAATAATAAATTACACAAACGCCACAAAGAAATAGCTTTAGAACAATATACATAATATGTATAATGCCAATCATCATTATCCATAAATAGGTACACATGAAATATTTAGCACTATAAGTATTAAAATAAATATTTAAGGTTAAATTATATGTTTTAAATACATATCCATAAACTTATAAAAATAATAACCCATTCGTACCGCTTATGCATAGAAAGCTAATAGAAGGATCTGCAATCGCCTTATCTGTGCATGTAGTGGGTTCGGTTCGGTTCTATTCCTTGTAGTCTAAGAGCTAGTGAACCCTCCGACTAACGGTCGTCCTGTAAGGCTAGAAATTTTTCTAGTGATAATTCATAGCACACCAAGGCTAAAAACCATGACCTGGCAGGCATCAGCGGTGCACGTGTATCTACCAGGTGAATCGAAAAGTGCAAATTTAGGGGGTAAAATAAACTTTCTCCTGTAAGGTTTAAATTTAAGTATGTGTTTGAGTAAGTCATTTAGAAGAAATGTGTACAATGACAGGCGATTCTGAAGAGCATAAGACCTTGCCAGGCGAGGGGAAAGATTAGGGGTTTTTCCTAAAATAATTTTTTTTGCATCGAACAAATTTTTTTTTAAGTTTTTTGAATCATTCCAAACAGAAAAGGTCTTTAGTGATTTTTCTCGTAAGTTAATAGTTTTTGTTATATAAGCGATTGAAAATTTTGAAAATTGCGAAATCGGCCATTTTTAACCCTAAATCCAGAGGCGGCTTTACCTATTGTGCAGGCAGGGGGTGCGGTGCACACGGGCGCCGAGCGCCAAAGAGCGGATCCTTTACTTTGTTTCAACATAAAATATGCTTTAAAACGATTAATGAAAAATTACATTGGCACTTAAGCGCGATTTATAGATTGCCGTCCGCCCGGCTGTTCGTCCAACGGACGGGTGGCAATTTGGATTTGGGTAGGTTGTTCTGACGCCGTGAATACCTATTGGCTCCCGACATAATTTAATATTGCACTATTGCATCTGGATCTTTGTTTACATTACAAGCGTACCTAATACCCTCTAATATATTAGATAGGTAGGTATTGAACTGTAATTTAGTCCAGACAAATTAATATATTTTTTTGCCAACAAAAATGAGATTTTTCAACCAAATAATGTTTCAAATATTATGTGCAAAATAATTTTTAATTGGCTTCTGCTAATGAGCTTGGTTTTTTTTGTCATTAAAGTAGAAAAATTTTAAATTTCACTCATTAAATCATTATCGTCCAGTTATCGTCTTAATTATTTTAACTGTACTAATATCCGTCGACTAATTCTGAACGATTAATGGGTTGTTAAAACATTTTATCTGTAGCGGCTTCTGGAATATCTTAAAAATATCGAATTTCATTGATAAAATGCGCATATCCGACCGATCTTCGCTTCGATCATACCTATTCGACTATTTCATTTTGACTGCGCGTCTACCAAAGGGCGCCAGGGCATCGACTGCACACGGGCGCTACATGGGCTAGAGCCGCCTCTGCCTAAATCGGACATTTATCTAAAAATTTCAAAGTTGCCAAGGTAGGTAGATATTCTTTAAACATTGATTGATGAAATCCCAAAGGGTTTTTTGCAATACGATATCGGAAACTCCTTTGTTTTTTAATTGTTAATCAAGCGGGCGCGACACTGTAGTATAAGTGAGGACATTTGAGTTGACAGGTCGATTTTTATTTTTAAATTAGGACTTTTTGGCATATATATAATACTAGTGACGTCATCCATCTTAGCGTGATGACGCAATCGATATTTTTTTTAAATGAGAGTAGGGGTTGTGTGATAGCTCATTTGAAAGGTTACTTAACTCTTTATTCACTAATATAAACATTAACATAATTATTTATACAGGGTGTACAAAAAAAATTTTTTTATTAAATTAACTTTGATTAAATTTGACAAATAGAAGAATTTTTTTTGTACACCCTGTATACATAATTATGTTAATGTTTATATTACTGAATAGAGAATTAAATAACCTTTCAAATGAGCTATCACACAACCCCTACTCTTAATTAAAAAAATCATTGATTACGTCATCACGCCCAGATGGATGCCGTCACTAGTATTATATATATGCTAAAAAGTCCTAATTAAAAAATAAAAATCGACCTGTCTCGAGGATTTCTCTTGAAATTTGCCCATTCTCGAGATAATGAGTTTATGCAAACTCAAACGTCCTCACTTATACTACAGTGTCGCGCCCGCTTGATTAGCAATTAAAAAAACAAAGGGGTTTTCGATATTTTATTGCAAAAAAGTCTTCGGGATTTCATCAATCAATGTTTAAAGAATATCTACGTACCTTAGCAACATTGAAATTTTTAGATAAATGTCCGATTTAGGGTTAAAAATGGCCGATTTCGCAATTTTCAATCGCTTATATAACAAAAACTATTAAAAGAGAAAAATCACTAAAGACCTTTTTTGTTTGGAATGATTCAAAAAGCCTAAAAAAAATTTGTTCGATGCAAAAAGAAGAATTTTAGGAAAAACCCCTAATCTTTCCCCTCGCCTGGCAAGGTCTTATGCTCTTCAGAATCGCCTGTCATTGTACACATTTCTTCTAAATGACTTACTCAAACAAATACTTAAATTTAAACCTTACAGGAGAAAGTTTATTTTACCCCCTAAATTTGCACTTTTCGATTCACCTGGTAGATACACGTGCACCGCTGATGCCTGCCAGGTCATGGTTTTTAGCCTTGGTGTGCTATGAATTATCACTAGACAAATTTCTAGCCTTACAGGACGACCGTTAGTCGGAGGGTTCACTAGCTCTTAGACTATTGGCGCGGTGCGGACCCTTAAGTCCGATTATCTACTTTCGGCTCATTCGGCTGGGCTCGCTATTTTAGTAAACTCCTAAAAAGAGAGATAGAAGTATGAGGTTCTAGTTCAAAGATATTTTCTACATGCCAATGTTAATGTTGCTACGATTTCTGGTTTTAATGTCTGGAACTTTTATATTGGTCCACTATCTCAAATGCAGTTCAAACACTGTGTCTTAAAAACCTATGTTCCCTTTTTCTTTGATTTATACTGTATACCACACATAACATTTCAGGACCTTCTTGCGAATATTCATCGACAGATTTCTGTTACATCAAACTTGTTTCCAGGTCATAAAATCCTTACGTGATATTTCGATCCTAGTTATTATCTCTTCATCAGAGTCAAAATTTACATTTGACCAGCTGCCAAGGTATTTAAAATGGTTTACCCGTTCTATCTCTTCTCCATTAATAGAAATCAGACCTTGATTTATACTAATCTTTTCAACTGCCATCCACTTTGTCTTTGAAATATTGATTTTAAGGCTTGTAAATTTTCTGCAAGAATGGCTGTATTATCAGCGTATCTGATATTGTTGATTAATTCTCCGCCCAGTGTTACTCCCTCTTTTCTGTCATCCAAAGCCTCCCTAAAGATTTCATCAGAGTACAGATTAAAAAGACTGGGTGACAAAACACAACCCTGTCATACTCCACGTTTGATGGGTAGTTTTTCAGTACGACTGTCTCCAACTTGGATAGAGGCTACTTGATTGTAAAAAAAATATTTTACAAGCTGCTAAATATCATCAAAGTTTAACAGGTACGAAAGTCACTAACGTTTTCGGAACCCTAGGATTATTCTTGTTCCACTCTATATGCAAAATCCTTTTCAGGAATTGTACCGTGTATCGCGTGGAACTGGATCTTCTGAGATTCTTTCCGTTCTCACGATGTTAAATATTGTGTATTTTGTCGATCGTACGTTCTCAGGGTTTTAGCGTGGATATCATATCTATTTTCATCTGAGGGACCTTGTTATGTTTATTTTATCTTATACCGTCAAAAGAATTGGAGTCGTAAATTCTTCTATAAGTGTTTCTGGCGACCAAAATATGATGTTTTGGGGTTGGTTTGTTTATATAGTGCATACCGTTGTAGAGATAAGTATCTCTGAGTGTTACCAACGGTTCCAAGTGTTTTTTTTTATGAATTGGCGTTATCCGTGAGAAGAAGGTCATAGGAACTACTAAAATCAGGCTTTTCATGGGAAAAGTAGGCGGTACGAACTATTGAGATCTGTTTGTTTATTCTCATCAGAATTGGACGAGCTGTTTTGGTGTGCGTCAGAGGGTTTAACCCAGAGCGTAATTTTAAAGTTTCTATTGGTCAAGATTTTGATTGAGTGTCTTAAGTCTGTAATTGGTCGTTGAATTGTTGATGGGGAAGATCGAATGATTTTTGGAAGGTGCGTTTGGTTTAGTAATCTTGTCTTGAATTGGGACTAGACAGGAGTCACGTTTGGAGTGTGAAGAGTTAGGTTTGAGCCGTCAAGAAGTCAAGTTGAGCTAGCCTCAGAAGGTCTGTCCTGTACCTGAAAGGTGGAAGTTTCAGTTTCTTTGAGTATAGTGAAGTTATTGTGCAATTTTATTGCAGAATTTTCATTTTCTTTTTGGTAATCACGATCTCTATTTGTAACACCGTAAGAGATCACAGATTTAATTTCATTTTGTTTCAATAAAAAAATGTTTGATTTGCAAAATATAATTTTATTATTTGTCTTTTCCTTCTCTCTTGTTTCGTAAGTACAACCACGAATTTTCTGAGTAAAGACATATAAGGGTAAAGACAGATAAGGTAAGTCACGCCATAAGTATTTTGTATTGACTATGTTTTTGTTTAATTTTTGAGTTAGTTTTCTTTTACGTTTCTATTTTTGTATTTTTTTGGTTCCCATAAGGTAACCGGTGACGCCCAATGTTTTATTTCTTTTATTTGACATTCTTATTTGGTTTTTCTATTTTTTATTTCTAAGCTAATAAGTGCATATTAATAACATCCCGTTAAGAACCTCCCCATATCTCTTCCGATTCTGAGCAAACGTGGACTTGTAATCCAAATTGTGTAACACGTTAAATTCCCTTATGACATATCAACATCGTGTCAAATTATATTTTCCATTAATGTTACAAAAATATCGCCCTTTCTTAGGCATGTTACAAAGTTAAAAAAAGTTAGCTACCTGGAACACATAATGAGAAACGAAAAGTACCGCCTCGGCAACTGATCATCCAGGATAAGATTGAAGGAAAACGGATTCCTGATAGGCGCCAGATTTCATGGCTTAGAAATATCAGAGACTGGACCGGCCTAGATTCAACATCCTTGTTTAGAGCCGCATTAGACAGAGACGGATTTGTCAGTGTAGTCGCTAGCCTCTACTAAAGGAGACATTACCACAAGAAGAAAGAAATATTTCTATGTTTATATCTCACACTCAAACAATATTTGGTTTACTTACGAATCTGGGCAGTTGACAAAAATTTCTTCAATTAATCCAAAGTCATTTAACTGCATTGCTAATCTCAGTGCCTGGGGATACTGATCAAACTTTCTAAACAGTAAAAGAGCAGTCTGCAGTAGAGTAGTATTCTCAGGATCTGCCACATAGGGTACACAGCTGTAAATAAAACATGATACAATATCAATACTAAATAAATCGCATCAAATCAATGTATAAAAATAAATAATCAAAAATACTGTGTATACCAAATATTCTTAGACATAGAGAATATGCAAAGAGATTTTCAAATGCAAAATGCAGCTAGAGATAACGAGAAGACCCACATAATTCCTAGATATTTACAGTTGGCTATAAGAAATGACGAAAAATCGCACAAATTGCTACCAGGAGTTACCATTGCACAAGGTGGAGTATTGCCTAATATACAAGCAGTACTGTTACCTAAGATTCTGATTTTGAATGATTATAACATAAAACTCCAGGTGACGAGTTCCATCCTGGGCACCAGGTACCTTGGAGACCATCACTGTCATGAAATTCATGCTCAGCCATTCCCAAAACTCCCAAATAATGGTTATTGATTGATTTTGAATGATTAGAACATAAAACTCCAGGTGACGAGTTCCACCTTGGGCACCAGGTACCTCGGAGACCATCGCGGTGATGAAATTCATGTTCAGCGACCCCCAAAACTCCCAAATAATTGTATGATTAGAACATAAAACTCCAGGTGACGAGTTCCATCATGGGCACCAGGTACCTTGGAGACCATCACTGCCATGAAATTCATGCTCAGCGACCCCCAAAACTACCAAATAATGGTTATTGACTGATTTTGAATGATTAGAACATAAAACTACAGCTGACGAGTTCCACCTTGGGCACCACGTACCTCGGAGACCATCGCTGTGATGAAATTCGTGTTCAGCGACCCCCAAAACTACCAAATAATGGTTATTGACTGATTTTGAATGATTAAAACATAAAACTCCAGGTGACGAGTTCCACCTTGGGCACCAGGTACCTCTGAGACCATCGCTGTGATGAAATTCGTGTTCAGCGACCCCCAAAACTCCCAAATAATTGTTATTGACTGATTTTGAATGATTAGAACACAAAACTCCAGGTGACGAGTTCCACCTTGGCACCAGGTACCTCTGAGACCATCGCTGTCATGAAATTCGTGTTCAGTGACCCCCAAAACTACTAAATAATGGTCATTGACTGATTTTGAATGATGGGCACCACGTACCTCAGAGACCATCGCTGTGATGAAATTCGTGTTCAGCGACCCCCAAAACTACCAAATAATGGTTATTGACTGATTTTGAATGACTAAAACATAAAACTACAGCTGACGAGTTCCACCTTGGGCACCAGGTACCTCGGAGACCATCGCTGTGATGAAATTCGTGTTCAGCGACCCCCAAAACTACCAAATAATGGTTATTGACTGATTTTGAATGATTAAAACGTAAAACTCAAGGTGACGAGTTCCACCTTGGGCACCAGGTACCTCTGAGACCATCGCTGTGATGAAATTCGTGTTCAGCGACCCCCAAAACTCCCAAATAATTGTTATTGACTGATTTTGAATGATTAGAACATAAAACTCCAGGTGATGAGTTCCATCCTGGGCACAAGGTACCTTGGAGACCATCACTGCCATGAAATTCATGCTCAGCGACCCCCAAAACTACCAAATAATGGTTATTGACTGATTTTGAATGATTAGAACATAAAACTCCAGGTGACGAGTTCCACCTTGGGCACCAGGTACCTCTGAGACCATCGCTGTCATGAAATTCGTGTTCAGCGACCCCCAAAACTACCAAATAATTAATATTGACTGATTTTGAATGATTAGAACATAAAAGTCCAGGTGACGAGTTCCACCTTGGGCACCAGGCACCTCTGAGACCATCGCTGTGATGAAATTCGTGTTCAGCGACCCCCAAAAACTCCCAAATAATTGTTATTGACTGATTTTGAACGATTAGAACATAAAACTCCAGGTGACAAGTTCCATCCTGGGCACCAGGTACCTTGGAGACCATCACTGCCATGAAATTATGCTCAGCGACCCCCAAAACAACCAAATACAGTGGAACCTCGATAACCCGGATTAATCGGGACCGCGGCCGATCCGGGTTATCGAAAATCCGGGTTAGCCGGAGAATATAGTAAAAATTAATAAATAACCTCCATTATAATTACAAAAACATGAAACACATATGCACAGTACACATCTAAATTACGTATAGTTGTATAGAGTGTAGAGTTTTGTTCATTTCTTGGTAAAAAACTCAGTCATACTGTAGAGATGTACCGACACCATAATATGGTAGGTCTGGATCCCGCGTACGAAAAAAAAGTTGATAAATAGCAAGCTGAAAATTTGTTATTAGCTTAAGGGTGTCTAGTCGGACAAACATTAATATATGGGAACACTGGAACAGGGGAAGTTTTAACTGTGGAACAGGCTAAAAATTTGGAACGGTCAGACCACGAAAACGGCACATGTATTTTGTCCGACAGAACAGACTTAAACTCTCCGAACAGAGATTAAACTCTCATGCAAAAATCAGACTGCTATTTATCACCAAATTGGCGTTTTAATGAGTGGAACATGTAGAATATGTCAAATGACAGGAATTATGACAGGTGATAAATAGCAGTCTGATTTTTGCATGAGAGTTTAATCTCTGTTCGGAGAGTTTATGTCTGTTCTGTCGGACAAAACAAATGTGCCATTTTCTTGTTCTGACCGTTCCAGATTTTTTACCTGTTCCACAATTAAAACTGCCCCTGTTCCAGTGTTCTCATATATCAAAGTTTATCCGACTAGACACCCTTAAGCTATTAACAAATTTTTAGCTTGCTATTAATCAACTTTTTTTTCATACGCGGGATCCAGACCTATGGTATCATAATATCATATTATGATGCTGCAATAAATTTATTTTAAAGATTCGCCTTTATCAATCCTACCTAATGTTTCTAGTTTCTTTTCCATTGTCACAACATTTTTACGTTTTGTTAACATTACAGTTTTGTTACCATTACGTAGACAAAAATCAGGCAAACACAATCTGAAGCACGATTACAGAACGGAAGTGATTAAAAACAATGTTGTTATTTAAGAACAGACTAAGGCCATTGTTTTAAAAAAGAATTTTTAAATAGTCACGTCTATTTTAAACAATGCTAAGACAGTTTGACATAAATAACGGAAAAGGAATACAGACAGGTGCCTGTTCTTTCCGATAAGCTGAGACGGTCGCTCTGCCTGCCGCCGTGTGCATGAATCATTTTTACTGTTGTACATACTTATATGTGTTCAAATTACACAAATACACATTATCTCTCAAATATTATTTGACCTACATACATTTTTATTTGATAAAATTGTTAAATTGTTTATTTGTTAAATTTTTGTCTGATGAAAATCGGTCCGGGTTAGCCGGACTTCCGGGTTATCGGGGGCCGACTTATCAGGGTTCCACTGTAATGGTTATTGACTGATTTTGAATGATTAGAACATAAAACTCCAGGTGACAAGTTCCACCTTAGGCACCAGGTACCTCTGAGACCATCGCTGTCATGAAATTCGTGTTCAGTGACCCCTAAAACTACTAAATAATGGTCATTGACTGATTTTGAATGATTAGAACATAAAACTACAGGTGATGAGTTCCACCTTGGGCACCAGGTACCTCGGAGACCATCGCTGTGATGAAATTCGTGTTCAGATACCTCCAAAACTCCCAAATAATTGTTATTGACCGATTTTGAACGATTAGAACATAAAACTCCAGGTGACGAGTTCCACCTTGGACACCAGGTACCTTGGAGACCATCACTGCCATGAAATTTATGCTTAGCGACCCCCAAAACTACCAAATAATGGTTATTGACTGATTTTGAATGATTAGGACATAAAACTCCAGGTGACAAGTTCCACCTTGGGCACCACGTACCTCTGAGACCATCGCTGTCATGAAATTCGTGTTCAGTGACCCCTAAAACTACTAAATAATGGTCATTGACTGATTTTGAATGATTAGAACATAAAACTACAGGTGATGAGTTCCACCTTGGGCATCAGGTACCTCGGAGACCATCGCTGTGATGAAATTCGTGTTCAGATACCCCCAAAACTCCCAAATAATTGTTATTGACTGATTTTGAACGATTAGAACATAAAACTCCAGGTGACGAGTTCCACCTTGGACACCAGGTACCTTGGAGACCATCACTGCCATGAAATTCATGCTCAGCGACCCCCAAAACTACCAAATAATGGTTATTGACTGATTTTGAATGATTAGAACATAAAACTCCAGGTGACGAGTTCCACCTTGGGCACCAGGTACCTCTGAGACCATCGCTGTCATGAAATTCGTGTTCAGCGACCCCCAAAAACTACCAAATAATGAATATTGACTGATTTTGAATGATTAGAACATAAAATTCCAGGTGACGAGTTCCACCTTGGGCACCAGGTACCTCTGAGACCATCGCTGTGATGAAATTCGTGTTCAGCGACCCCCAAAAACTCCCAAATAATTGTTATTGACTGATTTTGAACGATTAGAACATAAAACTCCAGGTGAGAAGTTCCATCCTGGGCACCAGGTACCTTGGAGACCATCACTGCCATGAAATTTATGCTCAGCGACCCCCAAAACTACCAAATAATGGTTATTGACTGATTTTGAATGATTAGAACATAAAACTCCAGGTGACAAGTTCCACCTTGGGCACCAGGTACCTCTGAGACCATCGCTGTCATGAAATTCGTGTTCAGTGACCCCTAAAACTACTAAATAATGGTCATTGACTGATTTTGAATGATTAGAACATAAAACTACAAACGATGAGTTCCACCTTGGGCACCAGGTACCTCGGAGACCATCGCTGTGATGAAATTCGTGTTCAGATACCCCCAAAACTCCCAAATAATTGTTATTGACTGATTTTGAACGATTAGAACATAAAACTCCAGGTGACGAGTTCCACCTTGGACACCAGGTACCTCGGAGACCATCGCTGTCATGAAATTCGTGTTCAGTGACCCCTAAAACTACTAAATAATGGTCATTGACTGATTTTGAATGATTAGAACATAAAACTACAAATGATGAGTTCCACCTTGGGCACCAGGTACCTCGGAGACCATCGCTGTGATGAAATTCGTGTTCAGATACCCCCAAAACTCCCAAATAATTGTTATTGACTGATTTTGAACGATTAGAACATAAAACTCCAGGTGACGAGTTCCACCTTGGACACCAGGTACCTCGGAGACCATCGCTGTCATGAAATTCGTGTTAAGTGACCCCCAAAACTACCAAATAACGGTTATGGATTGATTTTGAATGATTAGAACATAAAACTACAGGTGACGAGTTCCACCTTGGGCACCAGGTACCTCGGAGACCATCGCTGTCATGAAATTCGTGTTCAGTGACCCCCAAAACTACTAAATAATGGTCATTGACTGATTTTGAATCATTAGAACATAAAACTATAGGTGACGAGTTCCACCTTGGACACCAGGTACCTCGGAGACCATTGTTGTCATGAAATTCGTGTTCAGCGTGTAACGTGATCGTTGCGTTTGTTGCTCCAGGTAACAAAAATTCAGCCGAAGACAGAAGGTTCGCTTTTTTAAAACATTTATTTAAGAATCAAAACATTACAAATGATAAGATAATTAGCCTTAATTACTACTCGTTAATTTCGATAATAAAATATATTACGTATAGAAATTACGTATCGAACATTAGGTTCGGATTGATGTGACGATATCTGGTACATGAATGAATACTACCGACGATCGCGTGGATTTATTAATTACATTTATTAATATGAAACGGACATATAAGGAGAGGAAATCTCGCTCATTTCGCCAGCGGAAAAGACATGTAGGGAAATACGATCAACGCTCGTAAAAGGATAAGCAAAAGGAAAACCGTCGGATTCGTTCAACACACCAAAACGACGGCGGAAAATAGGATAACTTACCGCTTATACCTCGTTATTGTTTATTATTCTTCGATCAACGCTCCAAGTATAATAATCAACTAGGCTTTTCGTTCCGACTTTTATATCGTCCGAGACGGTACAAAAACACGTTTTACTTAATTCATTGACGTACTCTAGACGATAAAATTATATTATCGTCACAAGCGACCCCCAAAACCCGGAGTATAAAAATTGTACTAATTTCTGTCAATATGTATTTCCCGAGTTCTAAATTTTTCATTTTCCATCTCTTCGAAATGTATGTACTTCGAAAATTCATTTTTCTTATGCACAAAATGCAATTTTTATCTCCCGGAGATTAATTAAGTTAACAAAATTTCCTGACACTCTCGAATTGAATGCAAAAAGTTGCACGACGATTCATCTTACTGCACACAATTCCTAAGATTTGGGCTTTTTAGTGCTTCGTTGATTCGCCTATTAATTTTATGACATGTAATTAATTAGGGTTTTAAATTTTAGTATTATAATTTTGTATTTCAATTGGGCAATAGTTCCTTGTCAAATAAATAATTTTTAAGCTGTCAATTATTAAGCAAGATTTAAGAACATTTTTATCTTTAAAAATAACAGAAAAAATTCAGTAAATTCCATATTCTTACCTGGTGAGATATAAGCACACTCTATGGTAGATGTTTTCATCAACATACTGTTCTAGTAGATCAAGCCTTTCAATTTCCATAAGCAAGTCACATGCTTCTGCTTCTGCATTGTGTGCCATATTATATGGCACAATTTGTTTTGTTAGTAAGATAAGTTTTTCCCTAATTTCAGTGTTCACTATAAAATCAGTCTCGGCCCATTCTCCTGCAATCTCTCCTGCCAAATGCCTAAAATATATTAACAAGTTTAGTTTCAAGTATATTAGACAATCAAATTATACAACAAGTAATGACTTTTAAATACCTGGGAATTAATATATCAACCGACAACAATATCGAAGAAGAGTTAAAAGAGCAAATTATTAAAGCCAGTAGAACGGCCGGAAGCCTAAATGACACAATTTGGAGAAACAAACACCTAAGATTGGAAACAACGGCACTAATATATAAGTCAGTTATTAGGCCAGTTATGACGTACACGGCCGAAACAAGACTATACAAGCAAAACACGAAGACCTCTGGAGACCAACGAAATGAGGATCTTAAGAAGGATTACTGGAAAAGGACTACAGGAAAGGGTAACAAGTGAGGAAATCAGACGCATATGTCGGGTAGACAATATAAATACCTGGGTAAAGAACAGAAAAGAAGAGTGGTCCGAGCACATAAGCAGGATGTTTGAATCAAGAATAGTAAAAATAGCCAGGGACAAGTCACCGTTAGGCAGAAGAAGTATAGGACGCCCAAGGAAAAGATGGAATGACAACTTAAGGGCAGAATGAAAGGCACCGTTGAAAAAAAAACAGGCAGTACTGCCTATATAAAAGAAGAAGTGCGAGGGTTAGAACGCACGACGACATTCCAGGTGGCTTTCCAACGTTCGGTGAAATCGCCGCGTTTATGCCGTCCCTCGCTTACAACAACAGACGGCAGCCGTGGCGTCTTTACGCACCCAGTAGTATAGGGAACTTAATGCATCCTTTCATATGATACAGTCTTTCAGTCGCACGAAGATAGTTTACGTGGTTGTTTGGTACATTATTTTCATTTACATTTTGTGGCTGTTTGAAGTAAGTGCATATATTTTATATTATGATGTCTCAGATTGATAGTGAAATATTAATAACATTAATTGAAGCGAGACCTGTTCTTTGGGACAAAACAATAGAAATATATCAAATATATAAATATAGAAACTTCCCGAGAAATACTTGGAATGGTGTATGCCGTGCACTTAACAGTGAATTTGACGAATTAGGTGATAAAGAAAAAATACATTTGGTAAGTACAGCAAAATTAATTATATGTTACTGATAACAACAGTGATTAAAACTGCTGGGTATATTATAATAAACTTTATTTTACATAGTTGCAATTAACGTTGAGTATAGAGGGTGGTCAATCAATAAGTGTGAATATAAAAATATATAAATCGTATCTTTTTGCGTTCATAGGATGCACCCAATGAATTCGGTTCCTCTTATTTCTCTTTCTTCGACGATAAAGTAACCACAACGCTATAATTTGATTTCGCCCCATATAATATAACTGTACCTTTTATTCTACGAAATTATATTTAGTTTTATAGGGTAAACGACTCGGCGAAGACTGGAGCCGTCATGTCTTGTGTGAAATTATCTAAAAACAACATTTAAAACGAGGGGAACAGCATTTAAAAATGAGTGGATGACGGAGGGTCTTTTAAATTCTGTACATAAAAAACATAGATTGTAATGTTGTTCTGAAGCTATTTCCTTGTAGCATTTTTGTAATAAACTATTGTAAATGGAAAATAAGCCATAATATAACTTAAAAATGATTTTATTAACGTTTCGACGCCCAAATCGGATGTCGAAACGTTAATAAAATCATTTTTTTAGTTAAATTGTGGTTTATTTCCCAGTTACAATAGTTGATTACAAATCAGTGGCAGCTCGTGGCTTTAGGGACAGGGTCGGCAAGGTTTTGTCTCCTCAGATAGGTATGCCATCTAATTGAAAGGCTTCAATTTCATAGAAGATTTTTGGTTTTTGTTTCTTTTTTTGTTTTTTCCTATAAATTTAGAAACTAAACCTGTTTATAAATTAACTCTAGTCTATGTTGTTTCGAAGTAGCAAAATGGGTTATAACGTCATGGTAAAATTTATTATTGTTTTGGAGAGGTTTTAAAAGTTTTTTTCTATTGACATTTGAGACAAGTTTGACATTCTCTCTTGTTTCTTGGTGTTTCGACAATACGTTTTGACTCTTTTGAGACAAGAGAAATCCCGTTCATTTGAGGCAGAATTTGCCCATATTTGAGCACAATAATTTATTAATTTCGGGAACAGTTTGTTATACCTAATGAATTGCAGTATATAAAATCAAACATATTTTGTAACTTATCTCACCTTCCGAAAATATTTAGGTCAGCATATAAAACTGTTAATCCATTTTCTTATTTTATTTGATTAAAGAATGATGGATAATTTTTAATGAACTTGTCTAATAGATACAGGGTGTCCCGGAAAATAGTGCGTTCCTTAAAGGCATAGGTAGAAGGCACCATGTAGAACAAAAAGCTCTTATAACATTTTTTTCTAAATGCAAACGTTTGACCAAAAAATTAAAATACATTTTGGTATGCAAATTTAAATCTGACAACTATGTGCGGTACGCAAATTTAAGCATAGACAGTCCCATGTAAATAAATAGAAGACAGATAGTTTTAAAGAATCCTGTTTAATGTCAATACCGAAAATGTTTTCGAATCGTGAGTGTATTACCTATTACGTTATTACGTTGATTATTTATGGCAGATCACTAAATGGGGAGGCATACTATACATATATATTTCTTTCAAAATGTTTTGCCGGTATTTCACGTCCTATGAAGGGTGTTTGTGAAAGTGGGTTACTTGAAACATCTATTTGGTATAATACTTATTTTCAAGTAAGTATAACTTAATTATTTCAGTTCACAAGTAAACAAAGTACTGAGACATTATCTGGTGTATTTAAGTTCCACTGTAAACTATCTAAATCAGTTAAAGCCCTCAGCAATACTCAGCATTCAACACATTTAGTTCACTAGTTCAGTTAAAAGACACTAGTTCAGTTAAAAGATGTGTAATTCGTTTAAAATTATGCAATAGGTATTTCAATATATTTCAAAAGAAAATAATTTTAGTAAACAAATAGTCACAATCACAAACGAGTTCTTATTATCTGTTATTATTCCGTAGTGCGTACGATGTTGACAGTTTATTAAAATTTCCAAACATTAAAATACAGGTATATGGAAAACAATGTTATCTTTTTTTTTGGAAACGGTTAACTTTAGAAAAAAATGGTATAGGACTTTTTTGTTCAAAATGGTGTATTCTCTTCATACCTTAAAGGAACGCACTATTTTCCGGGACACCCTGTATTTTGAAAATTCTTTGGAAATAATTGAGTTATTCTTCCACTCAAAAAGGTCCGGAACATTATTTAAATAATCAAAATGTCAAAAAATGAAGAAAAAATTCGATTTTTTTCTTCGTTTTTTGATTTTAACTTTCAAAGTATTCACTTCTGAGAAAAGTTAGACTGACATAAAAGTTGCGTAATTAAATTTCCTACAATATAGGATTGATTAAAAATTTTAAAAAGTGTCATCCTTGTTGCAAAACAGCAATAATTGCGAAAAAAAAACAAAAAACAAGTATCCGCATTTTACGATTTTAAACCATTTATGCTACACTTACGACCTTCATATTTTAACCAGAAAACCTTTATGATATAATAAAACAATACTGTAAATTTCATTAAGATCGATTCAATAGATTTTGCAAAATAAATTTTGCAACCCAGCTTTTGCAAAAAAATTAATTTTTTCAAAATGTTGCAGTACTGACAATAAAGCAGATAGCAAGTTGAATTTTTTTACATATAGAAGAAAGGTACAGTATTCTTCTATACGTAAAAATAAATTCAACTTGCTGTCTGCTTTATTTTCAGTTCTGTAACATTTTGAAAAAATTAATTTATTTGCGAAAGCTGGATTGCAAAATTTATTCTGCAAATCTATTGAACGGATCTTAATGAAATTCACAGTATTGTTTTATTATATGATATAGTTTTTCTGGGTAAAATTATGAAGGTCCTAAGTGTACCATAAATGGTTGAAAAACGTAAAATGCGAATACTTGTTTTTTATGATTTCTTCGCAATTATTGCAATTTTGCAACAAGGGTGACAATTTTTAAAATTTTTAACTAATCGTATATTGTAGAAAATTTAATTACGCAACTTTTATGTTATGTATGAAAAAAAATCGAATTTTTCCTTCATTTTTATTATTTAAACAATGTTCCGGACCTTTTTGAGTGTGAGTATAACTCAAATATTATTATATGAGTTATTTTCAAGCAATTTCTGCAAACAAATATGAGTCACCTCTCAACGTCCAAATTAATGTACTATCATATTTTTACAGATGTGCCCTGGTCTTTGGTGATTGTTTATCTGCCGTACTTGCCATTCAAATAAATACGGGGAATGTATAATTGGTTGCCTATCGGCTAATATTCCATAGCTTCTTATTACAAGCAAATGGTCAATCTGGGGACGGCTTGCCGAAGCGGGCCTTATAAGAATTCACACAATCGCAATCGGGTGCATGGCTAGGATCATTAATTTGAAAAGTCTCTTACGCACAGCGCACACGGATCACTTAACGTATCGGATCGATCTAATTCTTTTAAAAACAATGAATAAAATTTAGTCTGTATTATCTCACAGATATTATTTTTTATTTCACAGAAACGAATATCATCAACTCTGATTAACTTAAATATTTAAAAAAATCTATAATGTGTCCATAAATGTGTGGGTCGGCACTGCCGACCCTGACAAGCCGCCACTGTTACAAATATCTTAGTACAACAACGATTATAAAAACAAATTAAGAATTTTAATTAAAAACATAAGAAATAGTAACTGACAAAATAGAAATTTCAAATGAATTAAATACGCATTACAGTACGTTAGGACAAAAGTATGGACAAAAAATACCCATTGGTAATGATACATCGTAATTATACATATCAGACATCGTATCATGTACCTACCTCAGCCACAAAGTGTAAATAAAAATAATATACCAAACAACACAGCAAAATATCTTCGCGCGACTCAATTCTTATTCTCGCACGTTCAAAATTCTTATAATGTGAAACAGCACTTAAGGATTGCTGGAAAAGGACCACAGTTTAGGGTAAGAAGTGAGGAAATCGGACGCATAACATGACAATATAAATACCTAGACAATATAAATACCTGGGTAAAGAACAGAAAAGAAGAGTGGAATGAACACATAATCAAGAATAGTAAGAATAGCCAGGGACAAGTATCCGTTAGGCAGAAGAAGTATGGGACGCCCAAGGAAAAGATGGAATGACAACTTAGGGGCAGAATGAAAGGCACCGTTGAAGAAAAACAGGCAGTACTATGCGTTGCAACATAATTTGGATGGAATTCCCCAGATTAAGAGACTGGACCGATATTAAGCACAAAATGACTGTACTCCCTTAATGCTGTAACGAATAGTCACCCTTAGTATTTCGTTACATTAGGTTCAATTTTAAATTCTATCCAAAGTTTAAAGGTACTTTACTAAATGATAAATCTGATTAAATCCGAAATATCTTGCAACGAATAGTACTGCCTATATAGAAGAAGAAGAAATTTAGTTTCAATAAATGTTTGCCCTGGATATCTGTTGAATATTTTTTTAATTATTAATAATGTTTTAAAAATATTGTTTTCCAAAAATTTTGTTGGATTTTTTTAAAAACTTGACGTATTTACTTGTAATAAGGCCAAGCACTTTGTCAATAACCGATTTTTAAAACAATACAATGAATATTTTTAATGGGAAATAAGCCACAATTTTACCAAAAAAATGATGTTTTTAACGTTTCGAAGCCCAAATCGGGTTTCGTTGTCAAAATATAATAATATAAAAATGCCACAAGAAAATAGCTTCAGAACAACATTAATACAATGAATGAATCTGATTTTAAATGGACCACAATAAGAGAGAAGCCCACCCACTTAAAACCCTAGCATTATTTAATACCTTTAACAGGAATTAAGGATAACTTCAGTTTGACATACATTTATTTAGATGTTTCAATTTCCAATTCGGAAATCATAATTTGAGAATCATTTCTGAAGTGGAAATCATCATCATGGCATCTACACTCCTAGCGGTGTGATTGCCGCCCTCTTTGGGCTCTTCCGATTCGTTTGTTGCGGTGAATCAATCCGAATTAACATTTTGGTTTTATAATTGGTTGAGTGACTTGGCATCTTCTACAATTTTCCTCCATTCATTCCTGCTTTTGCTTCTGGTTACCCATTCTCTGACTCCCATCTCCTTAAAGGCGGAAATACATATCCGCGCCGCGAACTCCGCGCCGTGTGTGCGCCGCGCGTTCGTGGCGCGGTTATTGTTCGTTAAAATTTTTCATTTTGACGATCCAGAGGAAACTTACGAACGTTTAGTAATTGTAGATAATCATGTCTCTGTCCTGTACTTCTACTACATCTTATTATGGTATTGTTCTGAAACTATTTTCTTGTGTCATCTTATGCAATTTACTATTTTATGTGGAATAAGCCACAGTTTGGGAACATTTCGGGAACTACCTTTTTCGCTTCCTGGCAACACAAATATAATGGTAGGGGAGCCCAAGCGGGGATTTTTGCAGTTACTCGAGCGCGTTAGATTATCATATGGGGAGAAACGTGGTACCCTGCAGATGTACCTCCACCATATATTGGCTCTTAACACAGGGGAGTTCGTTCAGGGGGGCCCGAAAAAAAATCTATCCTTAAAATATTCGAAATTGTCAGATTAAGATAAGGTAAGTTAAGTACATGCAAAAGAGTCTATATTTCAAAAATATGACGATTTGAGCGGGGCGTACGGAAATGGGCGAGTCAAAAAGTTTCACAAAAAAAAGCGAATATTTCGCAAAATGAACGTCAGATTGAAAAACTAAAAACTACGTTTTCAATATTTTTCAAAAATCTATCGAAAAATACCAAACTTGACCCCCCACGGAGAGGGGTGGGGGGTAAATTTAAAATTTTAAATACAAATCCCGCGATCTTTCGCAAAATAAACATCATATCGAAAAACTGCAAAATACACTTTATCAATGTTTTTGAAAAATCTATCGAATGGTTCCAAACACGACCCACCACGGAGGTGAGGTGGGGGGTTACTTTAAAATCTTAAATCGTAGACCCCGTTTCTTATTGCAGATTTGGATTGTTTGTATAAAAATAAACAACTTTTATTCGAAACATTTTTTTGAATTATGGATAGATGGCGCTATAATCGGAAAAAGGATTGTTGGAAATGGAAAATTAAATTAAAAAATGGGAAGTCCCCACTAAAATGGAAAATTTTACTTAACTTTTTTGGTTTTAGGACCTAATAATCACAACCCAATAGGTCGCCAAAGCGCTCGAGTGACTGCACATTTAGCATACTTTGCTCCCCTACCATAATATACCTGCTTGTTCCTACAACCAGAAACAAAATTAGAGAACTATAGGTACTTCCAAGTCATGCGATACCTTTTTCGTTTTCCGGTGACACAATTGTAATGTATCTGCTTGTTTCAACTGCGTAGCTTCACTAGAAACGAAATTAGAGAACTATAGGTTCTTCCAAGCCCTGTGTTAACTTTTTCGCTTTCCGGTGACCCAATAATAATATATCTGCTTGTTCCAACTCAGTTGCTTCACCAGAAGCGAAGTTAGGAAACTATAGGCTCTTCCAAGATGTGCGTTACCTTTTTCGCTTTCCGACGACACAATTATAACATATCTACTTGTTCCAACTCCGTTGCTTCACCAGAAGCGAAGTTAGGAAACTATAAGCTCTTCCAAGATGTGCGTTACCTTTTTCGCTTTCCGACGACACAATTATAACATTTCTACTTGTTCCAACTCCGTTGCTTCACCAGAAGCGAAGTTAGGAAACTATAGGCTCTTCCAAGTTGTGCGTTACCTTTTTCGTTTTCCGGTGACATAATTATAATATATCTGCTTGTTCCAACTCCGTTGCTTCACCAGAAGTGAAGTTAGAAAACTACTGGGTCTTCCAAGTTGTGCGTTACCTTTTTGGCTTTCCGGTGACCCAATTATAATATATCTGCTTGTTCCAACTCAGTTGCTTCACCAGAAGCGAAGTTAGGAAACTATAAGCTCTTCCAAGATGTGCGTTACCTTTTTCGCTTTCGGACGACACAATTATAACATATCTACTTGTTCCAACTCCGTTGCTTCACCAGAAGCGAAGTTAGGAAACTATAGGCTCTTCCAAGTTGTGCGTTACCTTTTTCGTTTTCCGGTGACATAATTATAATATATCTGCTTGTTCCAACTCCGTTGCTTCACCAGAAGCGAAGTTAGAAAACTATTGGGTCTTCCAAGTTGTGCGTTACCTTTTTGGCTTTCCGGTGACCCAATTATAATATATCTGCTTGTTCCAACTCCGTTGCTTCACCAGAAGCGAAGTTAGAAAACTACTGGGTCTTCCAAGTTGTGCGTTACCTTTTTGGCTTTCCGGTGACCCAATTATAATATATCTGCTTGTTCCAACTCCGTTGCTTCACCAGAAGCGAAGTTAGAAAACTATTGGGTCTTCCAAGTTGTGCGTTACCTCTTTCGTTTTCCGGTGACCCAATTATAATATATCTGCTTGTTCCAACTCCGTTGCTTCACCAGAAGCGAAGTTAGAAAACTATTGGGTCTTCCAAGCTGTGCGTTACCTTTTTGGCTTTCCGGTGACCCAATTATAATATATCTGCTTGTTCCAACTCTGTTGCTTCACCAGAAGCGAAGTTAGAAAACTATTGGGTCTTCCAAGTTGTGCCTTACCTTTTTCGCTTTCCGGTGACACAATTATAATATATCCGCTTGTTTCAACAGGAAGAGCTAAAGTTCTTATGGAAATCCATTGTTGCCACATCTTCAAATATGAGAAGAGACGTCTATCAATTATTGTCATTGATAATCTTTGTTATGTTTGGTTATGTTGTTGTTGACTAACTTTTGATAGGATAAGGATATTTTAAACACATTTTAAAAGAAAAAGAACCTTAGTAGTCAGTAAAAAGGAAAGCAATTTTAGATTCCAACCGTATTATTACTTGTGAAATATTATCATCTAGTGGGAAAACCGCAGTGATTGTGCCTTCAAACAGGCAATTTGAAAGGACAACCCCACCAAAAACCATTATAATTGTAAATTGAAATGATTGATATTGAAAATGTTTGTACCTATGTAATTGTACATGTAAAGCTGGAAATTCAGGTAAATGCAAACATATAATTGGCACATTACTATATGTTTTTCGATAAGTGATTACATAATGGTTTGATAAAAGAACCATTTCCCTGCAACTTGTTTAATAGTTCTTTTTTATTGCTTACAGGCATACCATGGAAAATTTGAAAAAATTAAGCACCACAGACATCAAACAACAGTGGGGATAATTAAAAAAACAATAATACAATGTAGTCAACAATAAAGTCCTACCAGTCTGCTGATAAATGGGCTACTGATATTGTACTAAATTATGATTTAGCTCTATTTTACTCAAATAATGTTGAAGTAAGCTACAATAACTCTGTTGAAATGTCTTTAGCTATGCTAAACCGAACTGGAGAAGCATGGAAAAAGCTGACGTGACTGCAAGTAACTGGGACAATGTATTGCCGTTTATTTACTTATGATAAAAATAAAAGCCCAAGTTGGGTACTTAAAGTCAACCAATTGTATAATTCCAATTTTAAAGAAAATACTGTACCCTTCCGTGGGAAAAAATTATGAATCAGTTGCTTTAAATATGTATGAAAAAATAACTCTAAGTATGACTGACAGTGTCAATGGAATTGTTTCCGGAAAATGTCTAGAAATAAACTGTCCTCTGGCAGGTAAAACAAAATCCGTGCAATCAATTTTACGTGACCTTAAATATTTATGCATAATTGAAGAAGGAAAACAATATTATGTTAAAGAAAAATCATATGTATTTATGGACAAGTGCAATTGCTACTTACAGGACTACAAATATGTTATTTTGTAGTGTTTTGTCCATTTGATAAGTCCACACTTCTTATTAAAGTACCATTTGATGTAGAATTTATACAAGAAATGTTAAAAATTTTGGTAGAGGTATATTTTTACAATGTATTATCAGTTTTATTCCAATTATATAAGTAAAAAACTTGTTTTAAAAGATTGTTTTATTTCTTATAGGTACTTTTACTTGAAAAGAATATTCACACTTGACTACACTCATATCATCTGTGAATTCAGATAATATATACAGTAGAACCCTGATTATCTGTGCTATGGTTTTCTATTACTGAAGTTGCATTTTTGAGGTTTTATCAAAATAGCGTCACCTTATTCACTCGACGGAAACTCTGTAAGCCAAGAAGAAGACTCGTAATGAAAGAATCATTTTTTCTATTATCTTTTTATGGTAGGTACATATGTATGTATATATGTATTATATTATTATATAAGAAATAAATTTCAATTATCCATGCCACATCTGACCCCGAGGAGCACGGACAATCAGGGTTCTACTGTACACATAAATTAATTTTTATCATTACTAAGTATTGTTGTAAAAAGGCTAACAATACCTCAAATAATATTTATATCAGTTCATATAAGGAAACTATTTAATAGGAATAAAGTAACTTGTACTTTGACTTTTAAAGATTTTAGCCATTGTATAGTTCTTTCAATGTTTACACTTGCTGAAGCAAGTCTTATTAATTCAATTTTCTTCTTAATGCATTCATTTTTTATAAAAAAGTCTATCTACCATTATAGCATCCTCATTTGGTGTCAATATGATTTTTGTTGTTCATTTGAACAAACACCTGTCCAGCAGAAGCATCTGATGGGATAAAACTTGTTTAACAGCTATTAACACACCACCTCCACTGTCGAAGTTAATGGATTCTTGTGTCAGGTCTTGTGTGTAGATATCGTAATTAAATAAACCAATTTCAGCATCGCTTGTATCAGGTGTTAACCATGTGTGTGTGTGTGTGTGTTCACAAAGAGGGGATGGCATTAGATAAACTTTTTGCCACAGATATTTGAAAGTTGAAGATTGAAGATGTCATATTAAATTTTTATTTTAGAATCTTTAAGAAATTGTATGATAATATCATTAATAGTTTTGGTATTGAAGCTTAGTAGATGTGAAATATTCAGCGGTAAACTTACATTCCGCTCCTGAAGTCTAGCAATTAGTGCTTTCGTATGGTTTTTATTAAGTTAACAATTAAAGGTGTTAACCATGTTTCAGTAAATATGATCACATCAAAGTAGCTGTTAGAAACATTTAGAGTCAGAGTTGTCAATTTAGTCCGAAGTCCTCTACCATTTTCAATAAAAATGGAGAGCTTGCCCAAGTCATTGTGGCTTTTTTGAATTACCTTTGGGATATTATAATACCGTATCAACAGGTTCTGTCCCCTGCTTCCTGAGAAGACAAAAGCTCAAATTTTATATACAGATTCAAGTACCTTCCCTTTATTAGGGGTCTGATCAATGCTGATAAAGATGGTTTTAGCATGGTCAATGTGTTTCTGTTTAAGAACTGCATGTCTGCTGTCTGAACATTTTCAGTTGAAGATAAGAACACTTTAAATGGATGGTACCCATTTTTATTTTTCTTTCCAAAGCGAGCTATTCTAATATTGTCAGAGACTTCATCCTAAATTTCGTCTTCGTCTTAGACTTCATCTAAATTTTTTTATACAAAAACCTAGTTACTCTTAATAACTGAAGAAATATAACTCAAAAAGCAATATAGGTAACTCATTTATTTAAAATAAATGTAATTGAAGACGATAATTGCAAACATTACAGGAAACAGGGTGATCTTGATCATATCTTTTTTGAATGTAGACACTAAGTTTTAACAGCATTTAAACTGCCTCTATAAAAATTTAATCAAACTTAATATACATGCACCATTCAATATCCAGTCTGCTGGCTACAGGCTCACAACAAAAATATAAATTATAGATTTCTTGTCAGACACATGCACGTTTCCATAAGATTTGTATGCGAGCATGAAATTTTTTATGATTTCAGTTTAGATTTGAATCCTTTTTTTATCCTAAATGTACATCTTATCCGATATCCATTTTATTGTCCTTTATTGTACCAGTATTGTATGGGATTATTATTATTGTATTGTATTAAGGATAGAATTGTCTATTTGTTATTACAACTGACTGAATGACTAATGTCTATGCCATTAAAGGCGTAGGCGCAAAATTTCGGCTCTAATGCTTTTTAAATGCATTCATTTTTTTTAATTCTGAGAAAACTAATAAGTATTTTTGAAAAATTTAAGGGCAGAATGAAAGATTACGTTATTATCGAGGGCCGAAAGTCCCTGAAAACTTCCATAATGTTTATTTTAATAAGTTACAGTTGTGAAAAAAAAACAGAAAATGTGTGATTTTTAATTTCAAATACGTATCTCATTAAAAAAATTTCCTCGGTAATAATGTAATCTTTCATTCTGTGTTTAAATTTTTCAAAAATATTTATTAGTTTTCTCAGTATTCGCAAAAAATTAATGCATTTAAATGCCAATCAAAAAATAAAAAATAAATCACTTTTCATAAATGACAGATCGACAGATGACAGTTTTCTCAAGATCAACTGGCAACGTTGGATTTCCATAAGAACTTTAGCTCTACCTGTTTCAACTGCGTTGCTTCACCAGACACGAAGTTAGAAAACTATAGGTTCTCCAAGTCATGCGTTACCTATTTCGCTTTCCGGTGACACATAATATATATCTGCTTATGAATGTTTTTTTGATATTGATAACTATTTCCGAAGCGAAAGTCGAAAGGTCAAGTAAACTTGATTTCAAACTCGAATTGTTGCTTATGCCCAAATAAAATAATAAATCTTATTTTTAATACATGTTATTTTTAGTACAACAATGAACTAACATTTTTTAAAAAGGTCCGCATGTACATTTTTTTATTTCAGCTTCTATTTCCGTTCAGATCGGATTTAAGTTGTTTCTTTAAATTAAATGGTTCTTTATTGAGGATCCCACAATAATGATTTTCCACGGTAAACATCAATTTCATTCCGACAGTTCCTACCATTCCATTACTAACAAATATTCAACTCATGCGCGCCAAAACCAACAAACCACTCGCAAACCCGTCCAAATACGTATTGCGAACCATCAAAGCGTTTGTTGAAAAACCGACAGAATTTAGATCGTGGTGCGCCGTGTGCGTGCCGTTTGTGCGTCACTTGAAAACACGTACTAATCTGACGAATACGCTGCGCGCGAGCGGCTCGCACACCGAGCAGAGCGCATATGTATCTCCGGCTTTAGGTCCTCTACTATCTGGTTCTCCCATCTAGTTTTGGGTCTTCCTAGTGGTCTGCCTGATACAGGTCTCCATTTGGAAATTTTCTTGATAACGACTTCTGGATTCCTCCTTTCTATATGTCCCATCCATCTGAGTCTCTGTGCCTTGATAAATCTGACGATGTCTTCTCCTTTCAGAAGTTCTCTTACTTAGTGGTTCATGAGTTTTCTAAATTCATTGTTACTTGTTGTTTAGTGGTCCTGCTATCCTCCGAATTATTTTTCTTTCTAGGATCTTAATCTTTCTTCCTCTTTCTGTGTCAGACACATTACTTCATAGACGAGGGCATTTAGCACAAAATAAATAAATTTTTAAATACAGCACATAGAGACTTGCAGTTTTTTGCAATATGTTCAGGATGATGTCAGGAAAAAAGTCTACTATTCAAAAATGGGTGCAAATGCAGAATTGCACTGTAAAGTGCATAAAATGCATCCAAAATTGCATAAATATAAAAATAAAGTCAAAATCAGTATACTAAGGAACAAGATTTATTATTTGGGGGGTTTTTGGGGTAATTGAATACGATTACGGCTTCAGAACTGACCCCCGGATCACCTGGTGCCCAAGGTCAGTGCAAGAGACGTCATCTTCTGGAGTTTTGATGGTTTTGGGCATTAAATCGATGCAAACTGATTACTTACGGATTTAAGGGGTCAGTAAGTACTAATATACCATCAGAATTGACCTACGGAGTACCTGGTGCCAAGAGTCGCTACTAACGCACGTCATCTTCTGGAGTTTCTGGGGATTTCGGCACTAAATTGATGCAACTGGACTATTCGGGGGGTTTTTGAGGTGGTTAAACACAAATATGCCATCAGAACAGACCTCTGGATCACCTAGTGCCCAAGGTCACTGCAAGGGACATCATCTTCTGGACTTTCGAGGGCTTTCTGTATTAAATTGGTGCAAACGGATTACTCTGGGGTTTTTGAGGTCACCAAACACGAATATGCCATCAGAATAGACCACCGGATTACCTGGTGCCCAAGGTCACACCAAGGGACGTCACCTTCTGGAGTTTCGAGTGCTTTCGGTATTAAATTGATGCAAACGGATCACTTACGGGTTTCTGGGGTTGATAAACACGAATATGCCATCAGAATTGAATTCCGGAGTACCTTGTGCCCAGGATCGCTACAAGGGCACGTAATATTCTGGAGTTTTGAGTGTTTTCGGCATTAAACTGATGTAAACGGATTACTCACGGGTTTTTTGGGGTCGGTAAACACGAATATTATAACTCCGGAGTACCTGGTGCCCAGGGTCGCTATAATAAGGTACGTCATCTTCTGGGGTTTCGAGGATTTTCGGCATTTAATTGATGCAAATGGATTACTGAAGGGTTTTTGAGGTCGATAAACACGAATGTGCCATTAAAACCGACCCCCTGTGCACCTGGAGCCCAAGGTCTTTGGGCGTTAAATTGATAAAAATGGGTTACTCGGGGTTTTGTAATGTTAGATACGAATATGCCATCAGAACAGACCACCGGATCACCTGGTGCCCAAGGTCACTGCAGGGTACGTAATCTTCTGGGGTTTCGGCATTTAATTGATGCAAATGGATTACTGGAGGGTTTTTGAGGTCGCTAAATATGAATATGCCATCACAAACAACCCCTGTGCACCTGATGCCCAAGGTGACTACAAAGGACGTCATCTTTTGAAGTTTTAAGAAATTTCAACATTAAATTGATGAAAATAAATTATTCAAGGGGTTTTACCCCATCAGAACAGACACTGGAAGACTTGGTCCCTAAGGCACGTCATCTTCTGGAGTTTCGAAAGTTTAAGGTACTCAATTGTTGCAAACAGATTACTCACAGGTTTTTGGCATTGTTAAACACAAATACCCCATCAGAAGAGACACCGGAGCATCTGGGCCTAAGGCACGTTATCCTCTGGAGTTTTGAGGGTTTTCGGCATTAAATAGATTCATATGGATTACTCATGAGTTTTTGGGGTTGCTGAAGACAAATACGCCGTCAGAACAAACACCGGAGCACCTGGTGCCTAAGGTATATCATCTAATGGAGTTAAGAAAAATGTTGGTACCGAATTTATGTAAATGAATTGCTCATGGGTTTTTGGGTTTACGGAATACGAACTCTACTATGTTGATCTATTTAATTTTTTACATGAAATTTATTATGCGTTGGCATTATTAGTGATCACCGTAATCACTAGATACTTCATAATTCCTCATTTAAGCCATATTCGTGTTCAACAACCCCAAAACCAAAAAGTAATCCATTTTTCATCAATTTAGTACCAACAACTCTCTAAACTCCAAAAGATAACGTGCTTTAGGCACCAGGTGCTTCGGTGTCTGTTCTGATGGCGTTTTCGTGTTCAGGTACCTGAGAAACCCATGAGTAATCAGTTTTCATCAATTTAGTACCGCAAACACTCAAAACTCCAGAAGATGACCTGCCTTAAGCACCAGAGGCTGCGTGTGTTGGGTCTGATGGCATATTTATATTCAGGAATCCCAAAAACTCAAGAATAATCCGTTTGCACTAATTTAGTACCGAAAACTATCGAAACTACAGAAGATAACGTGCCTTAGGCACCAGGTGCTCTGGTGTCTGTTCTGATGGCGTATTTATGTTCAGAAACCCAAAAAACCCATAAGTAATCTATTTATATTCAGGAATCCCAAAAACTCAAGAATAATCCGTTTGCACTAATTTAGTACCGAAAACTATCGAAACTACAGAAGATAACGTGCCTTAGGCGCCAGGTGCTCTGGTGTCTGTTCTGATGGCGTATTTATGTTCAGAAACCCAAAAAACCCATAAGTAATCCATTTGCATCAATTAAGTACCGAAAACCCTCGAAACACCCGAAGATGACGTGTCCTAGGTACCAGGTGCTCTGGTGTCTGTTCTGATGACGCAATCGTGTTCAAAAAAATCCGATTAGTAAGTAATCCGTTTGCATCAATTGAATGCCGAAAACCCTCGGAACTACAGAAGATGACCTGCATTATGCACCAGGTGTTCTGAGGGTGAGATCTGATTACGTATTCGCTTTCAGCAACCCCAAAAAGCTATGAGTAATCCGTTTGCATCAATTTAGTATCGAAAACTCTCGAAGCTCCAGAAGATGACGCCCCTAGCAATAACCTTGGGCACCAGGTTCTCCGGGATTCGGTTTTGATGGCATATTCGTATTTAGCGACCTCAAGAACCCCTCAGTAATCCATTTGCATCAATTAAATGCCGAAATTTCTCGAAACACCAGAAGATGACGTCCCTGGCAGTGACCCTGGGCACCAGGTGCTCCGTGGGTCTGTTCTAATGGCATATTCGTGTTTAGCGACCTCAAAAACTCCCCGAGTAATCCATTTGCATCCATTTTATGCCGAAAACCCTCGAAACTCCAGAAGATGACGTGCCCTACTAGCGATCCTGGTCACCAGATACTCCGGAGTTCAATTCTGAGATCATATTTATGTTTAGTAACCCCAAAAACACGTAAGTAATCCGTTTGCATCAATTTAATACCGAAAGCCCTCGAAACTCCAGAAGATGACGTCCCTTGCAGTGACCTTGGGCACCAGGTGATCGAGAGGTCTGTCCTGATGCCATATTCGTGTTTAACGACTTAAAAACCCCGAGTAATCCATTTTTATCAATTTAATGCCGAAATCTCTCAAATTCTAGAAGAGGACGCCCCTTGCAGTGAGCTTGGGCTCCAGGTGCACAGTGAGTCGTTCTTGATGGCATATTCGTGTTTAGCGACCTCAAAAACCCGCAAGTAATCAGTTTGCATCAATTTGATACCGAAAGTCCTCGAAACTTCAGAAGATGACGTCCCTTACAGTGGCCTTGGGCACCAGGTGATCCTAAGGTATATCCTGATGGCATCTTGGTATTTAACCACCTCAAAAACTCCCCAAGTAGTCCAGTTACATCAATTTAGTGCCGAAATCTTTCGAAACTCCAGAAGATGACGGGCCATAGTAGCGACCCTGGGCACCAGGTACTCCGGAGGTCAATTCTGATATTATATTCGTATTTAGCGACCCCTAGAACCCATGAGTAATCCGTTTGCGTCGATTTAATACCGAAAACCATCGAAACTCCAGAAGATGACGTCTCTTACCGTGACCTTGGGCACCAGGTGCTCTGGGGATCAGTTCTGATGGCGTAATCGTATTCAGTGACCCCAAAAACCCCCCAAATAATAAATTTTGTTCCTTAGTATACTGATTTTTGACTTTAATTTTATATTTATGCAATTTTGGATGCATTTTATGCACTTTACAGTGCAATTATGCATTTCCACCCATTTTTGGATAATAGACTTTTTTCCTGACGTCATCCTGAACATAATGCAAAAAACTGCAAGTCTCTAGGTGCTGTATTTAAAAATTTATTTATTCGGGTGTTTTTAGTGCTAAATGCCCTGGTCTATCAGCACCATATGTGATTACTGATCTAATTTCTGCTTTGTAAATTTTCAGTTTTGTATTCTAAATAAGCTTATTATCTTGGAGGAAGTTACTGTATTTCCAGTAGGTTCTGTTTCCTGCCTGGATTCTTTCATTAATTTCTATACTTCTATCATTAGTTCCATTAACTGAGACTCCAAGATATTTAAAATGTTCTACCTTTTCAAATTTATATTCACAAATATTTAAGCTTATCACATTAACTGGGGTTTTTCTTGAGCATGTTAGGTATTTTGTTTTGTTTTGATTTATTTCTAAACCCCTTTTGGATGCTTCTTTGCATAACTTCGTCAATTCTTCCTTTAAACTGTTCAAGTTTCTGCTAATTAATGCTATGTCGTCAGCAATAAAACGAGGCGGGGAAAAACCACAACGGAAAATATACGACCTAATAATAAGGATTTGGGAAGAAGAAAGAATGCCCGAAGAATGGAAAACTGGATGGATATTTCCGATCCTTAAGAAAGGGGACACCACAAAATGTAACAACTATATAGGAGTAACACTGTTAAACAGCTGCTACAAAATATTGACATCATTAATCAGACAAAAACTCTCAAAATACATTGAAACTAAAATAGGAGACACAGTGAATTGAGAAATGTTACGAACATGATATCGACTTACATATCCTTTTCATAGACTTCAAGCAGGCCTTTGACAGCTTAACAAGACCCGACCTAATAGAAAACATGAAAAACCTAGATATACCAATGAAACTTATAAAGCTTACGAAAATGACAATGAAAGGATCGACTGCAGCAATAATTACAGATAACGGAATCACCAAAAATATAGAAATAGTAAGTGGAGTACGACAAGGCGACTCTCTATCAACGTCACTATTTAATGTCGCTATAGAAGGAACAATAAGAGCTACAGAAATAAAAGGTACGATTATAACATCGACGCGACGTCACAACTTGTGGAAGTGGAAATCAACACATCAAAATAAACATATTTTAAATGATGAAACTGTGATGTATTCCCATTAAAAATATTCTGCTTCTTCTTTTTATGTCGACATGACTGTCTGTTTTTCAATGTGCCTTCAGTAAGTTGTCCTTCCACAGTTTTTGTGGTCGTTCCATTGATTGTCTTCCTATTGGGGAACCATATCTCGCCGTCTTTACTACTCTATTTGTTGTCATTTGGCTTGTATGATCTTTCCATTCTACTCTGCTATTTCTTACCCATTCCTTGATACTCTCCACCATGTATCCCTGTTGTCCCCTGTCAGGTTGTGTAGCTGCAGCATTTGTCATTATTTCCCAATATTTTTCTTTCTCTGTATTATTTCTTTCAGGCAACCTGCATCTCTATTCACTTTATCTTCCACTTCTGTTTTGACCTTTCTATAGCTCGATAGTGTGATGCTTCAATATTTAAACTACATAATTTGCTATATTCTCTGACCTTCCAGCTCTATTCAAATCTTAGTAGATTTGCTGTTATCATCATCTTGGTCCTACAGCCCTTAGAGGGCCTCGACATTCTCAAGCTTTCTAAGCCATTATGTTCTATCCTTTGTTTGCATTTTCCAGTTGCCAACTCCGATCTTCTCACATCTTGTGTTACCCCGTCCATCAACCTCAGCTTTGGTCTACCCCGTCTTCTCATTCCCACGAGTTGTGCTGTTAGAATCTTTTTTATCAGATTTGCTGTTATAACCATGCATTTTGTCTTTTTTTTGGAGAAATTAACCTGTTAAACTTTCTGATGACCTAAATGATCCCAAACCTTGTTGTTGTCCTGTTGCAATAGAAATTTTTCTGTTTTAATATCCTTAATTATTCCTTTACCTCTCCCTCAATTGAACCATTATCATACCTTTAGCAAATATAGGCTGAAAGTAGTTTGCCTATGTTTCCTTCTGAATGCCTTTCTTCATTTATCTTATTCTTTTTCTGTATAAGTAGTGTGACCAACTAGTCCGAAAAATCCGGGACATGGCCCGAATTACGAAGTCGTGTCCCGGACAAGGCTTCCGGGCCATCCGAATTTTCAACGTTTTGGTAAAATTCTATTTTGAATACGTTATTCTTCTAAGAATTCACATCAAATTGAATTGGTGGGACGAAAAAAAGTCGACAATTTCTAGAGTGTAGGCAATACTAATACCACATCCAAAACACATGCATTTTATATCGTGGTATAAAACGAAAACTAAAACGATTTAGTTTATTTCGTTTCTGTATTTTAATTATCGTCTTCTGAAAAAAAAAAAAATGGCCCGATTTTCATTGAAAAGTCCCGGATTTCAGGTATTTTTTAGCCTTGTCCCGAATTCGACTGAATTGGAGTTGGTCACACTAATAAGTATTCTGTATTTAGCCCTTGGACTCTTATTTTTGTGTTTATGTTGGTGCCCCTTTCTTAGGTGTGAAGTATTTCATGATTCTTATTTTACATAATACTAGACTAGGCTATAGTCGCTAATTATATCTGCTGGGTTGAGGCACCTTATTATGCTTATTTTTTGTGTAAAGTTGAGTCCATGTATCTACCATCTGTCGGTATAATTCAAACAGATACCACCTTTAGTCCAGACAAATTAATATATATTTTTACCATCAAGAATGAGATGTTTTAACCAAATAATGCTTCAAATATAGAATAATTTTGAATTCAGCTCGGCAAATGAACTTGCTCCTTTGTCCTTAAAAGTAGAAAAAAAAAACGTTTAATTTCTTTTGGTTCACAAATATTGTCTAATTATTTTAACTGTACTAATATGCAACTGTGTACATTAAATTCTATAATGACTAATTAACGACATGTTAACATACCGGCAATTCTTTATCCATAAAGCGGCTATCAAATTTCTTAAACATGTTTATAATAAACATGTTAATAAACAATGATGCCGGCACTTCAATGGATGGATGACAGAAATATGCGACTTTATTTCTGTTCATTATTCTCCATTTCTATCTTTGCTATTACAATTCTTTCTGATAGGTACTTATTGATACTCTTAGATGTGATTTTGGTGTATTAGGAAGGCTGCACTTTCTTTGGTGGTATTTTCTCTTTCTACTCCACTGTAGATTAACATATATTCACCTAATTTTGATTGTCCTTTTCCTTTCTTTTTTGTTTCCTGTAGAATGTATCTGTCTATTTGTTTCCTTTTCAGCACTTGGCTTATTTCTTGGACTCTTGTGTTGAGCAACCTGATGTTCCATGTAGTTTGTAGATGTTAATCGTAATTGTTAATTTGTAATACACTCAGGTGCAAAAAAAATCGATCCACTGAAAATTTGGTCATTTTTGATGTCTCGAATTTCCTAAACCTGTTGTTCGATTTAAGCAATTTTTTTTACCAAGTTATAGCCTTATTTATTAACAATATCGCTGTAATAATATTGTTGCTGGACAGGTAAACTGTCATTCTATACCGGGTGTACGAATCAAACTGTGTTTTTCTCTCAAACTTCGCATCACCCTGTGGAATATTCTTGCATTTATAAAATACTTAAATTAAAACCCAACTATAACCTCAGGTTATTTTGACGTTCTGTTTTCAGATTCATTCGTTTATGTTGGATAATAAAAAAGTTAGCTACTTTAACAACTAGCCATGTTCGTCATCAGTACAGTGTTTCTAAATAAGTGCGACAAACTTTACTGAGTAATTTTACATGAAAAAATAATGACAGTTAGCTTTATAATCATATTTCCGCAAAAGCTTCTTTCCGAGATACGGCATGTTCAATTTTTTTACAAACTGACGATTTATTTATTGCTTTATAACCACCAACTACACTCAGGTGCAAAAAAAAATCTACATACTAACTTAAAAATTTGGATATTTTAAAAGTCTCGAATTTCCTAAACCGATTTAAGTTATTTTTTTCCATGTTATAGCCTTATTCATTAACAATATCGATGTAATAATATTGTTGCTAGACAGGTAAACTGTCATTGTATACCGGGTGTACGAATTAAACTGTGTTTATTTCTCAAAGTTCGCATCACCCTGTGGACTATTCTAGCATTTATAAAATACTGAAATTAAAATCCAACTATAGCCTCAGGTTTTCTTAACATTCTGTTTTTGGATTCATTCGCTTATGTTGGATAATAAAAAATTTAGGTACTTTAACAACTGGCCATGTTCGCATTCAGTATAGAGTGTTTCTAAATAGGTACTACAAACTTTAAGGGGTAATTTTACATGAGAACATAATGACAGTTTGCTTTATAATCATATGTCCGCAAACGCTTCGTTTCCGAGATACGGGATGTTCAACTTTTTTTACAAACTGACGATTTATTTATTGCTTTAAAACCAGTTAAGATATGCAAATCAAATTTGGTGGGTTTTAAGACGTAGTTATTGCGCATTTTTTGAATGTTATATTCACCATTGGCGTGCATACGGGTAATATGACCGGTCATAATACCCGTTTGCGCGCTAATGGTGAATGTTAAATTCTTAATTGTATGTCAAAAAATGTGCAATAACTACGTCCTAAAACCCACCAAATTTGATTTGCATATCTCAACTGGTTTTAAAGCAATAAATAAATCGTCAGTTTAAAAAAAATTGAACATCCCGTATCTCAGAAACGAAACAATTGCGGACATATGATTATAAAGCAAACTGTCATTATTTTCATGTGTAAAATTAACCCTTAAAGTTTGCTACACTTATTTCGAAACACCCTGTACTGATGACGAACATGGCCAGTTGTTAAAGTACCTAACTTTTTTATTATCCAACATAAGCGAATGAATCTACAAACATAATGTTAAGAAAACCTGAGGCTATAGTAGGTTTTTAATTTCAGTATTTTATAAACGCTAGAATAGTCCACAGGGTGATGCAAACTTTGAGAAAAAAAAACACAGTTTGATTCGTACACCTGGTATACAATGACAATTTACCCGTCTAGCAACAATATTATTACAGCGATATTGTTAATGAATAAGGCTATAACAACATGGTAAAAAAATCACTTAACTCGGACAACAGGTTTAGGAAATTCGAGACAACAAAAATGACCAAATTTTCTGTGGATCGATTTTTTTGCACCCGAGTAGTTTAGTAGATATTGATTCTCATCTAGGTTTTGGATATCTTTCTCTTGTCCGTATTTCTTGCTCTGGTCATCTTCATAATATCAATCTGGTTCCGTGGCTTCACAATGTTTCTACTACTACTACTATCGGTTTACAGCGTTCTCCGACGCCTTCTGACTCCTAACCACCATTCTTCTCTGTTTAACTATAGACCTGGAGGGATTTCTCTTTCCTCTTAGTTCTTTTTCAATCCCCTCCCTCCAGCTTCTTCTCGGCTTTCCTCTTTTTCTTCTTCCTTGTGGTGTCCATGCCAAAATCTGTTTGGGGACCCTGTCATCTGGCATTCTCTGTACATGGCCGTACCACACTAGTTGTCTTGTTTTTATGTCATCAATTATTGTATGTGTGATTCCCATCATTTCTTGTATTCTCTCATTTGGTATCCGATATCTTCTTGATTTGCCTGCTGCTCTTCTCCAGAAGTCCATTTCTGTTACTAGTAACATTTTCTCCATTTTTTGCTTCAGTGGCCAAACTTCACTGCCATATGTGATTACACTTTTAAGCATGGTATTGCATATGAGCTATTTGTTCGCTTTAGATATTGTTTGGTCCCACAGAAAGCCGTTCATCATGGATATGGCTTTTCTATCCTGTATGTTTCTGTCTTTTATAGCAGTATCGAGTGTTCCATCTTGAGTTATCTTCATGCCCAGGTAGTTGTATTCATCACAGTGTTTAATTTCTACCCCGTCGTCTAATGCAACGGACTGCTTTGTCCCTCCAATACACATGGCTTCATTTTCTTAATGTTGACTTCGAGACCCCATTTGTTAAAGACTTTAATATTTTTATTATTATTAATCACTGCTTTTAAACAGTTTTTGTTACACATGCTCTCCAATTTGCTGTATCACAGCAAATTGGAGAGTCAGTAAAAGAAAAATGAAAGCACTCATGCAGCAAAAAAACAATGGGATTGAAAAGAAGAGAAAATAAAAACAGTAACTAAATATACTCTACAAGTGATAGAGGAAAGGAAGAAAAACTTCTCAAAGAAGAACATACAGAACAGAGGGCACTTGAAAGCAAATATTATGTAAAAAATGTAGAAGTAGAAAAACAAGCCAGAAAAGATAAATGAAATGCTAAATATACCAGAGAAAGCAGCGCAAGAAAGTGATCTATGAACACAATACATAATCATATATCTGGACCTCAGAGGTAAAATACACTATGTCAACATGGTGTTATTTTGAACAAGTTCCTTTAATCCACTTATCTTATTAGTTGGATTATACAAATTAGTTATATACAGGGATGGGCATAAGTCAGTTAACCAATTTGCATACCAAATAAAAAATTCTAAACAGAAAACTAATTTATTGATTTGATTAATTATTAAAGTAATTATGGTTTTAAAGTTACTGTTTGTGTTCAAACTGCAGACCACCTTCCTCAATGCACCTAATACGCTGTTGCAGGTTTTATCAAAGAATTCTGGGTTGTTGCAGAGTGCATCGAATTCCTCTTGAATTCTTGTTTTCAAATGTTCAATATCACGTAATGGGGTGGCGAACACTTTATTTTTGAGTAGGGGAACATGGGTAACAATGAGACACGGGGAACAATGAGACACCTGTATTTCTGGCTACCTATGCGACTTTTTCGTCAAAATTTTGGCATGCGCGCTTTAGCTTTTATGTAAGGACCACAAGGTTTCTGTTTGTAGGCATCCCACATGTTTAGTTTCGTTTCGACCGGCAGTGAGTGTTAATATTTGACCAATTCTTTTTTTGTTAAAGGTAGGTATTTTTGAATTTTAAACGAAAAACCTGTTTTCTTTCATTTTTTGGCGAATGGATAATATGCAGGGCCTTATTGTTTGATAATTGGAGATATTTTTTCATTGAATCGATTAAAGGTTAGGTTGAAATTAATTTTTTTTGTTGTAAAGGTCGTTTGGGTAACAATGAGACATTGCTTGTTGGGTAACAATGAGACATGTCGCATTGTATCCCATAATGTAAATTATTTTATATCTTAATTTTAAATTAATTTTTGAAAAAAAATGACGCGAAATCCTCCTAGGAAATTCGACAAAGGAACAATTGCGTACAGCTGTAGATGCTGGATGCAGCATCAGAAGAGTAGCTAAGGAAAATAACTTGAAAGTTTTAGACATTGGCAAGAGAATTGAATTACTATTATAACTTTTCCTCCACATTCAACGAACAAGTTGCAACCTCTGGTTTTAAAAGTCTTTAAGCCATTTAGTTTGGCTTACAACGCTGCCAAAAAGACATAAAAATGATTTTGCCATGTCCTGTTAACTATGGCATAACAAAACGCTTTTTATTCATTTGAAATTAAGTTCAATTTAAATATTCAGCAATATTAATGTTTATGTTTTTCTTATATTACAATAAGGTTTAGTTTATTTATTTCCGAAAGGCAGAAAAATTAATGTTGATATATTTTTTCATTATTTTTCTAATGTTTTGCATAAAAAATTGCACTTTTCAAATAGTGTCTCATTGTACCTCCGCTATGGGTAACAATGAGACAAATGACATTTTGATAGAATATTTTCTGTATTTACTTTATTTATCATTTTTTGCATTATATTCTATTCAAAATTATTTGTAAATACTTATACCATCATGTAAAACTCAAAAAATAAATATTATTTAGCTTAGTTTCTAAAATACTAAGCTCCAAAAAAAAGTGTCTCATTGTTACCCATGTTCCCCTACTCCCCACAAAGCAAAATCGCATGGCGTTATGTCAGGTGACCGTGCTGGCCACTCAATTCTTCCTCTTCTTCCTATCCACATGTCAAACTCGGCATTCAGGTATTCGCGAACTGCAAGTCCGAAGTGCGGAGGAGCGCCGTCTTGTTGAAAATAGCGAATATCTGCAAACTCTGGGTTATTTTCCAAAGTACCCTTTAAATCAATAAGCAGTTCAAGATAATTTTCTGCATTTACACTGCCCTCAAAAAAATACAGCCCAACAAGACCACCGGCGTGAAGTCCAGCCCACACTGTTACTCCAGGAAGATTTAACTCATGAGCAATGGTTTCGTGAGGGTTTTCATCTGCCCAGTAAACACAATTGTGTCTGTTAATCCGTCCGTTTAGTTTGAACTGCGGCTCATCACTCCAAAGAATTTGCTTATAAAATTGTGCGTCGTCATCTGCACAACCAGTATACCACTCGCAAAATTCTAATCTATGATCAGAGTCGTCTTCTGTTATCGCATGTATCAAACATGGACGATAACAATGATAATTAAATTTCTTTAACATGCAACTTACACTTTGGCGAGATATACCTTGAAGCGATGCCCAAACTGTGGATTGCTTGGGCGTCTTAACAAATGTTTCCACAACGAGTTCGATATTTTCATCTGTCACTACCACAAAAGGACGACCACTACGCGGTGCGTCTAATACTGACCCACTTTGTTGAAACCTCTTATGCAACTTGTAAACCATCTGCCTTGTAGGAACAGGCCTATTTGGATACTTAGTAGTGAATTCGTTGAATACCATCTGATAATCTGCATGATAATGTAGGTACGAAGTCAACAGACAGACTCGTTCTTCTGTAGTGTACTTTCCACGGGCTTGGGCTGCCATGGCGACGTGAACTCGGTGACTGACAATCTTGAACTAACAACAAGCTCCACACTCCTTCCGTCATCTCACCAATTCGGTACGGCAAGCACCGTTGCCGCGTCCTCACTATTTTTGAACCGCGTCAGACAGCGTTAACTGACTTATGCCCACCCTGGTATTATCATTAAAATATGGTCATATTGTCTTTCAACAAATTATGGGATATATCAGATTTTTATTAACATCCTAAATGATTTAAACTTAATTTAATTTAATTTATTCAATAAACGGCAGAGCCAATTTACAAAAAATGTATAAAAAAAAATGAAATATTATGGTAAACAGTAAAGATAACCAATTTTAACCTAAAATAACAAATAACAAAAGATAATAAAAATGACAACAATGACAACAATAAAAACCAACAAAATTAAATTAGTAACAATAATAAATAATTAATAAATTATAGAAACTTAGTACTTTACTTCAGTTACTGAATTATGTATGCTTCTTTTAAATACACGAAGACTGTCCACAAATGGATCAAGACTGTTTTGATTATGATTAATTAGACGCAAGGTGCGTGACAATGGGGAGTAAAAGCAATAGTTCGTATTATGATAAGGTATGCGAAAAATTGGGGAAACCCGTCTTTGGACAGTATTGAGGCTTATAGCTTGTAAGATAGTTGGGCAATGATATAGACCATTTAATATTTTATAAATGATTGTTAAATCTGATTTAGCCCTTCTTACTTCCAAGCTATCCAATTTAAATGTTTGATTAACCAGATCATAATTAATGTTAAAACCCTGACAAATATTGATATGAGCTCGAAATGCCAAAGAACGAAGAAATGTTTTCTGGACGGACTCAATATTTCTAATGTGACAATCATAGTAAGGTGACCATATAATTGAGGCATATTCCAGCAATGAGCGCACAAAAGAAACATATAACCTTAAAAAACAATTCGGTGACAGTTGAGAACTATTACGTGTTATAAATTCAAGATTTCGCATACTCCTATTAATCATGTCTGTAATATGTGGTATAAAAGTTAATTTTCTGTCAAACAAAACACCTAAGTCTTTAATACAGTCCACAGATTCAATAACAGTATTGTTCAATATATACGTTTTTACAATGGTATTGTTAGAGCGACTGAAGGTAATACTAAAGCATTTTTTAACATTTAATTCTAGACCATTATCAGTACACCATACACATAAGTTATTTAGATCCTTTTGTAGCAGTACAGTGTCTAGTTCGGACTCAATAACCTTATAAAATTTGAAATCGTCCGCAAAGGCCAGAAGTGCAGAATGTAATATTATAGTACTCAGGTCTCTAATAAACAAGTTAAACAAGACAGGGCCTGAGTGAGACCCCTGTGGAACACCTAAAAGCACCTGAATCTCGCTAGATAAGTAATTGTTAATCCGAACGAACTGAGTACGCCCAGTTAACAAACTATAAGAAAATCTTACAAGGCTCTCACCCAAACCCATTGCACTTAGTTTGGCAACAATATGTTTATGACTAACTCTATCGAATGCCCTTGAGAAGTCCGTGTAAACACTGTCTACCTGTTTGGAGCTCTCAAAGGCATTCAACAGGTCAAACTGATACGTTAAAAGGTTGGTCACGGTGGATCTACCTTGAGAAAATCCATGCTGCTCGTCATTTAATATTTTGCGACAGTGCCAGGATAGATGGGTGGAAAATAATTTATCAAAAAGCTTAGGAATAGCTGATAGTATGCTAATCCCTCGATAGTTATGAACGTCACTCTTATTGCCACTTTTATGGATAGGTGTAAGAAAGCTGACTTTCCAAAAGTCAGGAAAAATACCAGTGGAAATGGACAAGTTAAACACATGCAGCAAGGGTTGGCTCAACGTACAAACACATTTCTTCAGCAGCACAGAGGGAATACCATCTGGGCCATGTGAATACCTACTCTGCAAACTATTTATACCATCAAAGACCTCTGTTAAAGAAAATTGCACTGTATTAAGATCCAAACTATAATTAAAGTTATAGTCAGGAATCTCCCCATCATTGTTTTTATATGATAAAGCAAAATGTTTTGAGAATAAATTTACAATTTCTTGACCACTGTCGGCAGTCTCATTATCAAGAAACATACTATTAGGATATGCACTTGATCTCCGTAAATTATTCACATGTTTATAGAACAGACTAGGGTTAACGGACAATTCTGTATTTATTCTCATTATGTAGTTGTTGTGACATTCATTGCGTAAAATTTTACATCTATCTCTACTTTGTGAAAATAATTGATAGTCCTCATAATTCCCAGTCTGCTTAAATTTACAATGTGCTTTTTTCTTATCAATGATTAGCCTCTGTAATTCCCTGCTAAACCAAGATGGAAAGTTAGATGACTTAAAATGTTTAATCGGGACAAAATAATCAATAGGAGAGTACAAAACATTATAAAAATATTCCACACATTTGTTAATGTCACCATGATCAAGTGCATGATCCCAGGATATGCTAGCTAAATAGTTGTTAATAGCATTAAAATCACAGTTCTTAAAATCGTAGTAAAAAACGTCATATTTTAAATCTAAATCACTTTTAAGAGGGATCATAAACTCATATGCTGGGTGATGCTCTGTTATGGTGGACAGGTTTTCAGAAGCATAATTAACTACAACACTACACATATTTGAAAAAATAAGATCTAGAAACACACCAAAACTATTTGATAAGGAATTCACCTGCTTAAGGTTAAGATAGTTGCAACAGGCACACAAAATATTAGCGGATGTTATAGATGCTGCTCCCTCAACCTGCAAACCATCCTCGGAATTGACCCAGATAGCTTGTGGTAAATTAAAATCACCGCAAATCACAAATTCACAATTTGTATAAACACCCACAAGATCTGAGGCCGCCGAGGAAAATTCTTCATATACAGTCACCGGTGACCCTGGAGGGATATAAACTGCACCGAGAACAATATTTTTCCTGCCAGTTGAAATGTGAACAAAAATATTCTCTAGATTTGAGTTACTGGTATGTACTAATTTTAATTTAATATTTCTCCTGACTGCAATTAATGTGCCACCACCTCTGCTCTTTCCCGTATTTAATTGGTTCCTATCCTGCCTAAATACATTAAAATCAACAAAGCCTAATTCTGCTAATAAGTAATTCTCGTTAAGCCAAGACTCCACAAAAATTAAGACATCATACACACAGGCATTGACAGCGTTGCGAAGTTCTGTTAATTTGGTTCTCAACCCCCCCGCATTATGATAGTAGACATTTAGTTTTTTGAGGTATTTCTGTTGTTTTCTTTAGTTTTTTGTTGAACAACACTAGGAATGCCTTTTATATACTGAATGTGAAGATCCTGCTCAACTTGAGAACGCTGAGCTAGTTCCTCGTGAGCTTTTTTTAGTTGATTACGCTGTAAAACTGTTAAGTCAGCTCTTATTTGCAAGTTGAGGTTATTAATCAATTTACGATTTTTTAAGCAAATATGTGCCAAACCACTATCTGAAAAGACAATCTTTAGAGGTCTCACATTGTTTTGTCTCATTTTACCAAGTCGGAAAGCTTTAAACTCAGAACAAGTGACCTTTAAAGTAGGAAGTAAATCTGAGACAAATTTTTTGTCATGCTCAACCCGATTTTTGGAATTTTCATCTCTGCTTTCAGGAACATTGTAAAAAATAACGTTCTTTGATCGAATTGCCCTGTCATGCATTTCACCATATATCTCGGTAGGAGTTTGATCCTGTATGGGGTTTGATTGGTCGCTACTTACCCCCTGTGATTTGAGAGTATTGAGCTCATTTTTGAGCTCCTGCATTTCAGTTTTAAGCTCAGATAATTCATTACTTAGTTCTCCAGAGCGCAGGGTTTTTATTTCCTCCAAAACACATGTTAACTTTGTTGTGAACACAGGTTAAACACAGTTACTTGAAATGACACAGTGTAGTCTACCTCAGAGGTCCAGATATGAGACCTAACAGGAAAAGCACAAAGGTGTATACAATTAAAGAATAAACAAGGAAACAGAATAAAGAAGGAGAAAGAAATAATACACAGATGGGAGGAATACTTTATAGAAATATATGCTAAAAATGAAATAACACAAGTCATAAAAGATGCAGTAGATTCATCAGAGCTAAAAGTAAATATTGGAGAAATTACAATTGAAGGAATTTGCAAACATTAAAACATCTAAAAAATGGCAAAGCTACGAGAATCAACAATATACCCAGTGACCTAATAAAAGTAGGTACTGAGCAACCAATAGAAAGAAATGTTTCATAAACTTTTGAACAAGTTATGGACTGACGAAGAATTACTGAAAGCTATTATGTTATTGTTTATGATGCTGTATTGCTTCTATAATGGTTACCTACGTTTTATTAAGTTACTTACCTAACATATTCATGTCCCCATTCGCCAATTTTATCCAAATTAGAAAGAAGACGGTATTTCAAACATTCTCTGCCTTCTCCCATTGTCATAGCTAAAACAGATATAATATCTGCACAGACTTTTTTAGTATCAGGATCAGTAATTTTTTCATGTACTGTCTTCATGGTTTCGTAATGGGGCCTCATAAATTTTAACGGCTTAGGAACAGAAGTCATCGAAGTAGTTGAGGCTTGAATATGATTTGATAAAGCTTGCAAAGCAAGTAGGTATCTCTTTTCATCGTTATCCTAATAAAAACATAAAATTAGTAATGTCAGTCATTTTTTTCTTCATTATACTAATAAAAATAAAAAATTAGTAATATTCTAATTGTTTTACAGAATATACAGTACCTGGAGTTTCTCAACACACAAATTTAATTCATCTTGAAGCTGTTTGTCTTCTTCCGACTATAAAAGAATTATATTATAGTAAAATACAATCGTGTCTAAAACCAAAATATTACCAGTTCATTTTTGTTTTTGTCCTCAGTCCCCTTTGTTTTATCCACCTTTGTAGGTTCTACCTTTGTATCGCCCATTCTTATAGATTATTTTGAATGAACTGTTTCTGTTATTAATGTTCACAAATATTTAAAACTAAAGCGTTTTGAAGTTATGGTTAGAATCACTTTACTCATGCACAATGGACCGACTATTTGCACAGTCATGCCAAGCATTCAATCCCTACTGTCACTTTGCTGTCACTCACAGCTCACAGCCAGTGTTGCCAGGTTGCCATTTGTCATTAAAAAGCGGTAAATTTAAAAATAAAACTTTAAACACTTAAAATATAAAATATGCTCAATTCAGCAAAATGTATTATTCTAATAGCTATTTTGCAGAAAATAAAAAAATGCTGTCGTAGAAAAATAGGTATATTTTAGTTTTATGTAATAAAAAATGTAGTTTATAAAAAAATATGTATTGCAAAAAATTTTAAGCATTCACTGTTACCAGATTACAAGATAAGCTTCTATCTCTATGTTTAGCTTTACTGAATTTAATTTGTGTTTGTGACAATTATTTTCTCTCTGGCGTAAATTTAGAACATTATTGAATGAATACAAAATTTGTGGCAGTGGAGGGCAGGAGTACCATCTACATACAAGGCCAACCAGCGACTTTCGTGTTGCATAAAACCCAGGTGCACATTTAGCTAAAATGCCAAAATAATAATAATTATTATTATTGTAATTGTAATATATAATTATTATGTTCTTGCTGTATTATTTTCTTTATAATTCTTGGGAATATATGAGTTTCAAAGGATTTTCCATTCATAATCAATTTAATTTGTCAAAATATTTGTAAAAATATTCATCCAGGACAAAACAAAAGCCAAAAATCAGAGGCTGCTACATATTCTCCACATGGCTGTATGACATGGAGAGCTGGATCCTTACAGAAACTTACAGAAACACTAATGAAAAAATTAGAGGCCATTGAGGAAAATATTGCGGATAAGTTGGGTTGATCGAAGTAGGATCGATAAGTAGGTGTATTGTGTTAAAATTGAACAATTTTGAAATATAAGTAATTTCTATTAATAATTTATATTATTGTACATTTGAATAGGTTAGGCGGCGCCTACCTTGCCTACCCCGATGGGCCGCAACTGAAATGTAATGAATACTTTAAATCCAACTATTGTTTGGTTCTGCGGCTATTAAGCAAGGCCCCAAAGTTCACTGAAGATGGACTGATACTTATGTCCGAAAACGTTTGTTCTGGGAACAACAGGAATCTTTTACAGGAAGAATCTTTGGACCTTATCACGACCCTAACAGCAACCAATATCGAATGAGAACAAATGCTGAAGTCAAGCAGATGTACCTATAGGGCGAGCGACGTAATCCAAGAAATTAAATCACAAGATGGGCTGGCCATGTCCCATGTCCATAGACTCCCTAATAACCGCCTTGCCAAGTTAACCTGGGAGGAAGCCACCACAGGAAGAAGGCCCTTAGGACACCCACGATGGCGATACGGCGAAAACACAAAGACTGCTGGAAATAGCAAAATTAAAAGTCTTACGAAAAATAACAAATCAAACTCTAAGAGACAATGAAATGAGAAGGCAATGGAAATATTGGGGAAAATCAAACCACTTAAAAAAACGAATGGTTTGACAAGGAATGCCAAACTAGCAAGGTTGCCAAGTTGACGTGGCGGTTATATACTTTTTCAACACAATCACTTTTCTTAAACTGTTTTAAAGTCAAATCTTTTTAGGTAAAGATGTAATTGTCATTACAATCAACTCTGGCTAATCCTATATAAACATATTTAACTTGACATGCCACAAGAAAACAGTTTTAGAAACTTATGTACTAAGTACATAGGTGCCTAGTAGTACCTAGGCTAGGTAATGGCAAATTAAACTTTTCAACCCTAGGCCGTCCAGACATTTTGAGGTTTATAAATAAATAATAAATATATAATAATCCCGTGCTATTCTATTTCCACCCTTTCGTTAAAAGTAAAATTTTCCATCTATTTCTATTCAAAATACATCAAAATTGTGTCACAAGAAGTATGAACGTACAGAAACTATAAATGGCAATAACGCAGCGCACCGAAAACCGCTCTACACTGCGAAAACGAAAACAAACAAATACACTCTCAAAAATTTTTTTAAACGTAACATATTTAATTTTAAGATCAGATGTTTATTTACTATGAAGAAACTTATACAAGTTGCTTTTTTATCTATATTAATCTAACAACGATTTACAGCCAGATTATAACATATCGAATGATTCATTATAATTAATTTGACATTATAAACAATGTATATGGCCCCTACATCCGTGAATTTAATTTATACAGCTCTAATAACTTTTACATATTAATTATTTACTGTGGAAATATCATATATTTTTTTGTTTTATTTTATTTTTGGTTATTCTGAGTATTCACCTTTGTTAATTATTTTCTAAAAATTAAGTTTTCATCCCAGAGGGATATATAATGATAGGTAGAGTTAGATAACGACAGGTGGTTGCGTAACACGTAGCGGAAATAAGGAAATGACATATTCTAGAATTTTTCTTACGCCATCTTTCCTTTTCTAAGAATTCGTTAGTGGAGTAAAGTGTTTTCTTAAGATTTTAATAAAAAATATCTCAATTTGGAAAAAAATAGGTACGTAAACAGTTATTTAAGGACCAAATTTAATATTTTTATTATATAAATGAATTTTACGATGTTTTTATAGTATTTTACCACAATATAACTCTTTTAGATTTGAAGTATTACATATGAGGTATCTATAGAACCACAAAAGGCCGGTTTTAAGATTTTTAAACGATTTCTACAGAAATATAGACAAATTTCGTACTATAAAGGTAAGTAAGATTTGAAAATTAATATTTTAACATCCATTTTTAATGTAATATTGTACAAAACTGCTTTTCGACACTTCTACTTTCTGTTTTTATGCAGATTTTTTTGCATAAAATAAGGCGACAAAGACATTGTTTCTGGTTGTGTTAGTCGTGAAGATAATTTTAATATAAAAGGATTTATTTTTCTACAGAAAATTAGTTAATTTAAAACTGAGCTGTATTATGAGATTTTTTATTACAATTGTGGTATATTTGTGTATTTGAATTGAAAGATTTAGGTATTTTTTTTATTCCGGAATACTTTTAACAGGTTTCATTACGCCCACTTGTCCACTCAAGTGGGCGGACATCATATTTTTAAGTAAAATACAAAAACAATGTCCACCCAAGCGCGTGAAAAAAAATATAGCTGATTGAATGATTTTATTAATGTATTTGAATTATGAACATTTTCAAACTTGTTCTTGGTATGTAACTTATTTTGTGGTATGTTGAAATTGATCTTGTATCAATAATAAACCACTAAAATGTACATTTAGTTATTAGATACCTTTTCTTTTCACCTACGCATGTCAAAAGGTAGTACCTATCATCATCAGTCAGCCAATCGCGTCCACTGCTGGACATAGGCCTCCCTAAGTTCTTTCCAGTGTTCTAAGCGGGTGGGAAAGTATAGCTGATTCAAACATTTTATTTATTTATTTGGATTATGAACATTTTCAAATTTGTTGTTGATATGTAACTTATTTTTTGGTATGTTGAAATGGATCTTATATCAATAATAAACCACTAAAATGTACATTTAGTTATTAGATACCTTTTCTTTTCACCTACGAATGTCAAAAGGTAGTACCTATCATCATCAGTCAGCCAATCGCGTCCACTGCTGGACATAGGCCTCCCTAAGTTCTTTCCAGTGTTCTAAGCGGGTGGGAAAGTATAGCTGATTCAAACATTTTATTTATTTATTTGGATTATGAACATTTTCAAACTTGTTGTTGGTATGTAACTTATTTTGTGGTATGTTGAAATTGATCTTGTATCAATAATAAACCACTAAAATGTACATTTAGTTATCAGATACCTTTTCTTTTCACCCACGCATGTCAAAAGATAGTACCTATCATCATCAGTTAGCCAATCGCGTCCACTGCTGGACATAGGCCTCCCTAAGTTCTTTCCAGTGTTCTAAGCGGGAGGGAAAATATAGCTGATTCAAACATTTTATTAATTTATTTGGATTATGAACATTTTCAAACTTGTTGTTGGTATGTAACTTATTTTTTGGTATGATGAAATTCATCTTGTATCAATAATAAACCACTAAAATGTACATTTAGTTATCAGGTACCTTTTCTTTTCACCTACGCATGTCAAAAGGTTGTACCTACCATCATCAATCAGCCAATTGCGTGCACTGCTGGACATAGGCCTCCCAAGTTCTTTCCAGAGTTCTAAGCGGGTGGGAAAAATATAGCTGATTCAAACATTTTATTTATTTATTTGGATTATGAACATTTTCAAACTTATTGTTGGTATGTAACTTATTTTTTGGTATGTTGAAATTGATCTTGTATCAATAATAAACCACTAAAATTTACATTTAGTTATTAGATACATTTTCTTTTCACCTACGCATGTCAAAAGGTAGTACCTATCATCATCAGTCAGCCAATCGTGTCCACTGCTGGACATAGGCCTCCCTAAGTTCTTTCCAGTGTTCTAAGCGGGTGGGAAAGTATAGCTGATTCAAACATTTTATTTATTTATTTGGATTATGAACATTTTCAAACTTGTTGGTATGTAACTTATTTTTTGGTATGTTGAAATTGATCTTGTATCAATAATAAACCACTAAAATTTACATTTAATTATTAGATACCTTTTGTTTTCACCTACGCATGTCAAAAGGTAGTACCTATCATCATCAGTCAGCCAATCGTGTCCACTGCTGGACATAGGCCTTCCTAAGTTCTTTCCAGTGTTCTAAGCGGGTGGGAAAGTATAGCTGATTCAAACATTTTATTTATTTATTTGGATTATGAACATTTTCAAACTTGTTGTTGGTATGTAACTTATTTTTTGGTATGTTGAAATTGATCTTGTATTAATAATAAACCACTAAAATGTACATTTAGTTATCAGGTACTTTTTCTTTTCACCTACGCATGTCAAAAGGTAGTAGCTACCATCATCAATCAGCCAATTGCGTGCACTGCTGGACATAGGCCTCCCTAAGTTCTTTCCAGAGTTCTAAGCGCGTGGGAAAAATATAGCTGATTCAAACATTTTATTTATTTATTTGGATTATGAACATTTTCAAACTTGTTGTTGGTATGTAACTTTTTTTTGGTATTTTAAAGTCAAAAGGCAGATATCGAGCACTGAATTTAATTAAATCTTGCCCAAGTATACTTTCGCTCAGAAGAGCATCCTCAGGGGCATTTCGTCAATAAAAAGAAGGTATCCTCGAATGTCATTTAACCCTTAAACGCCCAAGGGTGGGTAAAAAATGTCCACCTAATGCGTATTTCCTTGTAACATATTTATTACGTGTTTAAAAATTTTCCAAAAATTATTTATTATTAAAAAGACAGCCTTTTATCGAATGATAAATTGGATTTATGGATATTTTTGAAAATAAAATTAATATCTTGAGTTAAATATGGGTGGGCAAAAAAGTACACATTTGGTAAAACTTGTTACTAAAGGATTCTATTTAATTTCTCATTGGTAGGAACATAATACATATAATTATCGACGTATAATTACATAATCTACATAATTATCCGCAAATGAAGAGTCTGAAAGTAAGAATGTGGAGAATATCGAAAAATCTGAATTATTGGCTTTTACTGGTATGTTATTTTTGATGTACATTCTAATTTTGTTGTAAGGTTTGTAAATTGTTTATATTAATATTTTAGAAGATGCTATGTTTATTAAGCATAAGATTCTTAAGTTTAATCAATTTCCAACAACTCTCAATAAATATATTAGCTATGTTCGAGGTGGACATTTTTTACCCACCCTTGGGCGTACATGGAACCTAAAAAAGGTTGGGCGTTTAAGGGTTAATTATTATAGATCATTTTGATGGCAAACTTAATATTGACGAAATGCCCCTGAGGATGCTCTTCTGAGCGAAAGTATACTTGGGCAAGATTTAATTAAATTCAGTGCTAGATATCTGCCTTTTGACTTTAAAATTCATTTATTCGAGCATTCAACCATTTCCTAATTTTTTTGGTATGTTGAAATTGATCTTGTATCAATAATAAACCACTAAAATTTACATTTAGTTATTAGATACCTTTTCTTTTCACCTACGCATGTCAAAAGGTCGTACCTATCATAATCACCATCAATCAGTCAATCGCGTATACTGCTGGACATAGGTCTTCCTAAGTTCTTTCCAGTGTTCTCTACACTGAGCCGCTTCTAGTCAGTTTATCGCTACTCTTTTTATATCGTCGGTCCATCTACACTCAGGTGCAAAAAATATTTGGTCCTTTTCGATGTCTCGAATTTCCTAAACCTGTTGTTCGATTTAAGCGATTTTTTTACCAAGTTATAGTCTTATTTATTAACAATATCGCTGTAATAATATTGTTGCTAGACAGGTAAACTGTCATTATATACCGGGTGTACGAATCAAACTGTGTTTTTTCTCTCAAATTTCGCATCACCCTGTGAAATATTCTTGCATTTATGAAATACTTAAATTAAAACCCAACTATAGCCTCAGGTTATCTTGACATTCTGTTTTTAGATTCATTCTTTATGTTGGATAATAAAAAAGTTAGCTACTTTAACAACTAGCCATGTTCGTCATCAGTACCTACAGTGTTTCTAAATAGTGCGACAAACTTTAAGGAGTAATTTTACATGAGAAAATAATTAGCTTTATAATCATATTTCCGCAAAAGCTTCTTTTCGAGATATGGCATGTTCAATTTTTTTACAAACTGACGATTTATTTATTGCTTTATAACCAGTTGAGATATGCAAATGGAATTTGGTAGGTTTTAAGAGGATTGCGGATTTTTTGACGGATTTATTGCGGATTTATTTTGACGGAGCTATTGCAGATTTTTTGACATACAGTTAAGAATTTTATATTCATCATTGGCGTGCATACGGGTAATACGATCGGTTATATTACCCGCGTATGCACGCCAATGGTAAATATTAAAATTTTAATTGTATGTCAAGAAATGTGCAATAATTACGTCTTAAAACCCACCAAATTTGATTTGCATATCTCAACCGGTTTTAAACCAATAAATTAATCGTCAGTTTGTAAAAAAAATTGAACATACCGTATCTCGGAAAGAAGCTTTTGCGGAAATATGATTATAAAGCTAACTGTCATTATTTTCTCATGTCGCTTTCTTAACATTATGTTTTTTGACTCATTCACTTATGTTGGATAATAAAAAAGTTAGGTACTTTAACAATTTACCATTTTCTTCATCAATACAGGGTGTTTCAAAATAAGTGCGACAAAGTTTAAGGGTTAATTCTACATGAAAAAATATTGACAGTTTGCTTTATGAACATATGTCCGCAAATGCTTCATTTTCGAAATACAGGATGGTGAATTTTTTCTTACAAACTGACGATTTATTTATTGCTCTAAAACCGGTTGAAGTATGCAAATGAAATTTGGTAGGTCTTAAGAGGTAGTTATTTTACATTTTTTGACATACAACTAAAATTTTATATTAACCATTGGCGTGCATACAGGGCATATGACCGGGTTATATAACCCGTATGCACGCTAATGGTGAATATAAAATACAGAATTGTACTTCAAAAAATGCGTAATAACTACCTCTTAAAACTCACCAAATTTCATTGGCATATCCCAACCGGTTTTAGAGCAATAAATAAATCGTCAGTGTGTAAGAAAAAATTCAACATCCCGTATGTCGGAAACGAAGCATTTGCAGACATATGTTCATAAATCAAACGGTCATTATTTTTTCATGGAGAATTACCCCTTAAAATTTGTTGCGCTTATATAGATGAAACACCCTGTATTGATGAAGAACATGACTAGTTGTCAAAGTACCTAACTTTTTTATTATCCAACAAAAGTGAATCAGTCACAAAGCAGCATGTTAGGAAAAGATAAGGCTAGAATTGAGTTTTAATTTCAATATTTTTTAAATGCTAGAATATTCCACAAGGTGTTCCGAACTTTGAGGAAAAAACACAGTATAATTGTTACACCCGGTATATAGTGACATTTACATGTTTAGCAACAATATTAAAACATCGATATTCTTAAAGAATAAGGCTATAACATACTAAAAAAATCACTAAAATCGGACAACAGGTTTAGAAGATTCGAGACTTCAAAAATGACCCATTTTTAAGGTGTCCCGATTTTTTTGGCCAGGAGTGTACAATATTTTGAGTTGATGAAAAAAATACCTGGCACTTACCTTAGACTTACTATAGACTCTATAGTCTATAGTTTTGGTTCCTTAACATGCCTATGACATTTGAATCCCATCTGTGATCCCATACTGTACAAATTTCGGCGTACAGTGGTCTCTGGCCTCCGATACTGAATACTCTTCTTCTTTCAATTTATTCCTTACTTACATCCCTATGGGTGAATTTTCAGTGTTTTATAGCCAAATTCTTTAAAATTCATTACCCTCTGGGCTGGGGGAGACAGAAAGCTTTCTGCCACACCTACCACTCCGAACCGAGGTAACTGATTAAGGATACACCTTTTTTTGGCTATTTCTCATTGACTATAAATATTATAATATTAACACTCACCACTGCAAATTTTACGAAAGTTGAACATCAATCACTAATTTAACTAAAAAAACACAAGTTGAAAAATATGAAGTCATTGAGCACTTTTATCACAGTCTATTGTACTGCCACCTATCAAGTTATCACAAATCAATCAAAAATTTTCGCCATTTTTAACTTAATTATGTAGCACGATTATTAAGTAATTGTTATTTAATCCATTAAGCAGTTCTGTATCACTTTGAAGATACCTTTAAGGTGCTTGATATTAAAAACACTGATAGTTCTAGGGAGAGTCTAATAATTTGAGCAGGAACTATAGACAGTCGCGTACGAAAAAACACCACCAGACATTTTAGCGACGGTAACAAACTGTATAAAAAGTAGTGTATGTACCTATTGACAAATCATACGGCGGCAAACTATCGCTGAAAAGACAATGCTAAGTTGTATTTCCCTCACTATAACCTGTATTTCTTCACAGCTTCTTTTGAACACAATAAAGTACACTAGATAGATTCACCTTCAGTAGCTACAAAATATAACACCTTCTTCTTAAATCCACTTCACAAAACCACTTGACCATACCTACATATAACCCCTACTGATCGCTACTCATTTTACTAAAACCTACAACTCTAATTATAGACTAAGAGCTCAAGAGCTGGGATAGGTAAAATTTGCTAATCATTTTAGGCACCTTAAGGATATACGACATAAATATAACTTAAGGGGTTACATAGGTCTTGCGGGTAAAAAAAGTGACTTTTTAAAAAAATTATATCTCGAAAACTAAAAATTATTTTTATTTATAATTGAAACGTAAAAGTATAGTACTTAAGGTACTCCCAAAAAATTTTCAGCCAAAAATATTCATTTTTGTAGAGTTGACTGCAATTTTTCGACAAAAGAGTATTTTTGTGCGGTGGGCAGCATAACTTAGTCCAGTCTCATTTGAAATCAAAAAATCAAAAAGTTTCTTGTAGTTTATACCTCTGGCTAGTGAATGAACAAAGGAACTTTTATTAGGTGAAGTCGTTTTTGTTTTATAAAAAAAACTACTTTAAAAATGGTCATTTTTGAAAAAATGAGAAAAATTGGGGTCGAAAATGTGTTTAAGCTTATGTAAAATCTTCAAATTTCATTTAGTTTTAATTCCTTCGTTCATTCACTACCCAGAGGTAGTAACTACAAGAAATTTTTTGATTTTTTGATTTCAGATGAGACTGGACTTAGTTATGCCGCAAAAAAGGGCTGTTGTCGAAAAATTGCAATCAACTATACAAAAATGAATATTTTTGGCTGAAAATTTTTTTGAGACCTACCTTAAGTACTATACTTTTACATGTTCCAATTGTAAATAAAAATAATTTTTAGTTTTCGAGATATAATTTTTTCAAAAAGTCACTTTTTTACCCGCAAGACCTATGTAACCCCTTAAATAGTAGAAACAAAAACAAAACGTATGACCACCATGCCGTCAATTTTCAGTGGCACATGACAGTGGAAAATCAAAATTTTCACCTATAGACGAGACAAATAGATTACGGGTACTCCCTGTTAAGACATGCAAAATGCCTTCATTCCCAGAACTCATTTTTTTACATTCTATGTATTTAAAAAATAATAAAATTCAGCGCAATTTTAACCCACTACCCCCTTCCTTCATCTCCAACCATCAAAAACGTCATTTTTCGTTTTTATTTTTTTTTAGGTAAGATGCAATCAATTTTAAAATTTCAAAAAAATTAGGGGGTGATTTTCCCGATTTTTTTACCAAAAAAAAGGGACTAACTTTATTTTGAGTGTAACTTGTTTACTTTTGATGCTAGAAATTTTTTTATAAAACAAAAATGAAGCTTTGTTGATGAAGCACAGTTGAGGCTTTTACAAAATCTGTTTATTTTTTTAGACACGTAGGTTTAATTTTTTTTTGAAAAAAAGCGTATGACTTTTTTTAAGGTGGCTGCAGGTCTCATTCTTTTATTTTTGTAGATACTTTATCAAATACTATATTTCTAATTTTTCAGATTTTTTCATTTTTTCGTAAGGTTCGCCACCTTTAAAAACCGAAAAACTGTTGTTTTGGGGGGTTTTGGGGGGTTTAAAGGTGTTTCTCCAATTTTTAAATATTCTAAAGGACTCAGTTACTTTAAGTGTCCAGAAACTCTACCGACAAACGAAGACAGGAGATTATTCAGATAATTTTAAGATAATTTAACCCAATTCACTTAGTCCGAAAATGCTTCCTAAGGGAATTAGAGCTCTTTGAAGATGGCGTCTTGTAATTAGTTTTTCTTAAATACCTCCAGAATGCTTTTATTTAGAAAAACAAAAATTGGTACGCGTATTTATCTTCAAGATATAAATCTAATCCATTTATTGCAAATTTCTAGTACTGATCATAGGCGTCCGTTTTAGGTAGGGCAACGGTTATTTTATCGCATAACTTTTTTATCTTTAACTTTTATGCATTTATGACACTGGATTATTAAATTGTGAAGTATTCTAATACTAAAAGGTGCTCTTCTTTTAAATCGGTAGGGCACACCGTTTTCTAGAAAAATCGATTTGAAAATTTTTCGCTCTATGAATTAAAAAAAAAATTTCAAAAAAAAACTGTTTAGAAGGACGAAAACTGGTACATTTATTTATATTCCAGAGATAGGTAAATCGATTTCATTAAATGCGAATTTCTAGTTCTGGTCATAGGCGTCCGTTTTGGGTAGGTCAACAGTTATTTTATAGCATACCTTTCTTGTCTTGAATTTTTGAGTATTTTTGACACTAGATTATTAAATTTTGAGGTATTCGAGTACTAAAAGTTACTCTTACTTTATGTTGGTAAAATACTTCGTTTTTTGTTGAAAAGTTCTTCCAATTTTTTTTTTAAATTATAAAAACGAAAAACTTTCAAATCGATTTTTCTAGAAAACGGTGTGTCCTACCGACTTAAAGCAAGAGTACCTTTTAGTACTAGAATACCTCACAATTTAATAATCCGGTGTCAGAAATGCATAAAAGTTAAGGACAAAAAAGTTATGCGATAAAATACCCGTTGCTCTACCCAAAACGGACGCCTATGACCAGTACTAGAAATTTGCAATGAGTGGAATCGATTCATCTCTGAAAAGTAAATATGCATACCAATTTTCTTTTTTGTAAATAGACGCGTTCTGGAGGTATTTAAGAAAGACTAATTTCATGACGCCATCTTCAAAGAGCTCTAGCTCCCTTAAGAAGCATTTTCGGACTAGGTGAATTGGGTTAAATTGTCTTAAAATTATCTAAGGAATCTCCTGTCTTCGTTTGTCGGTAGAGTTTCTGGACAGCCTGTATAACCTATGAGCAATACTTTTACTTTTTCTAAAATTTTGGGTTAGGTCTACCGATTTTCCCCAAATTTTAGTATGTTATTGTACTACAAACACAAAGACATTCTGAATTTTTTCAGATTTTTCTAAGTCCAGGCGGCCATTTTGTGAGCCTTAAAAGGGCAAGCCATAGCCCTTTTTAACGCTTTTTTGAAAATTTTTTATCTCAGCTCCCTCTTAACAAAAAATAATTTTGAGAACTTCATATTTTAGCTATTGATGTCTACTTTTAACAAAAATTTTTTAAACTTTTGGCAAATATCAATGCGCCATTTTGGCAAACATTAAAATAGGTCCACTTTTTACTTTTAATAAATAACTTTCTAATATTTACTTCCAATAAAATAACTTTTAAGTAAGTACTGCATCCATTTTTATCAAGTAACAAATTAAAAGATCTCTAAAAGATCTACAATTTAACATGTAAAGTTATTTTTAGACTTTACGACTTTTTGAGCTATGGACGTTTGAAAAGTGCCCTTTTTACAAAAAACGCGTTTTTTCGCATATTTAAAGAGGTGGAACTTTTTTCTGCCAAATTCGAATTGCACAAAAAATTTTTTGGAGGTAGTTTTTTATGTATACTACAGGTTCCCAAAGGATTTTGTTTGGCTATTTGCTTTTAAACCTCTCATCTGAACCCCCAAAAATCGAGAATTTTGATTCTTTCGTGAGCTAATGTACCTTGCCCTGCTGACCTTCCTCGCTCAAGCAGGGGCTACGTAGCCCTTTATACATAATAAATTGTGAAAGTAGAAAAAAAGACCTTTAATTTAAGCTCCAAAAAAAGTCCCTAGCGTTTACGGAACCAAAGTTATGACAATTTTAAAATTTCGTTAACTCAAAATATATGTCCATGTTGTGAGGCCGTTGCTGTATGAACAAATTAATCAGATTTTTTAGCGTTGAAATATATTTTTTTTAGGTTTTTTGGATCGTTCTAAACAAAAAAGGTCTCTTCTCATTTTTCCCTAAAATTGATAGTTTTCGCGTTATAAGTGGTGTAAAACTGAAAAAATGCGAAAATACGCATTTTCTAGGCTTAAACATTCATAATGTACAATTTTTAAGGTAGCTAAGTGACTACATTAAAGTTTAAATATTCAGTTTTAAGATTCTGGTGAGAAATATGGCCGTATTTCAATATAGACCGATGTTTTTAAATTATTTAATATTATGAGAGTCGGCACGGCCGTTTAATAGTCGAGTAGATGCGCATAATTAACAATTAAAAAACAACGCTCTGTATTAAGATAAGCCACCATTTTTCACCAGAATCTTAAAACTTAATATGTAGTCTTCAATTTAGGTACTTGTCAATCTCAAAAATAATAACTTACATATAAGTTTTCAAGCCTCGAAAATTCGAATTTTCGCATTTTTCAGAATTAAATCGATTTTTACAGGTTCAGATGAAGGATTTAAAAGCAAATAGCCAAAGAAATTCCTTTGAGAGCTTATAAAACATGTTAAGAAATACCTTCAAAAAATTTTTTGTGCAATTCGAAGTTGGCAGAAAAAAGTTCCACCTCTTTGAAAATGCGTAAAAACGCGTTTTTTGTAAAAATGGCACTTTTCAAACGTCCATAGCTCAAAAAGTTGTAAAGTCTAAAAAAAACTTTACATGTCAAATTATAGATCTTTTAATTTGTTACTTGATAAAAATGGATGCAGTACTTAAAAGTTATTTTATTGCTGTTTGAATATGGTCGTTTTTGGTAAAAAGTGGACCGAGCCAAAAAGGCGCAATGATATTTGCCAAAAGTTTAAAAAAATCACGTTAAAAGTAGACATCAATAGCTAAAATATGACGTTCTCAAAATTATTTTCTGTAAAGAGGGAGTCGAGACCAAAATTTTTCAAAAAAGCGTTAAAAGGGGCTATGTCTTGACGTTTTAAGGCTCATAAAATGGCCGCCTGGTCTTGGAAAAATCTGAAAAAATTCAGAATTTCTTTCTGTTTGTAGTACAATAACATACTAAAATTTGGGGAAAATCGCTAGATCTCCCCCCAAAATTTTAGAAAAAGTAAAAATATTGATCATTAATAAACCTTGATTTTATCTATTTTGAATTCTATAAAATAGGAAAAATCCCCAAAAACACCTAAAAAAATTTTTTCGGAGATTTGAAGGTGGCCAACCTTACTGAAAAATCTGAAAAAATATAGTGTTTGATAAAGTACATAAAATATCAAAAAAAAATAGACCTGCAACCATCTCCATAAAATTTATACGCATTTTGTCAAAAAATAAAAATACAAATTTTTTGACGTTCTGTACACTCAATCTACGGGTCTATAAAAAATAGACATATTTTGTAAAAGCCGTAACTATATGTGTAAATTTTTTTAAATTTCAAAATTTATTGCATCCCATTTATGAAAGCGAAAAATGGCGTTTTTGATGGTGGGGGAAGGAGAAAGGGGGGTGGCGAGTTAAAATTGCGCTGAGACTTATTTAGTCACAGGGAATGTAACAAAATTGAATTCTGGGAGTTTTGGGAGATGGGCCATTTTGCCATTAACGGGGGTACCCTTTAATTTATTTATCCCGTCCATAAATGGAAAGTTTGATTTTCCACTGTCGACACATGTGCCACTGAAAATTGACGGCATAGTGCTCATGCTTTTTTTTTTAATTATTAAGCTCAACAAGCCTTGTAGGCCTAGTACTTAAACGTTGACATTTCTGATTATATTTTATTTTACCCTTATAGATTTTATTTAACTTATATTATAAATATACATATTTAACTTATTACTGATATATTTTACTTCAGTCTTTTTATACACTTCTTCACCACTTCCCTCCGTCTCCTTCTGTCCAATGCTAGTTCTTTCCATCTTCCAATGTTACTGTTCTTCAGGTCTTCGTACACACTGTCCTTCCATCAGTTTCTTGTCCTACCTTTCCTTCTCTTTTGTGTTGGTGTTCGTGAGAGTATTATTTTTGGCATTCTTTCATTTCCCATTCTTTCGATATGCCCTAAATATTGTATTCTCTGTACTTTGATTGTCGTCGGTATCGTTGGCTCTTACAATTCTTTATTGGTTATTCTTCTCCACTGACCTTCTATCTCGCCTTTTCAGCACCCATGTTTCGCATGCATATGTTAGTATAGGTCTGATAACTGTCTTGTTTATTTCCTTTAGCTATTCTTGCCTTTATCTCCTGCTCCTCATGACCATTTTTATCTATTTTGGCTCCGAGGTAATTAATTTCTTTGACTATTTTGAACAAGTATGTTTTTTCTCCATCTATTTGTAATATGATGTTGTTTTCTTTTTCTTTTTGGTCTCTCCCACTATACTGTCATATGCTACTTTGTCTTCTCTTCATTTTTATTTTAAGTCTAAATTTTTTGACTTTTTCAATTATGTTTTTCATTACCTATTGTAGTTCTTTCTTGCTTGTTGCTAATAGTGTCTGATCATCTGCAAATGCCTTGCATTGGTAGCCATAGACTCTTACATTGTCTAACATAATTAGCAAATTTTTCCTATATGGCTCTTAGTCTATTAACACTGCAGACTTTGCTATGACAAATTCGGTTAGCGATGTTCAATGTTCATTATATCGATAAGATAAAGCTCAATGAAAGAAATTTGCTGCCATAGGCATTTTCGTGTCTCGCTTAGACAAATCATATTACCTATGAAAAAATAAATACATAAAAATATTTAGTCAGACAGATCATTCTTAAACTGAAGTAGGTAGTCAGTTATTTTAGTGATCGGTGGATAATTTTTAGTATCTAAGTTTGGTTAAGTATAGAATCACTAAATATGTATATGCACTCAAATTTTTAGAATAAACAAATAATATCTTTGAATGAAGTGAATTATATAATTAAAATTTACATTTTTTTTTGTCTCCTTTCATTGATTCATTTCCATATTTTATGCTTTTGCCTCTCTTTTCCATAGAAACTGTGTTTATTTTGTCATTTTGAAGTATCACCTTTAGCATTTTTTTCTTTTATTGTTTTTCCTTTCTTTGTATTGTTAATCTTTAATATTTATATCAACACTTGGTATTTTTTATACTTATTTTGGTTGATATTTATCATTGATATTTTGCTAAAAAGTTACTTTTATGTATTCAGTACTTACGTTTTATATATTTATAGCGTTCTTCGCCTTCCGGTTCCCGGGTTTCAGCTTCATCGGCCGTTCCATTCGCCAGGGTGAAGATTCCTTTCCGACATTGCCTTCTGAATGCTGCCTAGCCAGGATTGTTTCGGCCTTCCTCTCTTCCTTCGTTCCTTTTGCGTCCATTTTAAAATTTGTTTCGGCAGCCTGTCGTCGTCCCTTCTTTCTACACGACCGTACCAGATCAGTTGTCTCCATTAAATTTCGTCTATTATGGTTGACTTGACTCATTGTTACTGATTTGACGATTATATTTCTGATTTGGTCATTTTGTATTCTTTCAAACCTTGATTTTCTAGCCGACCTTTTCCAGAAGTCCATTTCGAATGCAATTAGGCGTCGTTGCAGGGATTTACTAAGTTGCCATGTTTCGCATAAATAGAGCACTATACTTTTAAAGATGGAGTTAAAGATGAGATGTTTTCTTTGATTAGATAGTTCTTTTGACCATAGAACCCGGTTTAGAGATCCAATCACCCTTTTTCAAGATTCTTTGCTATGTCTCTTTTTCGGTGCATAGGCGTAACCAGGGGATGGTTTTGGGGGTTATAACCCCCCCTTTTGGACGTACTTTGAGCTATATACGCTTAACACCATTATTATTCCATACCCCCAGAGACCTTCAAGTAGATGTAACCCCCCCTTAGGATACCTAATCCTGGTTACACCTCTGTTTCGGTGCACCCGATTTTGATTGTTTCATGTTTGTTAACCATTAGATCTTCTACTTCATTCCGATGCATAAGTATCGTGATTTGTTTCTATTTATAGAAAGGCTTCACTCTTCATATGTTTGAAATAACCGTTTCGTCATGAATTCTACATCTTCCTTATCTGCTGCTACTACGACTTGGTCGTCCGCAAAATGTAGAGTAGGTATACAATGTTGTATCGTCGTCAAGTTGGATCCATATCCCTGAACAACATCTTCTCCAGTATTTTAGTGCTTCATTTAAATAGATCTTAAATAGTATTGGGGAGAGGCAGCATCCTTGTAGTAATCCTTTTGTTACTGGAAATTCTTCTGATAAGTTGTTGTTAAGTTTGATTTAGTAGTAATTATGGTTATGGCTAAATTTGCTTTCATATAATACATAATATATATATATATATATATATATATATATATATATATATATATATATATATATATATATATATATATAAAAAACAGAATATGCACAAGATGGAATGCAACCATAGACACGTGTTTCTGACTTATTAGTCGTCATCAGTATATATATATATATATATATATATATATATATATATATATATATATATATATATATATAAATGAATAACCATTTTCAATTTCGTTGCAAAACGAAAACACAGCCGAACCATATTCTAGTCCAATCAGAGAGTGCTGCAAGCACCCCTACCGGTTTCGAAACTTATTAGTCTCTCATCAGGAGGCACATATGCTGCTCTCCCTGATCCAACCAAAACAAACCCCAGCGTGCAGTCCCGGATTGCAACGAACGAAATCGCATAGATGCCCTAGCGGCAACTGCTAGCAAAAAGACTAAGTTTTCACTCTAATGGCATATAAAACAACATAATGCTATTCTACATCCCACCAGATTGAAAACAATGGGAACCTTCTCTGGTTACACCTCCGAGGCTTCTACAATTTGCAAGCCATACGGATGCTGAGACTAAGGAAGATGAGGGAATTCTACAATTTACAATTCACGTTCCATCTGCTCAGCGCGGTAAAGTTCCAACGAGAATGGTTCTCTTCATACTCCACACAGAGTAAATGTAAATCAAAAATGAATAACCATTTTCAATTTCGTTGCAAAACGAAAACACAGCCGAACCATATTCTAGTCCAATCAGAGAGTGCTGCAAGCACCCTTACCGGTTTCGAAACTTATTAGTCTCTCATCAGGAGGCACATATGCTGCTCTACCTGATCCAACCAAAACAAACCCCAGCGTGCAGTCCCGGATTGCAACGAACGAAATGGCATAGATGCCCTAGCGGCAACTGCTAGCAAAAAGACTAAGTTTTCACTCTAATGGCATATAAAACAACATAATGCTATTCTACATCCCACCAGATTGAAAACAATGGGAACCTTCTCTGGTTACACCTCCGAGGCTTCTACAATTTCCAAGCCATACGGATGCTGAGACTAAGGAAGATGAGGAAAAGTTATAGAAGCCTCGGAGGTGTAACCAGAGAAGGTTCCCATTGTTTTCAATCTGGTGGGATGTAGAATAGCATTATGTTGTTTTATATGCCATTAGAGTGAAAACTTAGTCTTTTTGCTAGCAGTTGCCGCTAGGCCATCTATGCCATTTCGTTCGTTGCAATCCGGGACTGCACGCTGGGGTTTGTTTTGGTTGGATCAGGGAGAGCAGCATATGTGCCTCCTGATGAGAGACTAATAAGTTTCGAAATCGGTAGGGGTGCTTGCAGCACTCTCTGATTGGACTAGAATATGGTTCGGCTGTGTTTTCGTTTTGCAACGAAATTGAAAATGGTTATTCATTTTTGATTTACATTTACTCTGTGTGGAGTATGAAGGGAACCATTCTCGTTGGAACTTTACCACGCTGAGCAGATGGGACGTGAATTGTAAATTGTAGAATTCCCTCATCTTCCTTAGTCTCAGCATCCGTATGGCTTGCAAATTGTAGAAGCCTCGGAGGTGTAACCAGAGAAGGTTCCCATGTTTTCAATTTGGCGGGATGTAGAATAGCATTATGTTGTTTTATATGCCATTAGAGTGAAAACTTAGTCTTTTTGTTAGCAGTTGCCGCTAGGGCATCTATGCCATTTCGTTCGTTGCAATCCGGGACTGCACGCTGGGGTTTGTTTTGGTTGGATCAGGGAGAGCAGCATATGTGCCTCCTGATGAGAGACTAATAAGTTTCGAAACTGGTAGGGGTGCTTGCAGCACTCTCTGACTGGACTAGAATATGGTTCGGCTGTGTTTTCGTTTTGCAACGAGATTGAAAATGGTTATTCATTTTTTATTTACATTTACTCTGTGTGGAGTATGAAGGGAACCATTCTCGTTGGAACTTTACCGCGCTGAGCAGATGGGACGTGAATTGTAAATTGTAGAATTCCCTCATCTTCCTTAGTCTCAGCATCCGTGTGGCTTGCAAATTGTAGAAGCCTCAGAGGTGTAACCAGAGAAGGTTCCCATTGTTTTCAATCTGGTGGGATGTAGAATAGCATTATGTTGTTTTATATGCCATTAGAGTGAAAACTTAGTCTTTTTGCTAGCAGTTGCCGCTAGGGCATCTATGCCATTTCGTTCGTTGCAATCCGGGACTGCACGCTGGGGTTTGTTTTGGTTGGATCAGGGAGAGCAGCATATGTGCCTCCTGATGAGAGACTAATAAGTTTCGAAACCGGTAGGGGTGCTTGCAGCACTCTCTGATTGGACTAGAATATGGTTCGGCTGTGTTTTCGTTTTGCAACGAAATTGAAAATGGTTATTCAGTTTTGATTTACATTTACTCTGTGTGGAGTATCAAGGGAACCATTCTCGTTGGAACTTTACAGCGCTGAGCAGATGGGACGTGAATTGTAAATTGTAGAATTCCCTCATCTTCCTTAGTCTCAGCATCCGTATGGCTTGCAAATTGTAGAAGCCTTGGAGGTGTAACCAGAGAAGGTTCCCATTGTTTTCAATCTGGTGGGATGTAGAATAGAATTATGTTGTTTTATATGCCATTAGAGTGAAAACTTAGTCTTTTTACATAATGTATAATTATGTCCAATTTATTTCTCTATATCTTTTGATTTATTGCTTTCTTTTCCTTAGGAACCAAGATGGTTTTTTCCTTACTCAACTATCATTTTCTATTAAATTGTGTATCTGACAGAGTAGTGTTTTCCTCATGTGTTTTCAATACAGTTGATTCATTTACTCTTTGTAGATTTTTATCATAGCAAAGCATCTACTTCTGGTTTTATTTTTTCCATTCTTTCCTGTATGCTGCTTTATTTTTCCAATTTTGGATTTTGCTCATTCAACCTTCGATGAGATGAAGGTTCCATTAAGAAGAAGAAAGGCACTTGTTTCGAAAGATAGACTTACTTACTCCATGGCGATACAACCCTTCGTGGGTTTTAGCCGACTCAACAACGTGCCCCCACTGTTCTCTGTCTTGAGCAACCTCTATCCAATTCTCCATGCCTATAGCTTTCAGGTCTTTTGCTATATTATCTCGCCACCGGAGTAGTGATGTTGATTATAGTTACTTTCGAGTATTCGTTACAACATTTACAGTATTCGTTACTTTGATTACTATGATTACTTTTGTTACTTTTGTATTTGAGTACCGGTAATCATATCGAGAATCGTATTTCTCAGTAGGTAGGTATTTTGTATAGGTACCTATTCCGATATAACAACGACCTTCACCGATATGTTTAATGGATAAACATGATTTGATATGTAAAATAGAGATGAATGGGATTGATTGAATGCTTGAATATTTGAAATTTATGGAAATAAAAGGCAGATATCAGATATCACCTAGTTGCTCGATATTTGCCTTTTATTTCCATAAATTTGATATATAATTTATTATTTTAAAAATTACAAAAAACAAAGGGCGCCTGATATAATTTTGACTAGACTAATTAGTTAATAATTAAAAAATGACTTTTTTTATAACTTCTAATTAACTTTTTTCGGCCCGTGCAGATATCTATTAGGATTTTAGATTTTTGGATTATTAGAAACAAAAAAGGTGTTTTGCAATTTTTCTCTTAAGTTGATCATTTTCGAGTTATAAACAAATAAAAACTAAAAAAAAAACGAAAAATGACAAAAAGGCTCAAAAACATAGCTAAAAAATAACATTTTTGAAATTACGAAGTACCTAAATTGAATTTAAACCTTCTTCTATCAGTTCTAGAAAGAATTTTGGGTTTATTTCATTTTAAAACTTGTTTTTTAGTTATCAATCCAGCCCAGCCCGATCGCCCATAAGGCAGATTTATTCATTAACGATTAAAAAATCTATTTTAGAATAAAACATGCCAAAAATTCTTATTGACAGATAGAAGAAAGTTTTAACTTGATATTAGATACTTGATGATTACAAAAATAATATTTTTTACATGTGTTTTTGGGTCTTGAAAATCGTCATTTTTGGTTTTTTTTTTCAGTTTTAAATTGTTTATAACTCGAAAACGATCAACATAAGAGAAAAATTACAAAATACCTTTTTTGCTTAGAATGATCCAAAAAATTTAAAATAATATCTTACCTGGACGAAAAATTTTTAGTACAATTAAATTTAACAATGTGATTTAATATTAAAATATTAAGATCTAAAATGCCCGGCTGTATTTTTATTTTCATTCTGTGAATTATCTACTATCTAATCTAAATCGCAAAATCGCGTAGATCTAAATTAAAATATAGGGTTCTCGCATTCGATCTTTGTTAATGACATACATTACATATTTTACGTATACCATTATACCTCCCTCTGTTTCATCTTCTATCTTCTCCTAACCCTCGCACCCTTAAAACGCTTCATACCGATTTGTAAAATAGCGATCCCGTCCGTTACTCGCTGGGATACGATTGGTAGCAGGACAGCTTTATCCATTAGGCAATATAGGCAGTTGCCTAGGGCGGCACATTATGAGAGGGCGGCAAGAATACTGTACAAAAAATATTTGTATATAAAAATTATGGATCTGGGTTCTGTCATTAAAGAGTATGAAGCTCTTTCAAATTACTTTACCGGAAGGAAGCCAAAAAATTGTGCCCAAATAAAACTATAAAGAAATAAGAAAGAGAAAAAGAAAAATTCAATTTGACGAGGAGGCCGATGATGAACTAAACTTTTCAGCTAGTGATGAGATGAAAATCCACACATTCTATATTATAATCGACACTCTGATAAGACACCTGAATAGACGTCTGGAATCTTATCGACTTATTTATCAACGTTTTCGTGTTATAAACAGATTTGTCAAAATTAAGCAATGAAGAAATTATTAAAGAAGCTGAAAATCTGATACAAAATAAAGATGACCAAGATACATTATTCATACATAAATGCATTCACTTAAAGGGTCATTCGGATATCACAATAAAATCACCAATTGACATAAGAAGAGTTAGTAGTTAGTGCAGTCACCAGTCACTGAATGTGGATATGAGCTATTACCTCCGATTTCGTTGAACCTCCATCGATTTGCATGAAAATTGGTGAGTGGTTAGAGGATATCTCAAGGAACAAAGGTGACATGGTGTAAACTTGCGCTTTTACCCTGGGGGTGGATGCCACCCCTTTTCGGGGGTGAAAATTATTTTATTAAAAATATAACCAAAATTAGATAGAGGGACAAATTCTAAGCAAAATTTGTTACATAAAGTTATTAAAATAAATCAAAACTTTTTGAGTTATTAAAGATCAAAGATTTTAATTTTTCGTGAGAAAAATGCATTTTTTAATCGATTTTTGATAAATAACTCAAAAACTATAAGATTTTACCAAAAAGTTATAACTAAAAGTGAGTTATAATTTATAATAGGTAATTGAATGTATATTTTTTTCGGCGAGTACGCAAATCTAAGTATGGTATGTTAAACAGTAAATGGTTAAGTTCAATTAGTTACCACTATAAACAGCCCGGATTAACCGATAATAGTATAAAAGGTCCGGTTTCAGGTAAAATTTATTTTAGGCTTTATTATGGGAGTACTGTCTAGTCAGTGTTAATTGCAAGAGACCAACTCTGTCTACTACCTCGGTGGCTTATCGCTCCGGGTGGGTCTTAACAATGGGCCAGGTCAGATAAATTTAATAATATTTACGACCGCACTAATTGAATTCAAACCATTTACTGTTGAACAAACCATACATATTCAAGCTTAAATAACGGGAAAATGATGCATTTTATAACATAACCTCATTAAACATTTGTCAAAGTACTTAGAAATATCTATAAAATGAGCCTCCGAACAAGTTGATAGCATTAAAATTTATGCACCAAATATTTTTCAAAATCTATCTTTTAAAAATTTTTCCAAAAAAGTTATTGTTTTTTTTTAAATAACTCCGTTAATTTTTACGGTATCAGGTTTGCCTAAAAACCATTTGAAAGTTAATTTTAATGGCTATTAATCCACGTTGAATTTAATCTTTTAAACCTCTTACTTTTTAAAAAATAAAAGGTTGAATGGCCTCGGTTCAATGTTCTCGCAGCAAAATTTAAGCTTTAAATGTTTCTATCTCGGTTATTTTTTACCCTACAGAAATAGTAAAAAGGTAAAATATTTGATACAGAAAAAACAAAATTTGGTTATATATAGGTATATCTCTTTTTACGTAAATTGAGTATTTTTGGAGTTATTATTAAAAGAAAATAAAAATTGCGATAATTTTAAAAATTCTGATTTTTTTAAATTGTATCTTTTTTTCAAAAATATGAATTCTAAACCGGTCAAAATTGTTGAAATCATTATATTTTACATGTATATTTTATAAAATGCATCGTTTTCCCGTTATTTGAGCTTGAATACTTAGATTTGCGTACTCGTCGAAAAAAATATACATTCAATTACCCATAACTCACTTTGAATTAACATTAGTTTGGTTCTTTAAGTGAGGAATGTATTCAGATTTTTATTATCGTTAATTTTGATAATAATAACTTTTTTTTAAAAGCTTATAGTTTTTGAGTTATACGTGAAAAACAGCTTTAAAACATGCATTTTTTACGAAAAAATAAAATCTTTGATCTTTAATAGCTCAAAAACAGTGGTGTCATGATGCGGGAACGCCGTTCCGGCACTGGTTAAGAAAAGATAAAAAAAAATAAATAGAGAATTTAGGTTTTGTAAACAAAAATTAGCAGTGCGTTCTGCTAATTTTGCCATATGACACCACTGCTCAAAAAGTATTGATTTATATTAATAACTTTATATAACAAATTTTTCTTAGAATTTGTCTCTCTATCGATTTATGGTATTATTTAAAAAATAATAATTTTCACCCCTCAGAAGGAGCGGCATTTACCACCACGGTAAAAGCGCAAGTTAGCATCATGTCACCTTTGTTCCTTGAGCTATCCTCTAACCACTCACCAATTTTCATGAAAATCGATGGAGGTTCAACGAAATCGGAGGTGAAAACCTTCAGTGACTGCACTAAGTGGATTGAAAGATATTTTCCCTAATTTTGACATTGCTTTGCACATTTATTTGTACATCCCAGTTGCCAACGTGTCCGCTGAAAGGTAATTTTCGAAAATGTCAAGAATTAAAAATAATTTCCCATCAAGTATGACGCAATAACTTGTTAACAATTTGTCGATTTTGTTAAGAAAAAATTTTTTTGAAAAGTCTTTTTTTGAAAAGAATTCTCTGATGTGATATTCTGTTATAGGTATATATATGAACATCGTAGTTTAAATGCATTTTTAGTGTATTCTTATTTAAATAAAAATTTATGCAATTTTTTTCGCAAAAATGGTAGGTAGGGGTACCTACATGTTTGAAGGGCGGCTACTAGAGAATTGCCTAGGGCGTCAATTGACCTAAACGCGGCCCTGATTGGTAGAAATTAATCATGTGTACTGGTTGTAGATACAACAGTCGTTACTCGCTCTGATACGATTGGTACGAAGTAATCAGAGTAATCAAAGTAATCAAAGTAACGATTTGCCTCAGTGTATAGTAATCGTTACTTTCGGCATTCGTAAGTAACGAGTACTTTGTAACGAATAGGTACTTTTTCAACATCTCTACACCGGAGTCGAGGGCATCCGCTTGGTCCTCTTCCAGTTGGGACTTCTCCCACACCAGCCCTACTGTTCTTTGGTCAGAATGTCTTCTGAGGTGTTCTGCCCATTGGAGTCTTCTGGGCTTTATTTCTTTTATGATGTTGGCGTTTGGGTGAAGTTCTTCGAGCTCTTTCTTAGTTCTTATCCTATATTGTGATGATGCTTCATCCAGCACAGGTCCAAAGATCTTCCTTAGGATTTTCCTTTTCCAAACACATAGTCTCTCTTCGTTTGCCTTTGTTATCTTCAACGTTTCGCTTCCGTACATCACAACGGGTCGTATGATTGTTTTATAAACTTGATTCTTCGTACGTTTTGTTAGTTGTTTCGATTTTATCAGGTTTTGGAGCAGTGCCGGTTTAGCCACTGGGCGCTTGGGGAGGGCGCCCAGGGGCCCGAGCCCCGGAGGGGCCCGAAGTGACCCGTTCCTTTTAATTAAAAAAAATAATAAAGTCGCTAAATAATCTACATATTCTCCGAAAAAAATCTCATACGCAGATACGCCAATACACTGCAAACGCCTTTGTTCTATTGTTACATCTCTTCACGCCTATACACAGTGCCGTAGCCTAGCCTCAGAGAGGCCCCGTGTCAGTGTTTGTGGCGGGGCCCTTTTCCAAAAACTACAGAAAGTTGACAGATTTCGCCATGTAATTGATTAAAAACTACCCAGGTAGTGGGTAAAAACTGTGTAGGTTATTAATTAATGGTCATGTGTCGAATTGTATCCAAAATAATCGCACAAACGGAGTTTTTTTAGTTTCTAATAATTTCATTTTGAATTGTGGGGCTTAAATAATAATTTGTCTCACTTTTCGGCTTTAAAATAAGTTCTTTTAAAATAGGAGCCAAATAAGTCCTTTTAAAATAGTTAAACGAAAGACAAAAATAGATATACATAAATCTAATTTATAGATAAAGAATAGATTTTTCTCGAAAATGCCAATACCCAAACAATAGGTACACACTCTTTCAAACATTCAAAAGTAAAGCGATTACAAAAATTGCAATTTGGCATTATACAGTGGCCTCTAGGCTAGCACTCCACATTGCGACAAGAAAAATCGCTGCCGCAGAAAATCGAGAGTCTAGAAAATTAGTCGCTGTTTTCAGAATCGCGAATTGAATGCTACAAAGATGTAACATCAGCTTTTAGATGTTTTTCTACTCTCGAGATAAAGAAAAAGTCAAGTCGTCAATTAATACTTTATGCGAGAAACATAAAAACGATGTTGATGAAACCAAAGAGAACTTAAATGGGAAATAAGCCACAATTTTACCTAAAAATGATTTTATTAACGTTTCGACGCCCAAGTCGGGTGTCGTTGTCAAAATACAAAATAATACTAAATAAATAAAAATGTTGTTGCTTAGTAAAAAGATAGTAAAAAGAGAAAAATCAAAGAAGCGGCTCTAATTATGCTAAATGAAACCAATTGTGTCGCAAATTCCTCGGTAGAATGCAGTAGGATGTGGTTACCCATATTAAAGGAGGAAGTCAATAGAAAGAAAATACCATAATTAGTAAATCAGGAACATATCGAGTTAGTACATATTTAGTATTTTAGTATTATTTAAAATTTAAAATATCAAGTCAGAATTTGGTATTAGTTTTGAGAGTAAACTAAATGTAAACCCAAATACTTACGATGTCGGGATAGTATCACGAGGTTTTTCCTGGTTTTCCCTCGTGATTTACTATGAAATCTCTAACGCGAGAATTTCAGTGCCACCGTTGCATTTGGTTGTCTTTTTAAAGACAGATTACATGCTATGATTTTTTGTGGCGGATATTCTTGAGTTGGGATTGATTTCATGTAATCGAATGAACTATCTTTTAGTAAAGTCGTCCCAGGAACGCAACTCATCAATATTGGCAATATCATTTTAAAGTCGTCTACTTTAAAATGTATAATACGTGTCTGAATTGCCGATATAAATGAGTCAGATTAAATAAATTATTAGAAGAATTTTTTACTAAGCAACAACATTTTTATTTATTTAGTATTATTTTGTATTTTGACAACGACACCCGACTTGGGCGTCGAAACGTTAATAAAATCATTTTTAGGTAAAATTGTGGCTTATTTCCCATTTAAATATACTTGATTATAAAAATGCCACAAGAAAATAGCTTCAGAACAACACAAAGAGAACTTACATAATGAAATTATCAATTTTGTAACGTTATGCCAAAATTTGAATAAACGCATATAATTTATGAAAAATTTGATATCATCTAGGATGTAAAGGCAACTTTTCCCAATATTTTAACTTTACTGCAAATTTATTTCACAATACCAATTTCTAATGCGTCAGGCGAGCGGTCTTTTCCGGCTTTAAAAAGAATAAAAACATATTTAAGGTCAAATTAGGGTCAAGAAAACCTAGACCAGTGATACTCAACCTGCGGCCCTCACGCGTTTTTTATGCGGCCCGAAGGCTAACTAAAGGGCCCTGTGATCAAATTATCTGTCAAATTTCACTGGTTTTTCAAATTCTTTGATAGTGTGCCGATGTATTTGAGGCGTGTTTGGGCGTGAGGCAGACAATTTAATGACTTTAATTTCAAATTATATTAAAATTTGTAAGAACTCTATTTAAAAAGCAGGGTATTATTAACTGTTAATAATAAATTATTAAAGTTAATGAACAAATACTCATTTTAAAAATAAGCATTATCTATTTACTACATTACATTGCAACGACCCATTTATTAATCACAAGAAAAATTCAGGTCCGGATTAACAAAAAAAAATTTTAATAATTGTGAAACAACACTCTGTATAATAAAATTTTCAAAATTCGTCTGCACATTTGAAAAGAGCACAAAAAACTAAGTTTAATTGCTCGCTTCAATTTTTTGCGCAGATGATTTAATGACATTAATTTTGAAATTATATCGAAATTTTTGTTTTGAAAGTTGGAGTTCTTAAAAATTTCGACATAATTTCAAAATTAAAGTCATTGAATTGTCTGCGCCAAAAATGGAAGCTCCATTATAGCTCTTTTCAAATATGCAAACGCGTTTTGAAAATTTCAATATACAGGATGTTGTTTCAAGGTCACAATGGATTTATAATTTTGATTAATCCGCCCCTGGATTTTTCTTGTGATTAATAGTTGGGTGGTTTGGGTTCTAAATGTGACATATGCGTGTACCAAATATCAAAAAAATATACAAGGTGGTTCTAAAAGTTATGGGTTCAGAAAGAAATGGGCAAAATCGATAAATCACCTTGCAACTCGGTTATAAACTCGGTGGAGCAATAAATTTAGTGTGTCTAGAGCCGCCTCATTTACCTCTATTCACCATTCAAGCATTTCCGTTTCCCAATGAAACACCCTATATACTACTTCTTCATCTTGATTGCGGCCCGCAAGCTGTGGCAATAGCTACTATGTGGCCCAGGAAAGAAAAAGGTTGAGTATCGCTGACCTAGACGCATTATCACTATTGTATACAGAGAATGAAGAACTGGAGAAACTGAATTGTGATAATATTATATGGCAGTTTGCGAATGCCAAGTCAAAAAAAGTGATCTAATTTTTGTCTTTATGTATTTTTTTAACACAAAATGGCGAACAAAAATAAACAAAACAAAATCATCTCAAATAACGTTTACCAACCGCCACATCACATGCCCACCTGTAAGAATGGAAAATATACGAATACCAACAGTAACAAACGCTAAATACCTTGGCCTCCATCTTGACCAACGTCTTACTTGGAAGAAACATATCCAGACCAAAAGAAGACAGCTAGACTTGAAATTGCGGCAAATGTATTGGCTTCTCAACATCCAAAACAAAATTCTTCTGTACAAAGCAATACTCAAACCTATTTGGTACTACGGACTACACCTCTGGGGCTGTGCAAAGTCAACATCACTGAATATCATCCAAAGATTTCAGTCTAAAGTTCTAAGATCAATAGTGAATGCACCATGGTACGTAAGTAATCAAACACTTCACGAAGACTTTAATATACTTTTCATCAGATAAATAATTTAATATTCAACTTAAATATACCTTTCATCAGAGAAGAAATCCATCGAACCACGGAGTCACAAAATGAGCGTACCATTCACCATGAAAATGAGTTAGTAATGGAATTATTCCATAATGGCCCTGCCACAAGGAGACTAGATAGAACCTGGCCCCAGGACCTATTTTAAAACTTAAACATAAATAGAATAAGATGAGATATCATTGGAAGTCTCTTCTTCATGCCCAAAAACATGGAACAAATTTACTTAATACTCTTTTAATGATGTAGAGTGTAAATAAACATAATTACATAAAAAAATGTATTTTTAGAATATGTTTTTTGATTGTCATGTGTTGCTTTGTGGAACTTTCTGTTTTTTATTTATGTTTTTAAATGTATTTTTTGGATTATTTCTTACGTTTGCTATTTTTCTTGCTTGTTTTAAAAAAATTATCGTATGGATTTTACAATAAACCTTTATAGTTAATGCATGTGTTTTCTTGTTAAAAAACTGACAACGAATAGCAATGAAGGGGGCCCCTAAACCTCCAGCGCCCAGGGCCCGAAGTTAGGTTAAACCGGCACTGTTTTGGAGGGCAAAAAGACATCTGTTGGCGGCCTGTATCCTATTATTTATTTCTTGTGATCCGTTATTGTCTTCAGTTATTGTTGTTCCAAGATACTTAAATGCTCTAACGCGCTCAAAGTTAGAGTCATCGATGGTGATGTTCTGACCGATTCTGTCTCTGATTTAGTTAATGCGGCTCATATACATGTATTTCGTCTTATTTTCGTTGATTAGGAGCCCCATCTTCTCTGCTTCCTTCTCGAATCTTCGAAAGATAGAGAGGTCTTAAAAATCACCAGATTTCGCCATGGATGTATTCTCTTGAAATAAGAAGATATCTTCTCTTATATTCAGTTCTACTTCTACGTATGTTTTAGTTGGCAGACTTTTAAATTTTGGCAGAGACTTCTACAGATCTTAGTCATTATTAGATAATGACTGAATATTGGCAAAATGATAATTTTTGTTATCTTTTACTAGTCAACAATTATTTGCTCGCACGTGCTTAAATTTTTTATCAAATTGAAGCTGTTATGACCAGAACAATGACCTAATGTCTACTTCGTCTATTTTCTGAAACTACATAAACTAAATATTGTATTAATTTTTTTAGATCATCCAACTTTACCAGTTAACAATGGGAGACAATAAAGAGAATGTGCCTACAACCTCAAATATAGTCGATGAAGTGACTAAGTGTAGAAATATAGTGAAGCCCCGCATCTCGCCAGGCATCTCGCCACGCACCGTAAATATTCCACCAACGGTTAGAGATTTAGAGGTAATATTTTTCTAAAATAGGAAGTGGTTGAATGCTCGAATAAATGAATTTTACGATATAAAACATAAAAGGCACATATGGAGTACTGAATTTTATTTAATCTTGCTCAAGTATACTTTCGATCCTAGAGCATCTTCATAGCCCGATCAAAGAACAATCTGACCCAAAAAAATAAAGGAAGGATGAAAATTTGGGAATAGGTAGTTGAAATTGTCTATTATTATACAGGGTGTCTGCGTAACTTGGAACCATATGGGAAACTTTTTTAATATCAATTTTACGAAAAAAATTTCTTCTTCATAAAGTGCTCTGCATAGTCTAAAACCTAAGATGTAGTCATCAGATATCAAATTTTATCAATAATATACGAGGTGTGTCCAAAAATATGAATTTCGCTCAAGAGTAATGTGCCTTTATATTTCACAATATCAAAAATTGTTATTAAGGAAAGTTGTTTGTAATTAAAAATTATGTTATAATATGCATTTACACTCTTTTAATAAAATTTTTTTTTTTAAAATTTTCATCAAATTAGGGATACCCAACATCATTTTTATTTTATGATAACTCCGTAATTATTAATTTTGCGAAAAAAGTTATTCTTTATAAAAATTTCTGAATAGTCAAAAAACTAAGATGCAATCATAACATATAAATTTTTTCTAATTTTATACGAGGTATGTCAAAAAATATGAATTTCGCTCAAGAGTAAAATACCTTTATAGTTCACAATATTTCAACTAGAAGAATGCAATTGCATATTGAAACATAGTTTTTAATTCTGAACACTTTTTTATAATAACAAATTTTAGTATTGTGAAAAATAAAGGTACTTTACTCTTCAGCGAAATTAATATTTTTGACATACCTTGTATAAAATTGACAAAATTTAATATCCTATAATTTTATCCTAGTTGTTTGTTGACTATGCAGAACGTTTTATGAAGTATACAATTTTTTCGTAAAATCAATAATAACGGAGCTATCATAAATAAAGTGATGTTGAGGATCCGTGATTTGGGGAAAATTAAAAAAAAAATTTCACTTAGAGGAGTGTAAATGCAGATTAAAACATAATTTTTAATTACAAACAACTTTTCTTAATGACAATTTTCGATATTTTGAAATATAAAGGCACTTTATTCTTGAGCGAAATTCATATTTTTTGACATACCTCGTATACTGTTAATAACATTTGATATCTGATGATTGCGTCTTAGGTCTTAGGCTATGTAAAGCATTTTATAAAGAATAACTTTTTTTCGTAAAATTGATATTAAAAAAGTTTCCCATATGGTTCCAAGTTACGCATACCCTTGTGTAAGAAAAAGTTTACAATTCTACATACCCTCCATTTTTGTAAAATGCCCTCCTCTTGAAGGTAAAAAAATACATTCAAAATAAGACCGGAATTGGATAAAATGACTAACAACTTTTGTTCTATAGAGTTTTTTCACCAAGTCAATACTTTTTGGAGTTATTTGCGAGTGAATATGTTTATGTTTAACAAAATAAAACATGTTCTTGAACGGTTTTTCGGAGATAACTCAAAAAGTAAGTATTTTAGCGAAAACAAATTTCTTAGCACAAAAATAGCTCATAAAAAATTGAAAAAAATGGTGTATACATGAGGTCTGTAGACCCAGTAGAAGCAGAGTTTCAGCTAATGAAAAGTAGGTTCTTCTTCGTCAAATTCCAAATCAAATATTTCAATGTGAAATAACCCAAATTCAAAGCACTTTTCGGGGAAAATTCATTTTAACTTTTTTAAAGTATTTAAAAAAAGATTTATTTTGTTTTAACAAAAACTTGTAACATTAAAAGTAAGTGAGTTAGGCTCAAAATACTGTTGGTTCCTTTTATTTTTTTGGTAAAAAAATCACGAAAATCACCCTCTAATTAGCATCACAAATAAAATTTATCATTACCACTTCGCAAGTTACTTTGTCTATATATTATTTATATGATCTGTAAGTTTCATCGGTTCAAAGTGCTTCTGGTTGAAAAAGATGTAGTTAAAATGGCTTGAGCGAGTAACTAATCACGAGTTTAGGCAAATTTGGAACAGCCCTAGCATAACCAATTTTTGTCTAACAAGAAAACAAAAAATCAAAAATATTCAGAAAAGCAAAAGGTACATTTTATTACTCTTTGAGATTTTTGGTATTACTAATAATTTTTAAGTTAATTCCATAAACAATTCCGATTTTTTTCAAAGTAAGAGAAAATGTTTTATTTTAAACCCCATTTTTTTCAAAACTGAGCACATTAAACCAATGGAACTTTGAGCGTAACTCACTTACTTTTAAAATAAGAAGTTTTTTTAAAAAACAAAAATAAAACTTTTTTTAAACCCTTTAAAAAAGTTGTAATGAATTTTCCCAGAAGAGTGCTCCGTTTTTTGGATATTTCACATTGAAATATCCGATTTGGAATTTGACGAAGAAGAACCTACTTTTCATTAGCTGCAACTCTGATTCTACTGTGTCTGCAGACCTCACGCATACACCATTTTTTTCAATTTTTTATAAGCTATATTTTTACTACATATATTAAATTTATACAATATTTTTTTCGCTAAAATACTTACTTTTTGAGTTATCTCCGAAAAACCGTCTAAAAACATGTTTTTTTTGTTAAAAATGAACATATTCACTAGCAAATAACTCAAAAAGTATTGACTTTCTAAACAAACTCTATAGAACAAAAGTTACTTAGACTTAGTCATTATATCCAATTCCGGACTTATTTTGAACGTATTTTTTTTCACCCGTATTTTCCAATTTTTGTAAAATGGAGGGGATGTAGAATTGTAAACTTTTTAAACTAAAAAGGGAAGTTCCCTAGGTTGGCTGTATACTTGGTCACTTGGTAGTCAACGTTGGCCTAAGATGGTTGTTTAAGTTTCCTGGTAGGGCTTCAGCATGTTCCCGGAGGTTATATCTTTTAACATCGGCGTTTAGCCTGCTCAATATTACTATGACATAATGTAGATTGAATTATAAATTCAACCATTGTTTGGTTCTGGGGCTATTTAGCAAGTATTCGAATTCACTGATGATGGACTGGTCTGAAACTGGAAAGGTCCGAAAACGTTCTGAATTGGGCACATTTTATTCAATCCATTGGGATTTTAAATTTTTAATAAATATACCAATTACATAGAAGTGGTTTTTACTTCATGTTAGAGTTTTGTAAACTTTTTCTTATACAATAATAGACAATTTCAACTACCTATTCCCAAATGTTCATCCTTCCTTTATTTTTTTGGAGGTCTTCGTAAAATTTTGTGTTCCTTGATCGGGCTATCAGGGGCATTTCGTCAACAAAAGGAAGGTATCCTCGAATGTCATTAATTGTGTGAGTGGTGGTAGCTTAAATTAACATATATCTAACAAATACTTAATGTACGTACACTACACTAAGGACAAACAGATAAATTTGAGTGCCGTTAATTTTGGTACTTCTACATTTTGAAGATGGAGGTACAATACATTTAGTCGAGGAAATGAAGCTGAAAAAATGTCAAAACCTAGCAATTTTTTCGTCCATCATCGATTTGTACAAAAGTTTGGAATTAGGCTCATTACACCCTCTAGTTCATTTTCTATATTGAGCCGTTGTACGCTTTTGGTTTTTTAAGGGTGAAAACTACCTCTAATTGTAAAAAAATATAAAATACCATTTTAAACTTTAATATTGTCCACATTTGGTTCTAATTAGTTACATAATGATTGTTTTATGCTTTAAGATATACTATCATAATATCTCAACCCGTAAAACCACCCTTGTTGGAGCTATATATAAAAAATTTACTTATCCTAATAGAATAATTTCGGCTTGCATCGATTTACATAAAAATTTGGGATTAGGATCACCTCACCCTGTACTTCATATTCTATATCATGTTTAAGGGCGTTGATTACTTTTAGGGGTGTAAACTACCCCTTATTGTCAAAAATTATATAAAAACATTGTAAACTTTAATATGGGTAAAATTTGGTTTTGATTGATTAAATAAAGATTGTTTTATACTTTAGGATATAATATCATAATATTTAAATCCTTAAAAACCATCCTTAATAACATTATAGATTTTATAAGAAGATATTTTAATATATCTATACAGAAAAAAAGTAGAATTAAAGAATTACAAATTAAAGAAATACAAATACAAATACAAATAGTTTTTTAGTCATCTTCCAGTATACGAACCGGTTCTGTGGTATTATACATATATTGAAAATTATCCATAAGGGGACTATTCGAATTTTTCGAAAAAAAAAATTTGTTTTATAAAACACACAGCTCCTTCATTTGTTGCGAAAAAAAAGTTTTTTCAAAAATGACTTTGTAGGATTTTTTAAGAGTTATAAGACTGTGTAAACTAAATTTCGTGATCTCCCTTAGTATTTAATTAGGGTGGGTTTAAAGGGCTCGAATAAGGGGGTGTTTGCTCGTAAATAGATGTTTTAAACAGCTATATCTCGCTAACTGATCACTGTAATGAAAATCTATGTACAAGTAAATTTTAGTTATTAAAAAAGCTACAATTTAGTGGTCCATCATTTTTTTCGTATCTCTAGTATTTTCGGAGATATTTTAAAGTAAAAGGTAAAAAATGGGAAATTGCAAAAAATTAATTTTTCTTAAAACTCCAATTTTTCTAAAATTAGGCCTTTCAAATGGGCCAAACTTCTTGGGTGTATTGATAATTTAAATATAAAAGAAATTGCATAAAGGTGAAGACCAGTTTTTAATTAGGAGGGTAGTTAGGGGGTTGTTTTCACTGATTTTGTCATAAAGAAAAGCAGGTACCGACCTTTTTTTTGACATTAATTCGCTTAATTTTCAGGCTAGAAACTTTATTATTATTTTTTTAAATGTTTAATTGTATACTTGCAAAATTATTATTTAAATTTTTCTCGAAAAATGCAAAGTTTTTCCGTTATTTGGCTTTGAATATTTCATATTATGAATTTGTCGAAGAAAGCTAACTTCAACAAGCCGTATCTCGGTTTGTATTGATCTTAAAGATATTACAGAAAAAGAATTTGGTTTGCGTTACTAAAAGATACAATTTTGATATCTACAGCTTTTTTTATTAAATGCATATTTTTCGAGGTATTCTCAAAAAACCCTCTAAAAAAGTCGATTTTTTCGTCGAAAAACTGTTACTTTCAAGCGCGAATAATTCGAAAAATATTAGTTTTACGAAGAAAATGTAAAAAACATTTTTTTCTTAGAATTACTTTTAACATCGATTTACATGGTTAAAATGCAATAAAAAATTCCCGCCTCCGAGATGGGGTGGCAACCACCCCCAAGGTTTTAGCGTACAGCAACATGATATAGAAAATGATCCTTGGACTATTCCCTACTGATTCAATAAAATTGTGTTTGAACTAGGAAAGTTTTGGGGTAGTTCTGATTTCTTTCATTATATATGGATTTTGGGCTGCTGAATCCGAATATGAGGTTTGCGGACAAAATTTCTTGCCGGAACATTGAAAAAATCGCGAAAAAAGCGAAAAATTTTAGCTTTTTCCCGCTTTTTTGCGCAAATCTCGAAAACTATTAACTTTTAGTAAATGTTCTGTTAACAGAAATTAAAGTACTTAAAATTATCTACAAATATCACTATTTACTTTTTTTTTCAGACGAACCGTTCGGTTTAAAGTGCAAGTTGAAAATTGCCAATTTTTAACGGTCTCGGCAAAACCCACTTTTTACATTCCAAAACTTTATTTTTTATTAGAATGCTGTCATTTGATAATTTTCTCCTAGTTTTCTGTACAAATAATAAATGTTAGTTCATAGGTATGGTATGTCTCTTGTCACAGCTTCCATGAGTCCATTCAGTCCTAAGAGGCCAGGAATGTCTCTGCTTTTCCCTTAGAGCCACAGAAGATCAGGCACAGATGGAGTCACAGTTTCAGTTGGTGTGAACATTTCCTTCGGATCTGTTATCTTGATTTCTGATAAACTTTGAGGTTTTGTCCTTTTAAAATGAATTAGTTGAACAGCTCCCTGACTTCCATAAACCTCAGGCGCGGGTTCTTTTTTATAAGAGGAATGGATTGCTTAGGAGCTACTGCATGTTTTGGTGCAATACAAGAAATGCCACATATGACGTGAAAAGTGTGGTATTCGTCGATTGTATGTACGTTAAAATCAGCGTTATCGTACACCTGCTGTGTAAAGCTTCTGTATGGGATGAACAAAACCCCAAATGGGAAACTACATCAACGTATTTTCTTGAGCCGTACTTTTTGTAGAGAAAACGGCAAACCCTGCAAGGAATGGTAAGACCAACTATCTGGGCCTTACTGCCGCTACAAGACTTTGAGCAAGCGCGTTGCTTATCTGGAAGTGTCAGCAATAGCAGACGATCCGCAGAAAATTGGCCAGCCGTGCTTTACACAACAGGTGTACGAAAACGCTGATTTTAACCCTTTCTATGCCAGGCCTTAATTTGCATGTTGGTCCCTCAATCCCAAAGATTTTTTCATGCTTAGAGTCCCATTGCCTTATATACGTCGCATATAAATAAACAAATAAATGACCAAAACATGTTTTTTAATGAGTTTTTTAACCAACTTAAACGTTTTCCTTTCAAAAGTACTCATCAGAGAGCAAAATCAACTTGAAAAAATGTAACTAACTTAAAAAAAATAATGTAATGTAAATTAGCATTAAAAGTTTTCTTTTGTGTGGTACTCCTCAAAACATGACACTACGCAAAGGCCGACTCCGCATCTTGCACACATGTATCTCGATTCGCTTCTTTTTTTCTGGTCTTTTCTGTGGCTACAAACGCTTCACCTTCTAGCAGCTACCTATAAGCGTTGCCACCAGTGCTACAATATAGCATATATCTAAAATATGTGAACAAATATATACGGCAATGACCCGTCTGTCCGCATGACAGACGTCAACCTCCGCATGACCTGTCTTAGGTGCCAACATTTTGAGGCTTTGGGAACAATAATCTAACATTTTCGGACATATTTCTAGGGCATTGGGACACCAATGAGTCTAAAATTTTATAAGCAACGCATATTTTCGACTTTCTAATAAAAACTAAAGTTTTGGAATGTAAAAAGTGGGTTTTGCCGAGACAGTTAAAAATTGGCAATTTTCAACTTGCACTTTAGACTAGAGTTGTACAAGTTTGACTTGAATGTTTGAAATTGACTTGAGTTTGACATAATTTCAAGTCAAACTCAAGTCAAACCTTCTGACAAATAATTCAAGTCAAGTCAAATTGGTCCATAGTTACAGGTTTGAATATTCAAACTGTTTGTCAAACTAGTTTGAGAGTTTGAAAAATAATTTATTTAGTAATTTAGTAGATATACTTTTTTGTCGAGTTAGATGCTAGTTACCGATGACAAAATTGATGATATAGTACTGATAGCCAGAAAAGTACAAGAATTAAAAGAAATAATAAAAAGACTAGAGGCTATAGCGAGAAAGAAGGGGATATACATAAATTAAGAAAATACTAAATATATAGAATGAATAGAACGAGAATACATACAAGGACAATACAGGACAATAAGCACAGAAAGAAAATCATATAAATTCGAAGAGGTAGAATTATACCAATATCTAGGAGCGATATTCACTAGGAAACCAAATATGAAAGATGAAAACCAAGCGAGAAATATGGCTGGTAATCGTTGTATCTTTGCTCTAAACAACTTAAGAAGTAAAAACATATCTAGAAAGGCTAAGATTGAAAATAGACAGTGATAACACCTATAGCATTATATGCCAGTGAAACACGGACAATGAACAAATCCGAACAAGTCATGCTGAAAGTGTGGGAAAGAAAAGTCCTCAGGAAAATATTTGTAGGAAAGCTATGAAATGGAATGTGGATAAAAATACCAAATGTAGAACTAGATCTATGGGGAACCGAATATAGAAGGGATCAGGGATCGTCAAATCACAAAGACTGAGGTGGTTGGGACATATCCAAAGGATGACAAACACAAGACTTCCCAAAATAATACTAACGGGAGGAAAAAGAGGAAAGAAGAAGAAAAGTAGACCGAAAACCAGATGGAAGAAAGATGTTAAAAGAGACATAGAAGAAATTAAAATCACAAATTGAAAAAATAAACCAGCAAACAAGAGAGAATGGAAAAGAAAAGTAAACCAAACTATGGGCATTCTAGGCCTGGAGAGCTAAATTATATATTTACATCTGAGTACATAATGTGTAAAGACTTATAACCACATTCCTATAAGTATATAGAAATTACCATGATGTCGATAAAATTACAACATCCACAGTGGACCTACTCTAAGATGGTAAAATTATTATTGAAAGTTTGAAATATTGAGTTAAAATATGCTATAAAATTAAATGTAACTAAAAAATTCTGGTGCTACTATAGCATGCGTTCTCTGCGCATATCTATTGCAGTGCTATTATATTGTAGTGTGCAGAATAATCCAATTTTGTGGCTTATTCCAAACTAAAATAGTAAATTGATATGACAGAGTATTAATTACATTACATTTAATTAACAGTTAAAATAATAATTCTCATAATTTATGCGTTTTATTCACTTTGTAGAATTTCAAGATTTTTGCCGGCACTATAATTATGTGTCGTAGACCGCAAGCCATAGCAGAAACGGATATTCGTTTGATTTTTGAACAGCAATAAAGCACTTGAGTCAGAATTCTCGTTTAAGGGATGCAATTAAAAAAGATAAACTGGAATTTGTCAATGGATAGTTGAGATATATTTATGAGAGTGTTTGTACTATTTCTTTTATCTAAGGGCCAGGTCGAAAACGCTGGTGGCATATGGTGTCAAGCTGTCAGTTCGCTCCAAAACGTACAATACAGAAGTATTTTTTAAAATTCAAGAGTTAAATAATCTACCTCTAAGGTTGTTTTCCTTTTTACATCATTATATAGACCAGTAAAAATCTGCGAAAAAACGTCTATTTTTGGATGTGAGAGGTGGCATTCGGATTTTTGCTGATAAAGTTAGGTGACACCTTCAGTAATAATAATTGACTTATGCTCCTTCTCAAATATGCCCGGAACATTAATAAAAAAAATTAAAATATTTAAAAATTTCGAAAAACATCGATTTTTTTCTGCTTTCTTTGCTTATAACTTTAAAACGATTCGTTTTGGAACAAAGTCGTAGAGAAATAAAATAAAGATAATTGAATTTTGTAGGTGTGATATACGACTGGTAAAAAATGTCTTAAGTTATTACCTTTTCTGCAATATAGCAATAAACACAAAATAAAGGGGCAAAATAAGTCTGTTTTTATTCAATATTTTTTAACCACTTTGGTGGCACTTAGAACCTTAGTAATTCGCTTAGGAAATTCTTTGTAACATACTTAAATCGTGTACCAAATTTCATTAAAATCGACCTAATAAATTTTGTATAATAAATTTGCAATCTAAATGTTTTTAAAAAAGTTCAAATTTTTTAAAATCTTTCTGAACAAAAAGTAGACCATTTAGAAGTTGGCTAATTTTTTACATATAAAGAGGTGCTCTACCTATCTAATATACTGTACATAATTAAAATCGGATTATTTAAGGGGCCTCAGCAATGTTTTAAATTTATTAACAATTTTTTGGCTTATAAACAAATAGCTTTGTTTAATAATAAAAAAATTAATTTTTAGCAATGCAAATAATTAAAACCGGTATAATTTGACTTAAACTTTCAAATGCTGTCAGCAGAATTGCTATTTTATTTTTTAATCAAACGTTATTCGCGTTCAAAAATTGCAATTTCTCGATTTTTTGAAAGTTCCACCGCGTTTATCTCGAAAACTATGCATCCTACGAAAAAACATGTAAGAACATTTTTGCTTAGAATTACCCAAGAAATACAAAAAAATGTTTTATTTTGCGGAAAATCAATGTTATGTGATTCCTCAAGTTCTTTGTTTATAACAATCTTATCGACATCCGGATCAACTGTGACCCAAAAAATTCATGTTATACGGGTCAAAATACATAAAAAAAACTTGGGTGAGTCCATCTAAATAAAGGAGCCCGTAGCACCCAAATTTGGTGTACAGCTTTAGCACATTACAAAAATTTTCTAAGCGAATTAGGAAGGTTCCAAGTGTAACCTAAGTGATGGAAAATCATTGAATAAGGACAGGCTTGTTTTGCCCCCTTATTTTATATTTATTGCTATTTTGAAGCAAGGGTGATAAATTAAGACATTTTTAACCAATCGCATCTGATATAAAATTTAATTATCTTTGTTTTATTTATATACGACTTTATTCTAAAATGAATAGCTTTTAGCAAAAAAAGTAGAAAAAAAAACGAAATTTTTTGAAATTTTTAAATATTTTATTTTTTTTTTATTAATGTTCCGGGCATATTGGAGAAGGAGCATAATTCAATTATTATTAACGAAGTTAATAATAAGGGGTAGGCGGTATAATACCGCCTACCCCTGATGATTATATTTCATATAAAAAAAAATATTTAAAAATAATTGAGTAATAATAATAGGGTTATTGGTTTTATGTCTATAATTGAATTTTTTTTCAGATACAGTCTACAAATGTTATGTTTGGGTTTAAATTTTAAATATATTGACCTATCTATATGCATTAAGTTTTCTAAATTATCCAAACTTATAAACTAGCGCGTTTATAAGCTGTTAGCTCGTACGTAGAGGGGATATTTACAAATTCGCGAGCGCCAGTAGTGACAAGTCTGTAAACGTTTACTGGAAATTTGACATAAACGTCAAAATGATTAATTTAAAATTAAAAATTAAAACATTAATTATAAAAAATATTAGTTGGTCAAAGTTGTGGTATATATTTTTACCTTAAATATACTTACGTTTTAAATACTGAATATGTTCCGTAATATGTAATTATAAATTAATCTATTAATCTTAGCGCCATCTACACGATAATTGTGAAAGTATCTGAAGTAAGAAATTAATATTTCATCAATAGAACGTCAAAATGATTTGTAAAATCTTAAAAAAATCCGTTACAATTTAATTACTTTTTTCTGTTGTAAATATTAAGCTATAACAATTAAATAATAAATTTAAAAATTACCGGTGAAAGTTGCATTACTAATCCGCTAGGAGCGACACCAGCGAAGCTTAGAGCGTATAGGGTTTTATTTGTCTGTCTGTGGTTTAAGTATCATATTATCAGGTAATACATTTCAATGTTTATTGAAATTTATTTTTTTGTCTTGTTGGGGGGGGGGGGGAGGGGGGGATTTCTCCTATTTTTCCTCCGTAGATCCGCCACTGACACATTATCGCACAAAGCACACACTTCACAACGAACGTAACTGAACACAATATGGTATTCAAACTTCAAACTGTTTGAAGAAGTTTGATTTCAAGTCAAACCTAAAGATATTGAAATCAAGTCAAGTCAAACTTTTTTACAAAATAAGTTTGGTTTTCAAGTCAAGTAAAGTTTGTTGAGTAAAATCAAACTAGTTTGACTTGATGCATCTCTACTTTAGACCGAACGGTTCGTCTGAAATAAAAAGTAAATAGTGATATTTGTAGATAATTTTAAGTACTTTAATTTCTGTTAACATACCATTTACTAAAAGTTAATAGTTTTCGAGATTTGAGTAAAAAAGCGGAAAAAAGCTTAAATTTTTCGATTTTTTCAATGTTCCGGCAAGAAATTTTGTCCGCAAACCTCATATTCGGATTTAGCAGCCCAAAATCGATATATAATGAAAGAAATCAGAACTACCCCAAAACTTTCCCACTAGGGAGCTTGTAGAGTACAAATTAACTGAATCATACCTTCTGTGAAAATTTCAAGTAAATCCATGCTGGACGAAAAAATTGCGAGCCAAAATGCTTAATTTCCTCGACTAATTGTATGATGGAGGTACAATACATTGTACCTCCATCTTCAAAATGTAAAAGGACCAAAATTACCGGCACTCAAATTTATCTGTTTGTCCTTCGTGTAGTGTACGTTAAGTATTTGTTAGATATACAGGGTGTAACAAAAATGCAAGTCATAAATTGAATCACATATTCTGGGACCAAAAATAGTTTGATTGAACCTTACTTTATTTATTTATTTAACCTGCTCTACAGGCCTTGGAGGCCTAGGGCTTGAACCTTACTTACCTTAGTATAAATGTGCACATAAAAAAGTTACAGCTCTTTTGAAGTTACAAAATTAAAATCGATTGTTTCAATATATCGAAAACTATTAGAGACTTTTTATTGAAAATGGACATTTGGCACTATTATGGCAGGAACATGTTAAAAAAAATAACAGTAAAATTTGTACACCTCATAAAAATTTTAAGCGGGTTTGTTCCCTTAACCCCCCCCCCTACCCAACTTTTGTGTGCGTTCCAATTAGGTTATTATTGTGGTACCATTAGGTAAACACAATGTTTTTAAAATATTTTTGCCTCCTAATATTTTTTCGATAAGCCAGTTTTTATCGAGATGCGGCTTCTTTTTTAATATGTTAACATAAAAATTTTATAGTCCACAAATAATAAAGCTCTAGGTAAGCTCCAAAATTAGCTCTAAAGCAAGATATCTAGTTAACAAAAATTTTATATTTTGCTTGTTTTTGAAAATTATTAATTTTATTTTTATTGTTGGATTTTAGGATCCTCTCCGGGATGCATTGACCTATCAAATGGAGACGCTAGGTTCCCAAAAACCTACAAAAGCAAAGCCTGTTTATATAAATATACCTGGTAAGTTCATATATCTTGATTCAGATATTCTACTGTTATTGATTTTTGACTTAAAAATAAAAAAATATGAAAAAAATTTTTTTAAGAAACGCTTTTCTTAAGTTACGAGTGACTAAAATTAAACATATTATAAAAATCAACTAAAAAGCAAAAAATAAAAACAATTCAAACTTGAATGATTATTCGAAAAAACTGTTAGACAGATTAAATATACAAAAATCACAATAACACATTCGTTAAAGAAAAGGGCCGCATATGAAATGCCTCCCGAAATAGGATTTCTTACCTGTCGCTAAAATGGTCACATACGAATTGCCTCCCAAGCTTTAAATAAATTACATGCTTCTAATCTTCATGTGAAGGTGAGACGTTGCCGCATTTTCGTCCCTTTGTAATTTTTTGGCAAAACTGGTATTTTGTTATTTAATTTATTTTATTTTCAACCTTTATGTATTAAACATTATTGACACTAGGCGGTATTTATAAATTTTAACTAACTTATACGTATATAATTAGTTTTATAACCATTATAATATATATTTTATAATAACCATTATTTTTTATTATTAATAATTTAACAAAAAATACAAAAACATATTAAGTATTTTTAAGGTTTATTAAAAATAACATAAAAAAAACTTATTTGGAAAATATTACAAAATGTGTATAGAAATATAAAATTACAAAATATTTTTCCTAAATTTGTATAATACATACTACTTTGACAAATTCTAATCTATTTCTTTTAGAGTCTCTTAATTCTAAAATTTTTTGATTTAGAAAATTTATTTTTGCTGTACTTTCCGCAACAATTTTTTTTGTGTCGAAACAGAATTCATTTTAATGTAAGTATTTATTTGAAATTGTAAAATTACATCAATAAAATTATTAATGTTAAGATAAGGGCAGTAGAAAGAAGAATTATACTTGTAATGAAAACTTTCGCATGGATTTGTGGTTCTTTGTAAGGATGAAGAGTGCTCAGCCCAAAGATGTGGAGGAAATGTCGAATTTTCAGATATGTAATCATCAACAAGATAATCACAAAACTGGGTGACTCTTTCATCGACTGGTTTAATTTCTTCCAAATCTATAGCAAAAAATCGCTAACATCTTTAGGATGTAAGAATGAAAGACCAAAAGTAATAAAAAAAATGCGTAATTTCGGTTGAGTCAACACCTTTTTTCTGGTATTCTGGAGCTAATCCCCGTGCTTGAACCTTTCTATGCCATGCCTGACCCAAATGAAAACGACATCCATGAAGATCTGCTTCAGGAAATGCCATACGAATACCATTATGAATGGAAATTTCAAAGTCTGAAGTTATTACTTTAGGGGATACAGGACAATTAATTTTAAAATATTCTTCTATGATATATTTAAAAGCGAGATAATATGAAGATGACTTTTTATCTTGAAGTAAACAAAAGACAAGAGGAATATAATGTCCATTTTTCAAGCCATGTATACTAAAGAATTGAGTGAAAAAACGAGGACAGTATTCAAAAGTTCCGTCAACATACCAATTGGAAACAGTCGAAAGAAAACGAAGATAGTTATGACTTAAACACAATTTGATCTTGAAATCGACGAACTGACAAGCTTGAAATAGACAAACTAACTGATGCAGGAACTAATAAACTTTTAAGTATTTATACAACATTTAGCCCATTAGCACAGTTTACAAAAGAGAATATAAACAAACAAAAAGTTTAAGGTAAAAGTACCTATTCATGGAATCGTTAAGAAGAGATTAGAATCGGAATTGAAATTACTCAGAAAATACCCAGAGAATATAAACAAACAAATGATTAAGGTAAAAGTACCTATTTATGGAATTATAAAATGGAATTATAAATATGAAAGAGATTATAATCGGAATTGGAATTAGGTACCCAGAAAAGTTGGATATTAGATTGTCGGGTAACAACTTTCTTTTCTAAAAAGAAATTATGTATATCGTACTGTGGAATATTTATGTGAAACAAATTTTATGTACACTGCATTAAGGATTCGAAAATTCAAAATAAATAAATACTACCTATTTAAATTTTGATTTGGCAACATTGTGTCATTATACAGAGATTAAATAGACAAAATATCAGCCTAAATGAATAACGAAACGGAGGCATTTCGATTGTACCTGGGAGGCATTTCATGTATGAAAATATTTACCTGAAAAAGTGGGAGGCATTTCGATAACGCCGAAGAAAAGCGTGGGGCGAAAACCAGTTATTCGATGAAGACGCGCCCCACGCTTTTCTTTAACGAATGTGTTATTGTGATTTTTGTATATTTAATCTGTCTAACAGTTTTTTCGAATAATCATTCGGGGTTGAATTTTTTTAATTTTATGCTTTTTAGTTGATTTTTTATAATATTTTTAATTTTAGTCAATCGTAACTAAAGAAAAGCGTTTCTTAAAAAATTTTTTTTCGTATTTTTTTATTTTTTACTTTTTAGTCTTACACTTTTCAAACATTAAAATATATCGTCATGTTTATTAAAATATATGTATTAAACATATGATGTACAAACATGAGAAGTAGTTGGAATCGGCAAAAAATTTGAGACTTTATTGTTTATTTATAACGAATAACGAATAAACAATAAACGTAAAAAGTGAAATTATGTATAGTTCATATAATTAGCTGCAATCTGTAAAAGTTTCAAGTTTCTTCATTGTAAAAACACAAGAGAATTTAAGCATTTTCCATTAAAATCGTTTTTTTTTATTTAAACAATTAATAAACATAAAAAAAATATTGACTATTCATGTATTATTCCCGGGAATGCATATGTCTGCAAATTTTCATTTATTTGCATTGAAGAAAAGGCAGTCAAATTAACGTCTAAAGATTTGACGCAAACGATTGAACTAAAGAAAAGCGTTTAATTAATTTTAATTTATTTAAATATTATTTACTTATACATCAAGAAAACGAAACATATAAAAATTAAAAAATTACTGCCCTCTATTTTTCAACTGGAACATCTAGGGGAAGTCAATAGTCTCACCGGCACAAAACTCCGCCACCCAAAATTTTTGATTAAGTTTGCCAATCTATAACTTTATTATTTGTACTTCGATTTTAAACATTCTTGCACGAGTTTGTAGGTACATGTATTGATGTCAATTGCTATTATTCCGGTAACAAAAATTTTTTGCTTAGATGGCATTATAGGGGGGTGAATGTAAGCGTTGTTTTTTCTCCTAACTTTAAAAAAGTATAGAAGTCAAAATTTGAAGCCACGCCTTACCACTAAATAATTTCAATCTTCTTCTTTTTGTAGTTCCTTTTCCTATCGAAGGTTGGCTAGGTTGGAAAAGATATACTGAACTGCAACTACACCACTTTCTTAAGTTCCTCAGGCAGGAAATTCTTCTTCTACCTATGGATCTTTTACCCTTTATTTATTATTACTACACCTCTAGTAATGTGGTAATGTGGCCCAAATATTCCAGCTTTCTTTAGTTGTCTAATGTTGATGTTCTTTATCACCTCACAATCCTTTTGTAGCCTTCTTAATACTTCTGCATTCGTAACTCGTCGGATCCATGGTATTTTCAAAATTCTTCTATATCACTTCTCCTTCTTCATGTACCATGTCCTTTCAGAATGTTGGTTAGCATCATAGCTATCTTAATTTTATTCACTGCCACCCTAAATAGCATGCTTGTATCAACACCATACCAATCACGCAAGTTCTTCAACCATGAGGTTCTTGTTCGTCCTGGACTGCGTTTGCCTGCTATTTTTCCTTGCATAATATTTTGTAGCAACCTATACTTGGGACCTCTCATTACATGTCCGAAATACTCCAGCTTTCTCTATGATGCTTTTTATGATCTCAGTAGTCTTGCTGAGATGTTTTAGTATTGTGGAATTTCAAATCTTCTCTACCCAGGAAACTTTTAAAATTCTTTTATAGCACCACATTTCGAAAGCCTCAAGGCGATTTAGATCGATTTTATTCACAGTCCAGGACTCAACAGGACTCACTCCAGACCTGCCTCCCTACAACTCTGAGCGACACTATCAGGTAATGTTTGCAGAACTTCTTGATTAGAAGCTAGGAGTACTGTATCGTCCGCATATCGCAAATTATTGATGACTTCACCGTTCACAAGTATTCCTTCTTGTTTTTCAGAAAGTGATTTTCTGAAAATTCTTTCGGAGTAAACGTTGAAAAGCAGGGGTCACAAGAGGCATCCCTGCCGTACTCCTCTTTTAATATTAAGGGCCTGTGACTCCACACCATCTATTAAAACTGATATTGTTTGATTCCAATATAAATTTGCAATTATTCGAACATGTCTGCCGTCCAAGCCAATGTCTTTTAGAGCTTCGATCAATATAGAGTGCTTAACACGATCAAATGCCTTTTGGAAGTCCTTATCAGGAACATATATTCTATAGCACCACATCTCAAATTCTTCTAACTTTTTATGTTAACCACTTTTAGTGTCCAGCTTTCCATTCCATACAATTAAGTTGAGAACACGTAACATCTTAAGGCTCTTATTCTCAGCTCCAGAGGAAGGTCTCGATTAACAAACATTTTTTTATTTTTATAAATACTGAGAATCTGAGAAATCAGGACACGCATCAAAATTGCAAGAAAAACATTTATAAAAATGAAAAAATGTTGTAGTCCATATTTTGTACTGACTTGATGTAATCTATTAACTAATCGTTGCAGTGCTTCTAGACTGTCTGCAGAAATAGCGGTGTTGTCTGCGAATCTTATGTTGTGCAAGATTTTTCTGCTTATTTATATACCCTGTTCTTCCTCTGATATTGCTTCCCTAAAAATAGCCTCGCTGTACATATTGAATAAAAATGGAGACAACACGCAACCCTGTTTTGATTTCTATGGTTTCCGTTTCGACATTTTAGATTTTAACCTTTGCTTTTTAATTCCAGTACAGATTGACAATAACTCGTATATCTCTACGGTCCACATTCTTTACTTTTAAAAGTTTTACAAGTGTCTGATGTAGTACTTTATCAAAAGTCTCTTGAGAATCTATGAAGCAGACATAGAGGTCGTGATTCATATCTATGTCGTCTTTGTGTAAGAACGTTAAAAGCGAACAGAGCCTCTCTCGTTCCTAGTCCTTCTCTGAATCCAAACTGGGTGTCATCTATATCTTCTTCTATTTTTTGTACAGTCTTCCGTGTTTTATTTTGAGGAATATCTTAAGTGTGTAGCTTATTAAGGAAATTGTTCTATATTGGGAGCATTCAATCCTGGGGTATTACTCCTGTTGTATATACCTTGTTGAATAGATCTAAAAATATATGCAGTGTTTCTTCGTCAATGCATTTAACAAGCTCAATAGTTTCAATACTCAGTAGCAAAATTTAAATGTCACTAACCAATCACCAACTTTAAAGTCGGTTCTTACACCATTTTTAGATGCGCCATAATATGCAAATAAGTACCTTCCCAAATGACGGCACCTATAAAGGCATGTTTACAAGATGAAAATGCTTGCTGGTTTAAAATTAATTGAATATTTTATTGATTTTAGTCACCCTGGACCCAAATTATGATGAGTCGAAGGACGAGACGTACCTTGACCAAATCTTTTCTTCCCTTGTTATGTTAGGGGAAGGGGGATTTGGGCAAGTATTTAAAGGTACGCACAACTTTAACAACAGAAAATATGCTATAAAAAAGATCAAGGCACGTGAGGACGCGGCGAAGTATACCGAAATCAAACATTTTGAAAAAGTGGGGTATCACCCCCACATTGTGAAGTACATGATGGCGTGGGAGGAGGAACACGTGCATATCCTAATGCAACTCTCACAAATGAGTCTAGCTAACTACATCAATCACACAAGAAACGTGTCAGAACTAGTGTATTTTGATTGCATTCACGACATTTGTGTTGCCCTTGAATACTTGGCAGAAAAGGGTATTATTCATATGGACATCAAGGCTGATAACATTCTCATCCATGGAAAGTTATTCAAATTAGCCGATCTGGGAAATATGCTTGACACAATAGAGGTAAGCCTGCAAAAAATGTATTTTTGCATCCTTTAACACTAGAAGCACCAGAGCGGTCATTTTGACTGCTTTCTATTTTTGACACTCTGTTTTACTCATTCATAGTTATTTTAGAAACTTGATAATTTATGACTTTTCCTAGATCTATTTGAAGATTATAATTTCTCTTTTACAGCTACTTAGCGGAATTACTTTTTAAGATATGCTTATGTCTACCTAGAAGCACCAAAGCAGTAATTTTGACTGCTTTCTCTTTTTGACCCTCTATATCACTCATTCATATTTATTTTACAAAATTTATAATTTGGGACTTCAATATTTATTTGATGATTATAATTTCTCTTTTACACGTACTTTTACAGTATAATTACATTTTGAATATAGTTGATGTCTACCTAGAAAAATGGGGTAGTAATGACAAGGTATTCTACTTTTTGTTCTACTTTTCTGGGAAGTTTTTACTTATTTTATGTATAAAATGCATCGAAAACATGTGTTATTAGGTAATTTGAGTATACTCTTTGCAAGTGCGTGCTCAATAGGTATTTTGATTTTTCATTGTGATCTTTCTCTTTTCTGCTGTTATCATGTCTCGTCAGTGCCGGATTAAGAATCTTGAGGCCCCTAGACAACCCAAGCTAGGAGGCCCCTTAATAAACTTTTGTCTTTTCCTTCCAAAACCTCGGATAACCCTTCATCGCCGAGCGATATTCCTTTGATATATGGACATTTTGTAGATTTAAACTTAAATTTTTGTTCCATTTTGTAAAACGTGTTGTTTGAAGAAATAAAACAGAGTAATAGTCAAGAAACTATTTATATAATTTTGCAATAAAAAACGATTTTAGTTTTTTTGTCACAGTTATCAATAAACGAACGATTAATTTTAAAGTATATATAATATACTATAAAAAATTTTCTAATAATAAAAAAATAAGGTCGTAAAAAGAGTATAGTATTTTACTCACATGTAATGGCTGTTACTCACTCTGATGAATAACGACACTCGCCTTCGGCTCGTGTCGCAAACTTGACCATTGTAAGTAATACTCATTATTACATGCTCGTTGTTATTACATAATTATGTAATAGTAAATAATTATGGATTAAATTTAGTTTGAGTTTTCAAAGCCTTGTAAATTGTTTATATTATTATAAAGTAACTTTTCTGAGTGTCATAGAAACAAACTTAAATTAATTAAAATATCTTCAACTTCCAAATTTTCTAAACTTCCAAAGCCATAATTGCGTGAAATGCACCACTGCGACACTATTTTGAGCCACTGTCGAATGGTGACAGTTTTTAATAAATTTCATTGTTGAAAATGACCGTTCGCCTGTTCCATTTGTAATCATTACCTAAGATAAATCTTACAAGCTACTGACAAATTTCGAAACTACGATTCGAATTTGTTCTCATAAATAACCCAAAAAGACTATGAAGCAATAATAAATTGTTTTCGCTACATGTCCTGGAGATTGGCTATAAAATATTTGAACTGCAGTAGTTCATCTTAAATTTCAGGTCCAATATCATCAGTATACTTTTCATGTAGTTTTGAACCACACTCCGTTATTTCAGTATCACAGTTTTGGAAAAACACACAAGACACCAAATACTGAGTTACTGAATCGTACGCTGTCAACTGATGACTCAGCTCAATAATTAGCTTATCTAAAATTGTTAGATTCGTTTCAACCTTCAACTTTTTTCCACCCTGTAAAAAAACTTCATTGAAATAAGCATCATCAAAATGTAGTTTTCTTGCTTGCGTTTGTTCACTCCCGTCGGTCGGTTAATTGAGAGTATTGTAGATCGCAGACCTTCTGCTCGTAGTAAGCAAAATTATCTCTTTGGGATTTTAAGAACTCCAAAAGTAATTTTAGAAGCTGAACTACAGTTTCAAGTTCAATCTCTTCTCTCTGTAATGATTTACTGACAGCGGGCGTTGATGAGTTCTAAAATTGTTGACCAAAACTCATTCAATATGAGTGTTACTGTTTTGACATTTCTTTCAACAAACACTTAGCTTCATTAACTGATTCAGCTTTCTGATTAGGGTTTTCAGCAAGAGTATGCAGAGCAGATTTGCAGGCATGGTAACATTTAGACAAAGCTCTGGTTGCATCAGCTCTTGCAGTCCATCTAGTGCTGCTTGTTCTTTTAAGGACAAGGTTTAGATTGTGGCGAATGGGATCGCCTAGCTAAGTTTCATTTAAGCATTTGATCGTAGCTTCCCAACGGTGGATAGAGGCTGAAAAAAATTTGTACACGGACTGAACAAATCCAAAACACGATATTGCTTCAACGGGTTCAACGCAAATTTTAGCAGCATTTACTCAAACTAAAGCGAGTGTGAGGCGCAAAAAATGTAGGATTCAAGTTTGTTATTCTTAGAAAATGAGCCTGGAGACCATTGTATTTGCCTGACATGTAATGAAAGGCATGATTAATGAAGGAGAGGGTAGTGAGGGGGCGCTAACTCATTTGCTGCTCTTGATCTTACTACTTTTCTAAGAAACCGTGCAGACTGATAGGCAGTACTGTTCCTTGTAATGTAATTTTATACGTCCACCATCACTTTTCTGGTATTGCGCGATATTTGAATTTTTCAATATAATATGATTTACAATTTTTGTTTAAATCTAATTATTATTTTTTCATTTTGGGCCCTGCGAGGCCCCCTTTGGGGCCGAGGCCCCTAGGCAACTGCCTACTTTGCCTATTGATTAATCCAGCACTGTGTCTCGTCGATATTCGACTGAGCAATAACTATTGGAATGGTTACAGAATTTGTCAGATAATGAATCTGAAGTAGAGTTATGTGATGAACATATATCCAATAATGAAGATGACGAGTATGTGCCTGATAAAGTTGATCAAGGACATTCATCGGGTAGCGATTCTGAAGATGAAGTTGAGATTGAGGAGATGCTCAGTACTTCTGCTTCAACTTCAAATGCAGACTCCAATACCTCTTCAAGAATTATTACCAACCGGGTAAAAGGAATTCGCGGAAGCAGTTTAAAGAATTCCTCCATCGTCACCATAGGATGGGAGTTACTTTACAATACCGCTAGTACACCAGGTTAACAACTATATTATATTAGTAGCTTCACTAGCTTCTATTTATATGTTCACTTAGGTATATAATATTTTTCAGCATATTCTTCTTTTTGATGTGCCTATCCGTGAAGAATGTTGGCGACCATCATGGCAATTTTTACCTTATGCGCGGGATGTTCTTCCTGAGCCCCGTTTTCCAAATATTTTTCCTTGCCGGATGGCTTCTAGAAGGGTATATCTGGATTCATTTCGCATAGTGTGTCCGAAGTATTGTAACTTTCGAGATTTGATGGTGGTCAGTACCTCTTGGTTCTTCTTTATTCTTCTGAGGACCTCCTCATTTGTGACTCGGCCAGTCCACGTGATTTTAAGTATTCTCCGATATTGCCACATTTGGAATGCTTCCAATTTTCTGCACATATCTTTGTTCAAGGTCCACGATTCAACACCACAAAAAACAACAGAGAAGACGTAGCAGGTGAAAGTGAAAAACATGTGAAATTTGTCATATACATATCTTCTTCTTCTTCAGTGCCTTATCCGGTCCGGATGTTGGCGATCATCAAGGCTATCATTGTTTTGTTGACTGCTCTGCGAAACAGCTCCGCGGAGGTTATCCCAAACCATTGTCGGAGGTTTTTCAACCACGAGATACGACGGCGTCCTGGTCCTCTCTTGCCAAATACTTTGCCCTGCATGACGAGTTGAAGAACTCGATATTTTTCTTCGTTCCGCATCACGTGGCCAAGGTACTCAAGCTTACGTTGTTTTACTAAATTAAGCACTTCTTTTTCTTTTGTCATGCGCTGTAGGACCTCAATGTTGGTGACATGGTCCACATAAGATATTTTTAGTATCCTCCTGTAGATCCACATCTCGAAGGCTTCAATCCGCTTTTCAGTGGCTTGCGTCAGTGTCCAGGCTTCAACTCCATACAACAGCACTGGAAGAACGTAGAACCTCACTATCCGCATCTTGGTTCCCAAACTTAGATCACTGCAGCACATCAAGGATCTCAGCTTGATAAATGTAGACCGTGCCATTTCAATTCTGGATCTAATCTCTTGAGCGTGGTCCCGTTGTGAGTTGAGGGTAGTTCCGAGGTAAGTGAATCTGTCGACTCTCTGGATCTCTTTGCTATCTGCCATTAGTGCCCCGGGATCTAAATTTACACGGCTGACAACCATGAATTTAGTTTTCTTAATATTAAGGTTCAGTCCGTATGTTACGCTTACAGTTCTCACACGGTCTAGTAAGGCCTGTAGATCATTTAGGCTGGTTGCTAGTAATACAGTGTCATCGGCGTAGCGGATATTATTGATGTATTCACCGTTCACTCGGATTCCCATCTCTAGGTTTGTGAGGGCTTCAGTAAAAACTTCCTCAGAGTATATATTGAAAAGAGTAGGCGAGAGCACACAGCCCTGTCTTACTCCTCGCATGATCTTCACTTGGTCGGTCAACTGGTCTTCGACCTTGACTTGAGCACGCTGGTTCCAGTATAAATTCATGATGATCCGAATATCCTTCTCATCTAATCCTGCTCTTTGTAGGGCGGTGACCATCTTCTGGTGCTGGCAGCTGTCAAATGCCTTGGCGTAGTCAATTAAACAAGTATAGACATCACAACCAACATCGCGACATCTCTGAAGTAGAACTTGTAAGGTGAAAAGTGCCTCACGTGTACCCATGGAATCGCGGAATCCAAATTGCATTTCACCGACATTTTCCTCGCATTTCTTGTAAATTCTGGCATGTATGATTTTAAGAAAAATCTTAAGTGCATGACTCATAAGGCTGATAGTCCGGAAATCTTCGCACGTTTTCGCGGACGGTTTTTTTGGTATTGTTACAAACGTTGACAATAGCCATTCCTCTGGGATATTACCTGAATCGTATATGGCGTTGAACAGTTCAGTTAACTCCTTCGTGCTTACTTCACTCATCACCTTAATAAGTTCGACGGGTATTTCGTCCGGACCTGTGGCTTTACCATTCTTAGACTGTTTTAAAGCCGCTTTCACCTCGCTTTCTAGTATTGACGGCCCTGTCATACAATTTATTTCTGGAAGGTTGCCTCGGTAGTCCCAGAAGAGTTCTTCGATGTACATTTTCCAGGTCACCAGCTTCTCCTTAACTGTCGTCGCTAGGTTCCCGTCTTTGTTTATGAGGAGGTGTGTGTTTCTCCTCTTGTATTGACCAGTGGCTTCTCGAATTTTTCGGTGAATATTTATGTGATCGTGTTTTACTTGGAGCTCCTCGATTAATTTACATTTTTTTTGCATCCATGTCTCCTTGGCTCTTCGTATTTCTTTTTTAATTGTTTGGTTGATTTCTTGATATTTTTTCGCGTCCCTGTTCTTCATTAATCTCCTTTGATCCATCATCTGCAGAATGTTATCAGTCATCCATTCTTTCTTTTTTACTCTTGTTTTCTTTCCCAGATGTTCTTTTCCCGCATTCAGCACGACGTCTTTGATATAACTCCATTTTTGTTCTACACTTTCTTCTTGTTATTTAGCGGTTTCTAGTTTTACTCTCATTACATCTCTTACGTTCTGACGAACTACGGGGTCTTTTAGAGTGTCATAATCCAGGTTCTGTTTAGGTTTACTTTTGATGAGTTTCTTTAATTTGAGTTCTACCTGGCCCAATAATGGGTTGTGGTCCGATGAGACGTCTGCTCCTGGGTAGGTCTTCACCGAAGTCAAGCTGTTCTTGAATCTTTTGTTAATGAGAATAAAGTCTATCTGGTTTCTGATGATATTGTTGGCTGTATCTGCATATACATATATGTAAATAAAATTTGTGTGAGTCTTGTACAAGCAAAATTGAAAATTTTGCTACTGCATAAATTGTGCTTAAATAATTAAATAATTTATTTAAATTAATTAAATATGTCTTTTATTATTAGTTATTAACTCAATATAGGTTTTTATCAAGTAAAAAATAATTCAAAAACGGCTGCCAATAGAAAATTCTAATACCCGTCATTTTGACCGCTGCGGTGCTTCTAGGTATGCAAAAATGCTGGTGCTTCTAGTGATCCTTTAACCCGCGCTCCCTTCTCTTTGATTTTATCTAACATATTTTATTTTTCTTATATTACTTTTCTTTTCCACGTATCATGATTTAGACCAGGCGAAAACGCCGGCTTCGTTGGAAAAAATATTTCCATGAGATTTTTTTGAATAATCAAGTGGTCCCAATTTGTTTAGACATTTTTTTTTAAATTGCAAGAATCAATATTTTCGACCAAGAAATATTTTTTAGGTTTTCTGGACCATTTTGAACAAAAAAGGTATGTTGTAATTTTTCTCTAAAGTTGATCGTTTTTGAGTTATAAGCAATTTAAAATTAAAAAAACGCGAAAATGGATATTTTCAAGACCTAATATAACTCGGTTAAAAATGATTATTATGAAAGTCAGAAAGTGACTAAATCAAAGTTAAAAGTCCCCTCTACATGATCCTGAAGAAATTTGTGTCATTAATTTATTACAAAGCTGTTATTTTTAATTATTAACAATGAGCGGTAAGATCGGATTGCGGCGGCCGTCATGTGAGTTCGAGTAAGATGCATCATTGGACTGCCGGAATGGCATCTCTTTCGCACTCACCATTGACGGCCGCCTAATACGTGCATGGCGCTCATTGTTAGTAATTAAAAATAACAGGTTAGTAATAAAATAAAGACAAAAAATTCTTCTGGATCTTGTAGCGGCGGCTTTAAACCTTGATTTAGTCACTTTCTGACTTTCATAATAATTTTTAAGTTATTAAGCCTTGAGAAGCATTGTATTCGAGTTATTCTTCTTCTTACTCTACAATATGCAGTCATATTCCTCTTTCATTCGTCTAGGAAAAACGGTCCGAAGAAAGTTCCTAGTACTCACATTTGAGTAGATAGAAGTGAAAAAGACAGTTTATGTTTCCTTTCGATTCAGAGGCTATGTACAATCTCTAGACAGCTGTTTCTGTCTTACAACTTCCTCAGTAGAGCTGCGTGCTCACCTTTGAAGCAAAACGAAACCAAACTGTCTATTTATGAGGAATTTTAAAGATAGTTTAAAATCCACTTTTGGGAGGCTGCCGCAACACAGAATTCACCATTATAATAAAAATCTGAAAACTTTTCTTGTTGGAACTTCTTTCTGGTACATCCTTAATCTGTGACTTTTACAATTTATAAGACAACAGACAACAAATAAAAATGACAGTGATGACAGGTGACTTCTGCATGATGGCCGCTTTCAATTTTTAATGATAGTTATCAATATTGAATAATTAGTGAATAATTACTAAATCAGTAAAGTTTTGATTTATTTTATATGAAATATAATTACAAAATACTACAGAATTTCACTTTTCGACATCAATTTAATTAACAATGTCGTAAATTTTGCACAATATTTTTAATAATTAACGTAAATAAATTGTAAGTTAACTAAAATAAATAATTGATTACTGCCATCGACCACTTAGGTACATTAAATTCCGATTAATCGCAGCAGGTAAAGTAAAATTCTTCTTTCAGTACAATAAAGTGTTACTTTATTGCCGCAAATGAGGGCAAATGAGTACAATAATGAATGACTTTAGTGACGGTTGGCGATAAATGTAATTTAGATTTTCTATATTTATTATTATTGCTGGTATTTTCGGGAATATTAGTCCCGTACCATTTAGTGTATTATCCTTTAGATTTCCAAGGCCGAATAAATCCAACCCTTACCTGGTTTTCCTCTTACCAACAAACTTCCCTTTTGAAGATTTGTTTTATAAATCATAATTTTTATTTTGAAGGGTGCACTCAACCTCATAAAACTGACTTAAACCTTGAACCAGTAAGAGTCAAAGTAAAAGGTAAGGTAAGGTAACTTTTTCAGTGATTCTTATTTTGAAGGGTTCAGTTGACGTTATAAAAATGACTTAATCTAGTAAGAGTCAGAAGAAAAGGTAGGTAAGTTTTTAAGCTATTCTATTTTTACTATTTTTGTTTGTACTGATTGTCACAATAATGTTAATAATAATAATAGTCTAAGATTCGAATATAGGTCGATCTGTACCCAACCGCTTTCCGGATGAAACATTACTTTTATTAAATTTCAGACATAGACAAATATTTCTAGCATGGGTTGCCTATCAAAATCGTGTCATAGCTATCCTTAAGGTGGGGCCGTAGGGGTTAAAATCAATATTGCAAGCACTTTTTTTTAAGAATTATTTTATTTTTAAATTAAATAGGAATCATCGTCATTCTCTTTGCCTTATCCCTATGCGGGGTCGGCTTCCCTAATTGCATTTCTCCACACAATTCTATCTTGAGTCATATCAATGTTAATCCCCTTTACCAACATATCCTGCCTTACCGTCTCCCCCCAGGTCTTCTTTGGTCTTCCTCTCCTACTCCTTCCAGGAATCTGCACTTCAGCTATTCTTCGTATTGGGTGATTAACATCTCGACGCTGAACATGACCAAACCATCTTAAACTATGCTCTCTCATTTTGTCATTGGCATCAATTGGTGCCACACCTAGACTTCCCCAATATACCACCCCAATATACTCATTTCTAATTTTATCCTTCTTTGTCATTTCACTCATCCATCTAAGCATTCTCATTTCCGCCACATGCATTCGTTGTTCCTGTTTCTTTTTCACTGCCCAACATTCAGTTCCGTACATCATAGCCGGTCTTATGGCTGTTTTATAGAATTTTTCCTTCAGCTTCATTGGAATTTTTCTGTCACACAACACACCACTCGCTTCTTTCCACTTCATCCATCCAGCCCTAATTCTACTGCATGCATCTCCATCTATTTCTCCATTAGTCTGTAATACCGATCCTAGGTACTTAAAACTATTGCTTTTCACAATCATTTCACCATCCAAAGATACCATTTTATTTGTAGTAGCTCCATCTTTAAATGAACATTCCAAATACTCTGTTTTTGTCCTACTAAGTTTTAAACCTTTTTCCTCCAGAGCTTGTCTCCACTGTTCCAGTTTTTGTTCTAAGTCTCTTTCACTATTTCCTACTAACACGACATCATCAGCATACATTAAGCACCATGGAATGTTACCCTGTAGTTTCGCTGTTATCTGGTCCAAAACTAATGAGAATAAATACGGACTAAACACAGAGCCTTGGTGCAATCCTACTTTCATATGAAATTTATCAGTCTCTCCCACACCTGTCCTAACACTAGTCGTTACTCCCTCATACATATCCCTCACAATCTTTACATATTTACCCAGGGACTCCTTTCTTATTGAGTGCCCACCATAGAATCTCTCGAGGAACTCTATCATATGCTTTCTCAAGATCAATGAATACCATATGAGCATATTCTTTACTCCTGTATTTTTCCATTAACTGCCTTATAATGAAAATTGCATCTGTTGTTGATCTACCCTGCATAAAGCCAAATTGATTCCCGGATATTTCGGTCTCTTCACGTATCCATCAATTACTCTTTCACATATTTTCATGGTGTGGCTAAGCAGTTTTATAGCCCTGTGGTTTGTACATTGTTGTATATCTCCCTTGTTTTTGTAAACAGGTACCAGTATACTGCTTCTCCATTCGTCTGACATTGTTGTATATCTCCCTTGTTTTTGTAAACAGGTACCAGTATACTGCTTCTCCATCCGTCTGGCATTTGTCTAACTTCCATAATTCCATAGTTGATCTTTTTTATCTTTTCCATAATTCTATTAAATAGACCTGCTAGCCACCTTGTTCCTGTCTCTCCCAATGCTCTCCATACTTCCCCAGGAATATCATCTTGTCCTACCGCTTTTCCTTTCTTTATTTTTTGAAGCGCTTGAGCCACTTCCTCGTTGGTTATTTTGGTGACCATTGCTGCTACTGTTTCCGTTGACTCTACAGGCTGTCTGTCAAATTCTTCATTTAATAAGCTGTCAAAGTACTTTCTCCATCTCTTTTTGACATCCCTTTCGTGAACTAGTATTTTATAATTTTCATCTCGGATACATCTAATCTGATTAAAATCTTTTGCTTTTTTTGCTCTCTGTTTGGCTATTTTATACATCTTCGTTTCGCCTTCCCTGGTATCAAGTTGATCGTATAGGTTTGAATACGCTTCTGCTTTGGTTTTTGCTACTGCTACTTTCGCTTCCTTTTTCGTCACCATATAGTTTTGAAGATCTGTGTCGGATCTGGTTTCCTGCCACTTTTTATATAATTTTCTCTTCTCTTTTATTTTCCCTTGTACTTCGTTTGACCACCACCAAGTCTCTTTATCCTCAAACTTTTTTCCTGACGTTTTCCCAAGTATTTCAATAGCAGTCTCTCTAATACTACTGGCCATTTTTCTCCAAATTTTATTAGGGCTTCCTATCGTGTTCCAACATATTTTTTCTACTATTCTTCTCCTGAATATACCTACTTTCTCATCTTTCAGCAGCCACCACTTGATTTTTTGTGGTCCTCTCCGATATTTTTGTTTAGTTTCGCTTTTTACTTCGATGTCCAGAACAAGCAGCTTATGTTGTTGGCTTACTGTCTCACTAACTATTACCTTGCAGTCCTTGCATTCACGTATGTCTTCTTTCCTTATCATGAAGTAGTCTATTTGGGATTGATGTTGTCCACATTTGTAGGTAATAAGTTGACTTTCTCTCTTTTTAAAGAATGTGTTAACAATCGCCATATCCAATGCTGTTGCTAATTCAAGCATGTCATCTCCAGCTTCATTTCTAGTTCCACAGCCTAATCCCCCATGTATTGTTTCATATCCTGTCTTGGTTTGGCCCACATGTGCATTGAAATCACCTCCTATCATAACTTTCTCCTCTGCTGGAATATCACTCAGTATGTCTCCTAATTGATCATAGAAAGCTCTTCTTTCATTCTCACCCAGACCTGTTTGGGGAGCATACACACACACAACATTCAATACCTCTTTATCAATTACAAATTTCACTGACATCATTCTATCACTCGTTCTTACAACTTCTACTACGTTATCTTTCATTTCACTATCAGCAATTATACCAACTCCATTTCTAGTGTTACTACTCCCTACATACCACAATTTGTATCCTTCACCTAGTTCTTTCGCCCTTTGCCCTTTCCACCTAGTTTCTTGAATACAAGCAATTTGATCTCTTCTTCGTTTGAGCGCATCTACTGACTCCAGACTCTTACCTGTAAGACTACCAAGATTCCACGACCCTATCCTGATTTTTCTAACCTGCAATGGTGTTACCCCCGAGATAGTCCTCACCCGGAAATCCGAACGGAGGCTCATTTTACTTCCGGTACATTTTACCTCAGGAGATGCCATCATTTCAGTATAAGTTTTTTTTATATCATTGGAGAAGGTCTTTTCATTGTTATGGCCTGAAAAGATTTTGTTTGGATATTTGATGCCTGAATGCCTTTTCTATCAGCACCATACCCTGCCCTGCACGTTTAGCCAATACACCACCAATGCAACCAAAGTGCAGTATTACCCCACACCCGCCTGCATTTTTCTGTATAGGCCAGGATCCCTACTGTAAGGACTGCCCTATAAGCCAATGTATTGTTGCCCGTATCCCGCCACTAGGAGGCACGTACTTTATTCGGGATACTTTAAATTAAATAGGCATATTCAGTACAATTCATAGATTATTCAAGAAAAAATTCAAGGAGAAATATTGAAAACTAAGCCAACGTTGGCAAATTTTTGAAGACACCTCAAAATATAATAAATTTTGCGGTGGACATCAGAACTCATCATTGGATTATGGTAAACAAAAAATTCAAAAATATTTTATTAGCTTATTAGACCGGGCTGTATCGTCGCCCCACTAGCGAAATTATTCCGATTCGATTTTTTCGCACAAACTTACTCAAAAAGAGGTCCTTATAACATATTCACAGGGTGCCGGGCGGTGTCGCGGTCGAAAAATTGTTTAAACAATTTTTTTAAACAAATTCACAAAAATAATTTTTTCATTTCGAACAATTTTTTTTAGATAACTTGGGTCATTTTGGGCAAAAAAGGTCTCTTGTCATTTTTCTCTATAATTGATTGTTGTCGAGTTATATGCGATTAAAAATTTGAAAAATGCGAAAATGGCCATTTTCAAGGCTTAATAACTCGATTAAAAATTATTATTATGAAGTTCAAAAAATGACCAAATCAAGTTTCAAACCCCTTCTTTATGGTTCTGAAGAGATTTTTGTCATTAGTTTATTACAAAGCCGTTATTTTTAATTATTAACAATTAGCGCTATAGTCCAGGATATATTGTCGCCCCCGTTAGTAAAATTATTATGATTCGATTTTTTGCACAAACTTACTCAAAAAGACGTCCTTATAACATATCCACAGGGTACCGGGCGGGGCCGTCGTCGACAAATTGTTTAAACAATTTTTTTAAACAAATTCACAAAATTAATTTTTTCATTTCGAACAATTTTTTTTAGATAATTTCGGACATTCTGAGCAAAAAAGGTATCTTATGATTTTTCTCTAAAATTAATTGTTGTTGAGTTATACGCGATTTAAAATTTGAAAAATGCGGAAATGGCCATATAACTCGACAACAATCAATTTTAGAGAAAAATCACCAGAGACCTTTTTTGCTCAGAATAACCCAAGTTATCTGAAAAAATCGTTCGCAATAAAAAAATTATTTTTGTGAATTTGTTTAAAAAAAATTGTTTACACAATTTTTCGACCACGGCACCGCCCGGCACCCTGTGGATGTGTTATAAGGACCTCTTGTTGAGTAAGTTTGTGCAAAAAAATCTAATCGAAATAGTTTCGCTAACGGGGGCGACGATACAGTTGGACTATAGCGCTAATTGTTAATAATTAAAAATAGCAGCTTTGTAATAAAATAATGACAAAAATATCTTCAGGACCTTCAAAAAGGGATTTGAAACTTGATTTGGTCACTTTTGAATTTCATATTAATAATTTTTAATCGAATTATTTTCTGCATTTTTCAAATTTTTAATCGCATATAGACAACTCTACAACAATCAATTTTAGAGAAAAATGACAAGATACCTTTTTTGCTCAGAATCACCCAAATTATCTAAAAAAATTATTCAAAATGAAAAATTTATTTTTGTGAATTTGTTTAAAAAATTGTTTAAACAATTTTTCGACCACGGCACCCTGCGGATATGTTATAAGGACCTCTTTTTGAGTAAGTTTGTGCAAAAAAATCGAATCGGAATAATTTCGCTAGCGGGGGCGACTATACAGCCCGGTCTATATGAGTTTTTCAAGGTAACGCTGTCAAGTTTTTTTAGTCTATCGACTTTTGACTTTTTGATATCACTCAGAAGTCAAAACAACGAACTTCTTTTGCAAAAAGGGTGAAAATCAATATATTTATTATTTTTAAACGAAAAATAAGCATAAAACAAAAAATATCTCGACAGAATTACATCAAGGAATGTCTAAAGAAAATATATACAAAATTCCAGGTGGGTCGGCCAAGTACTTTTTGAGTTACAATGTCTACAGCCTCTGAAAAAAGCAGTTTATAGCAGCCGTTAAAAGTATTGTGAACTTTTATTTTCAATTTTTTTTGTCTGTCAAATCGTAAAATGATGCACACCGGAATATCTTTTTAAATCGCGGAGTAATTTACAAAAGAAAATGAGAACAGCTGTTGACTGTTGTTCAACAAGCGAGTCGAAAGTAAGTCTATTCAGTACTATCTCCCTACCTCCCTACCTTCGACTTGCTTTGCAGCAAATTCGCGCCAGCTCGCTTGAGCGTGGTGAGAAACGGTCAACAGCTTTTCTCATTTTCTTTTGTAAATTACTCCGCGATTCAATAACATATTCCAGCGTGCATTACTTTACGATTTGACAGACAAAAAAGAAAAAAGAAATTGAAAATAAAAGTTGACAATACTTTAAACGCTTTTTCCTCAAAACTGCTTTTTTCAAAGGCTGTAGACATTCTAACTCAAAAACTACTTGACCGACCCACCTAGAATTTTGTATATATTTTCTTTAGACATTCCTTGAGGTAACGCTGTCGAGATCTTTTTTGTTTTATACTTATTTTTTGTTTAACAATAATAAATATGTTGATTTTCACCCCTTTTTTTAAAAAAATTCGTTTTGACTTCTGAGTGATAGCAAAAAGTCAAAATTCGATAAAACTAAAAAACTCGACAGCGTTAGCTCGAGAAGCTCATAAGCTAATAAAATCTGTTTGAGTTTTTTGTTTACCATGATCGAATGATGAGTTCTGATATCCATCGTGAAATTCATTATATTTTTAGGTGTCTTCAAAAATTTGCCATTAGCTTATTTTTCAATATTTTTCCTTGAATTTTTTCTTGAATAATCTATGAATTATACTGAATATGCCTATTTAATTTAAAAATAAAATAATGCTACTATACGTTCAAAAACAAATGTGCTTGAAATATGATTTCAACCCCTACGGCCCCCCTCTAAGGATAGCTACGACGATTTTGATAGGCAATGCAAGATAGCAATATAAACCAATGCTAGAAATATTTGTCTATCATCATCATCATCATCACACAGCCAAATTTGTCCACTGTCGGACATAGGCCTCCTCAAGATGTCTACACCCTTTTCTGTCCTAGGCAGCTGCAACCCAGTTTGTCGCTATTCTCTTAATATCGTCGGTCCATCTGGTAGGTGGTCTTCCACGACTTCGTTTGTCTGCCCTTGGCCGCCACTCTAAGATCTTCCTTGTCCATCTGTTGTCTCTCTGTCTTGCGACGTGTCCTGACCATTTCCACTTCAACTTCGTAATGCGCTTTATGATGTCTTCCACTCCAGTTCTTCACCGTAACTCATCATTTCGTATTCTCTCTCTCAAAGTTAGGCCAAGCACGGATCTTTCCATTTTTCGTTGTGCTACTTGTAATTTTCTTATTGATGTTTTAGTCAATGTCAGTGTTTCAGCTCCATAAGTAAGCACCGGAAGTACGCACTGGTTAAATGCTTTTCTTTTTAGCTTTATTGGGATGTTTTCCTTGAACACGTCTCTTAGTTTGCCATACGCTGCCCATCCTAAAGCTATTCTTCGAGATAATTCGCATGTTTGGTTGTCTCTACTTATTTGTATTTCGTGGCCCAGATAGATGTATTTGTGAACTGTTTCGATATGGCAGTTTTCTAGTGTCAGTGGTCCGCTAGGTGCTAAATTGGTCATCATTTTAGTTTTCCCAAAGTTTATTTCCAAGCCTACTTTTTGAGAAACTCGTTGTAGTTCTTGCAGCATTTCGTGGGCTTCCTTTAAGTCGTCGGTTATTAAAACTATATCATCCGCAAATCGTAGGTGGTTCAGCCTTTCGCCATCGACATTCAAACCTCAATTTTCCCATTCTAACATCTGGAATGCATGCTGCATTAAGGCATTGAATAGTTTTGGTGACATGTTGTCTCCTTGTCTAACTCCCCTTTTTAGTTTTATTTTTTGAGTTTGGGTATAGAGGTTTATTGCTGTTGTGGCATTTGCATATATATTGTTGAATAATGTTGGAATATCGGTAGTCGATTCTACAATCTTTCAAAGCTCTTAAGATGGCTACCATTTCGATAGTGTCAAAGGTTTTTTGTAGTCAACAAATACTAGAACTAGCGGCCGGTTGTACTCCACAGTTTTTTCGATTAGGACCTTTAGGCAAGTTAGATGGTCATTTGTACCATACCCAGGGCGGAAACCTGCCTGTTCTCTCGGTTGGCATGTTTCTAGCTTGTTCTCAATTCTGGCAGTGATTATTCGAGCAAACAATTTATACAGGTGGTTTAGAAGACTAATTGGCCTATAGTTTTCGAGGTCTGTTTCATCTCCTTTCTTATGTATGAGGAGCGTTATATAATTATTCCATTCAGCTGGTATGGCTTGGTTTTCTAAGCATATATTAAAAATGTGTTTGATTGCCCTGATGAGAGCAGAGCCTCCGATTTTTAGCGCGTCTGCCACTACTCCATCCTCTCCTGGTGCTTTGTTATTTTTCATTTTCTTTAAAGCATATAGATTTCAGCCGTTGTTATCTCGGGAATATCCTCTGAACCTTGATTCATAATTTTTTGTTCTGTATGTTCTGTCGGCTTTAAGTCAAGTTTATTTGTATATAGTGTTTTATAGAAGTCTTCCACTATCTCTAGCATTTCCTCTTTATTGGATGTTAGTTTGCCATTTTTTCCCTTGACTCTGATAATTTCTTTTCTGCTGTTCGTCAATTTCCTTCTTAATATCTTCATGCTCTTGTTATGCTCGATTGTCTGCAAAATTTTCTCATTTTTATATGCCCTTATGTCCTTTCTAATATCTTTAGAGACCTCTGATATTTGTCTATGTATGAAATTTAATAATAAAAAAAATGTTTCATCCAGAAAGCAAATGGGTACAAATCGACCTAAATTCGGATCGCGTACTATAATGATAATAACAAAATAAAATAATTTAAATATTAGCAGAAAAGTTAATTTGGATGTCATTTTTACACCTCCTTGTAAAATCCACGTTTATTTTCAGTCTCAAAATGCATTGTGAATATGGAAGTATAGTCAGATTAAGAAGATGACAGAAGAGGTCAACCAGTTTATATAGCGCCAGCAAGATAGAAAAAAGTAGTAATACTGATACAAAACAAGAAGGAGACGAAAAATATATCGTAAATACAGAAGCATCGTCAGAACAAGAAGAAGAAAGAAGCGGTGAACCAGTTTATATTAGGAAGGATATTACGAGAGGTGGAATACGCTATGATATTTTCTTCTTCTTCTTTAGCCCTTTTCTATGGACATAGACCTTCCTCAAATTTTTCCATATCTGTCTGTCCTTGGCTGCGCTTTTCCAGTGAGTCCCTGAACCTTTTACAATACCGTCCTTCCATCGCATCTGAGGTCTGCCTCTTTCTCTTTTCCTGTGATTTGAGATAGGTCAGTTTCGATTTTATGAATATATCTGGTAGAATTTCAGAGTTGCCATTTTTAATTTTTCTTTTCGTATTTTCTTTTGAGTTATTATCAGGTTCCTCTTTTATGTCATATAATTCGCCATAGAAAAATTCTACCATATTTGTTATTTTCCTTGAGTCTTTTTGCTCCTCTCCATTTTGGTCTTTAAGTGATATTATGACGTTTTTTCCTAGAGATTAGTTTAGACATTTTACTCCGCGATTCCGTTCTATTACTTTCTCTACTTCTGTACTTCTTCCTCGTTTCTCTGCTTATTTTGTTGTCTCTTTGTTTCGCTTTATGATATTTTAATAAAAGAGAAATAAAAAAACGTGCCCATATAATAAAAAACAAAGTTATGTCCATCAATGATCCGGATCTGCACTCAGTACGCTATTTTTATGTGTTTTACTTGTTAAGATGAATCATTATTGGCACGTCTTATTTTTGTGCCTTTTATAACCTTTTTTATGAATATACAAATTTCTTGTAAAAATTTTTTTTATTTAAAATATTAATTTTTATTTTTTTTTCTGGAAGCAGTCTGTTGTGAACCGGCCGTACTGCAGCCACTTGGCTTATTGTACATCTTCCATTCCTTTAGGAAACCCATTCCAGAATTCTGGAACCCTGTACCAGCTTATACAGGTCTAGTGGGTGGGTGCCATATATATTTTGAGTCATTTCAATGTCTTCGAAAAGTGTTTATCGCCTTAGATCCAATGACTCGCTGTCATTCAAGATATGGTTGCCTCTTTCAGATTCCTTGTTACAGGGTCTGCAGCTCAAGTCTCCATGAAACAGCCCCATTGTATGCAGGTGGCCCTTAACTGGCGCATGCCCAGTGAGGAAACCTGTTATAACTTTGAGTTGATTCCTGCTTGTTTTCAGCAGTAATTCAGCCCTACTAGCACATGTCTTCTTTAAGTACCGTGCCCAAATTTAGGCATGGGTAGCTTCCATAACAATTTGCCGATATCGTTTTCGATCTTGTGCGACATGTAACAATTGATCTTCTGATAAGCCAGTCCATTGACGAAGGTTTCGGAGCCATGAATATTTCTTTCAACCAATTCCTCTTTTTCCGTCGATCTTTCCATTGAGTATTAACTGCAGCTTTCTGTATCTGCTACCTCTCATTATGTGCCCCAGATATTCAAGTTTTCTCTTTTTTATCATCTTCATTAAGTCACCTTAGCCTTGACCTACTCTGTTTAAGACTTCTCTGTTTGAAATGCGTTGAACCCAAGATATTCTGAGCATTCTACGATACGACCATATCTCAAAGGCTTCTAATTTGTTCATCATATTAACCTTCATGATCCAGGTTTCACATCATATAGTAATACAGGATACACATAACATTTTAGAAACTTGATTCTTAGTTGTAAGTTCAGCTGAGAGTTGCTTAGAATAGATCTAAGTTTCATAAATGCTCCTCTTGCAATTTCTATACGAGTTTTAATTTCTTCATCCGGATTTCGTGTCTCGTTTATCCAACATCCTAGGTATTTAAAATGGTTAACTTTTGTTATTGATTCATCACTGACAATCAGTTGCGATATACATCTCGCCATGTATTTTACCGGGTATACTCTCCCAGTGTGAGTTGTGTTGGCTTCGGATCCAGGCTTTTTTACGTTCACAGACGGTGCTTTTTGGCACACCCTCGGCCGGCTCTGGACCCAGATATTTTGTAGCTGATGCTCTCCTGGCAAATGCATCAGCTAAGCTTGTGTCAAAAGTTAAGGAGAAGCTTAAGATGGGTGCCGTATTTCCATCATTTCCTTAACTAAACTGGTCCTCAACTGTAAAGTTAATTGGTTTGGTACCTCTGAATACCTACGTCAAAATGCCAGAACTCTCTGTTCTGAGGTAAAATCCACTATTGTTGACATTTAATTTTATCTTGTCAACTGTAACTGAGTCATTTACTTCAATTAATTTTGTGTACATGGTACATGCGTGTTGTTAGTATATTGTCTATAATTTCTCTGGTTAAATTTTTTATTGTTATTTTGCATAAGCAATAGGGCTTTTCAACGCTTCTCGTTTGTTTCAAGATTCTGTCATATGTCGCATAATCCGTTTATATATTATACACAGATTATACAACATATGACAGAAGCTCGAAACAAATGACAATCGTTGAAAATCCCTATAGATCCGTCTTTGTAATTTTGTTTATTGGATATATTCCTTAAAATGTCAAATTGGAATGTAATGAATGTAAGTTTACTTTTGTAAAATAAATGCACCACGCATTGTAGAAATACCTAAATAATTTTCAGGTGCCTACACCTTCCAAAATGAGTAAGAATTTTAATAATCGTTAATAATCCAATAATAACGTAATACTTAAAAGTTGGTTTCAAAATATCTCTATAATTATTAATCTATAGAAATAACCTAAAAAAAACAGAAAATTTTACATTAAAACAAAAACTAAAAATTAAAATTAAAACAAATTTTAAGCAAAGGGCTTAAACCAACTCCCGCGCGAGCTTAAAATTATTTGGTTTAAGCCTACGCTTAAGCCTTAAATTGAAGTGGAAAGCAGTACAGGCATCTAAGCTTAAAGTAAGCTTTGGCTTAAGTGCGGTTGGAAATACCGGCCCTACGTTTAAATTCTAGGTTAGGAGAGATACCAGACTAGAGTTGCTAGGCTTACTGTAATGGCGGCACCACATGTGTGATTTGTTATGCGCCTTATTCGGCCGCATAGCACGAAGTGTGGAGGGTTCATTCGACTATTCACACGCATGACGCATAAGCACGAATAGCAAATACGCCTATCCGCCCAGTTATAGGTTTTTGAAACACTTCAACGGACAAATGTTGGAGACAGGCCCGGCCCCAGGGGTGGGCGAACTGGGCGGCAAATTTTAGAGGACAGCCAATTTTTGAATTTGAAGAAATAATAACTTATGTTTTTAATATTATAAAAAATCAATATTATGAACAAGAGCGGCAAAAATGCAACTGTAAAAACGAGAATTAAGTAAATGAAACAATAACAATTACAAGGTTCGGAATTGCAATTCGACAGAAAATCGACAACACCGCCTTCTTCTTCATCGCATAAGAATAGTAGGATCAGAACTAAACTAAATTTACTGAAATTCACTTAAAATTAACTCTGAAAATGGATAAAATAATTAGAAACATATGGCTGAAGCTTTGTCCAGCCACGCTAAGTCTCCAGCTCATCTACAGTCTAAGTGAAACAATAACAATTGCAAGGTTCGGAATTGCAATTCGACGGAAAATCGACAACACCGCCTTCTTCTTCATCGCATAAGAATAGTAGAATTAGAACTAAACTAAATTCACTGAAATTCACTTAAAATTAACTTTATTGAAAATGGATATAATAATTAGAAACATATGGCTGAAGCTTTGTCCAGCCACGCTAAGTCTCCAGCTCATCTACAGTCACAGCGACAGTGGGTAGAACTAGCAATTAGACTAAAATCTGACAAACTCATAGATGAAGAAACACAAAAATTCTAAATTCAGAAATTGGTCATTGGAAAAATGTAATACAACGACTTATATCAATAATACAGTTCTTAGCACATCAATGTCATCCAATGAGGGGCGATTCTGATAAACATTTTCATCAAAATAATGGTAATTTTTTTAAGCTTTTTGAGCTCTTTAAAAATTTTGATTATGTGTTACAAGAGCACATTAGGAGAATAACTAATGGGAGTAACAAGCAGCATCACTACTTGGGAAAACGTATTTAAAACGAAATTATTCAGCTCCTCCATGACCAAATCAAAATAAAATTTTAAACTTTTTGAAATCAGCAAAGTATTATAGCATAATTTTAGATTGTACATCTGATATTGCTGGGGTGGAACAGATGATTATTGTTGTACATTTTGTCGATTTAGGTTCTTGTTCACAAAGTGTTAAAATTGAAGAACATTTTCTTGGAATTGTGCCTGTAGTGGAAACCACTGGCTTGGGAGTTACAGAGTCCCAGAGTGAACTGGGAATACCTGGAAGATATGAGAGGACAAGGGTATGATAATGAGGCAAGCATGGAAGAGAAGAACTTGGGAGTTCAAAACAGAATTTTGAAAATGAATCCTAGAGCATTTTTGTCCCATATTCTAGAAATTCACTTAACTTAGTCGTGAACGATGCTGCTAAAGCCTCACAGTTTGCAGTTTCTTTCTTTTCCTTAGTGACAAAATTTACAACTTTTTCTCAGCATCTATTCATCGTTGGACTATGCTGAAAAATCATATTTCTAGCCTAACATTGAAACTTTTGTCCGAAACTATATGGGAAAGTAGAATAATTGATGCAATTACTCCCATTAGAGACCAAATTGAAGAAATTTACGATGCTTTTGTAGAAATCACTGTGAATAAAAACAACGATAAAATGGTTGCTCATGAGGCAAGCTGTTTGGCAAATCAAATCCGTGATTTTACTTTTCTTTGCTCTGTGGCAATATGGCATGACATTTTACTTCACATCAACGTAGTCTCATATGCAGAGTATTGATATGGGAACGTATCAAACTATCAGTTTATTAAAAAAATCGGAAATCCATTTTAAGTCTCTCGGAAATGATTTAAAATTCCAGGGCTATTTGACAGACGCAAAAGGGCTCATCAGAGTTAGAAATTGAGAATACGAAAAGGAGGCTGAAGATGAAAGTATGGACCTAGATCCAGAGACACGATATAAAGTTGACTTCTATTTAAAAATTATAGACACAACCGTTAATGCATTAAGTGATAGATTTCAGCAAATTAAGAGCCACGGTGATGTTTTTGAGTTTTTGGGTATACCAAGGGGGAGGGGCGGCGGTCGCCGATCTTGCCCAGGGCGGCAAAATCCCTAGGGCCGGGCCTGGTTGGAGAAGAGATATAATCATACAGAAGTAAAAACTTCGTTTGTACAATGGTATAAAAAAAGTTTATTAAAAACCATTCAAAGTCATCCAAAAGGATTCGCAAAACGTTTTCGATCTAGATCAGATCATCTTCAGTGCGTTCTGCTTAGTAGGTACATGAAACTAGCAACCTTATGAAATTGGTAACATTGAGAAACTTATGTGATATTTATAGTGACTCCAAATCGATGTTAAAAGACTGAATGTGTTAGGAGTGCTCAAAGGGCAACATGGTTCCCTGCTCGATAAGAACTTGTGGTTCTTGATAGTTCAATGGACACAGACCAACCGACAAATAGCACATAAGTATCATGTAAACCATATTTCCCGATGTTACCAATTTCATAAGGTTGCTAGTTTCATGTACTAAGCAGAACGCACTGAAGATGATCTGATCTAGATCGAAAACGTTTTACGAATCCTTTTGGATGATTTTTAATGGGTTTTAACAAACTTTTTTTATACCATTGTACAAACGAAGTTTTTACTTCTGTATGATTTTTTAATTATGGTATACAGCCAGCTTCTGGGATTTTCTCATTGATTAAGAGATATAATATTTCAGAGAAGGACTAAGCCTTTACGACTTGCATCACAATGAAATGAAATGTATGAAAGAGAAGAAAGAACTCCATATAAAATACCTGAACACAAAAAACTATGAGGACTTGGAACTATACAGGGAAAAAAATAAAGAAGTTAAAAGAAAAGTAGCAAATGAAAAAATGAAAGATGGGAAAAACATGTACAGAGATAAAACAACACATAGGAGGAACGAGAAATTCAGAGTCATGGCGTATCTTAAAGTCACTCCAAAGAAATAGATAAGACAGAGAAATTAAGATCGGTCAAATCAAAGATAAAGAGTGGCAAGAATACTATAAAAAATTGCTAACCGAAAATCGCCCCCAATTCAAAGAAGCAGAAAGAGACGGAATAGAAATATACACATGATGAAATCGAATTAAGCCTAGTTGAGGTAAAAATGAACGATCAAAACTTTAAAGAAAAAAAAGCAGAAGTACCCGGCGGAATACCAAATGAATTGTTAAGAAACGGATCGGAAAAGCTATTCCGCATGATACACAAAATGTTTGAGAGAGTACTGAATGGAAAAGAATTACCGGCAGAATGGACTCAAGCATATATGACATAAATATATAAGAAAGGAAATAGAAAACACTGCGAAATATATCGAGGAATCAGCATTATATCATCTATAGGCAGAATGTATGGAAAGATCATAAATGAAAAATTTGAAGTATATATACAGGATAAAAACGGAGAAAACCAGGCAGGATTCACAGCGGGGAAAGCATGCTTAGATCACATATACACGGTCGAATGACTAATAGAAAAAAGAATGGCCAATAATAGACCCGTCTATCTGGGCTTCGTAAATCTTAAAAAGGCGTATGACTCGATACCTAGAACCAAGCTATGGGAAGCAATGGAAGACATCGAAGTCCAACGAAGATTAATAACAGCAGTAACAGCACTCTACAAGAATATCACAGTAGCTATCAAAATGGGCTATAGAATATGCAGTCCATTTAGGACGACAAAGGTACTACTACAGGGCTGCTTCACATCCCTTACTCTGTTCAAAATATTCCTGGAAAATACCCTGAAACCATGGAAGAGAAAGTGTGAAGGAATGGGTATACCAGTAAGGAACGAATATCTATACTATATACCCTGAAAAGTTTTGCTGACGACCAAATAGTGATCGCACAAGACGAAGATGACGTCAGGTTTATGATGAGGAAACTGGAACAGGAATATACAAAAAATGGGATGGAAATAAACCTAAAGAAAACTGTATAACAACGGAAAATACAGAAATAACACAACTGCAAATAAACGATGGTAAACAAATCAGAGGAACAGATAAGTGCAAGTATTTAGGTTTTATAATATCAAACAAAGAAACAACTGATGAAGATATAAAAAATAGACTAGGATGAACAAGAGACCGCATACGAAAATTGAACCCGATACTGTGGGATAAGAACATCAGCATATATAAACAAGAACAAGAATATATAATACCATGACAAGAAGTATCCTCACTTATGAGTGCGAAAATTGGACAATAAATAAGAAAACCAAAAATAAAATAAGAGCAACAGAGATGGAATTCCTAAGGAGAAGCTGTAGGTGATTCATGGAACATTATACAGAAAGCTAGAAAATGATATGGATGATACCTAGTATGACCAACTAGCCCGAAAAATCCGGGACGTGGCCCGAATTACGAAATCGTGTCCCGGCGTCCCGGACAAGGCGTCCGGGCCATCCGAATTTTCGACGTTTTAGTAAAATTCTATATTGAAATTTTGAATACGTTATTTTTCTGAGAAATTGGTGGGACGAAAAAATGTTGACAATTTCTAGAGTGTGATACTAATACCACATTTAAAACGCATCCATTTTATATCGTGGTATTATAGTTCTACGAAAACTCAAACTGTGGACTTTTTTCGTTTCTGTATTTTAAATATCGTCCTGAAAAATGATGGCTAATAAATGTTTTTTTCTGTTTTTGGAAAATGGCCCGTTTTTCACTGAAAAGTCCCGGATTTCAAGTATTCTTTTCAGCCTTGTCCCGAATTCGACTGAATTGGAGTTGGTCACACTAATGATACCCAATTTGGGTTCCGCAAAGGACTTGGAACAAGAGAGGCATTGTTTGCATTTAATGTGCTCTCTCAAAGATGCTTAGATATGAACCTGGATATTTATTCTTGTTTCATCGACTTCGAAAAAGCGTTCGACAGAGTCCGACATGAAAAACTAATAGAATTATTGAAAAACAGAGATATAGACAGACAAGACTTACGAATTATCATCAATCTGTATTGGAATCAAAAGGACAATATAACGATAGATGAACAAGAGTCCGAGAATATTGATATAAAGAGAGGGGTAAGACAGGGTTGTGTACTGTCGCCGCTACTGTTTAACGTGTACAGTGAAGCCATATTTCAGGAAGCGATAGCGGAACTAAGTGATGGAATCTCTATAAACGGAAGAATAGTAAATAACATAAGATTCGCTGATGACACCGTTATAATGGCAGACACCCTGGAGTCGCTACAAGAATTGTTGAATAGAATTAACGATTATTGCATTCGATATGGACTCAAAATAAACAAGAAAAAACTAAATGTATGATTGTCTCAAAAACACAACATGGAAATGAAAGGTTAATACTAGAGCAAACCCAAATAGAAAAAGTAAAGACATACAAATATCTGGGAACCTGGGTTGATGACAAAAATGACCAAAGCAAAGAAATTAAAGTCCGAATTGAAACTGCAAGGCAAGCATTTATAAAAATGAAGACACTGCTTACAAACAAAGACCTTCAGTTGCCTCTCAGATTGAGGGCTCTAAGATGCTACATATTTTCTATATTACTATACGGAATGGAAGCGTGGACATTGAAAAGGCAACACATAAGAAAGATAGAAGCGTTCGAAATGTGGTGTTACAGAAGAATGTTGAAAATTCAGTGGGTTCAAAGGATTACCAATGTTGAAGTGCTACGACGTTTAAATAAGGAGTTAGAAATTTTGAACAGTATAAAAACAAGAAAACTAGAATATTTGGGTCACATTACCAGAGGAGAGAAATATGAGCTGCTGAGAGTTATTATGCAAGGAAGGATCCAAGGATCCAAGGAAGAAGAAGCATAGGAAGAAGACGCATCTCCTGGCTGAGGAACCTTAGAGAATGGTTTAACTGTAGTTCATTACAACTGTTCAGAGCAGCAGCCAACAAACTGACCATAGCCATTATGATATCCAACCTCCGCTAGGAGATGGAACTTTAAGAAGAAGAACAAGGAGAGATAGAATAAATAACATGGAGATAAGGAGAAGATTGGGAATTAACTCAGCCATAATCGACTACATCGAACAGAAGAGATTAACCTGGTACGGACATGTCAGAAGAGCAGACCAAAATCGTTGGATAAACCGCATAACAGAGTGAAGCCCAAGAGGAAAAAGGAAGAGAGGCAGACCCGAAAGATCCTTCAGAGATGAAGTGGACGAAGCAATGGAGAGAAGGAATCCACATGAAGAGTACTGGCAAGACAGAAAGAGCTGGAGAGAACGGTTGAGTAAAGGAATACAGTGAAAACTGTGGAAATCCTTAGTATATAATCACATTAGCATTTTGATTAACTAATATCAATAATTTTTAAATTTTATATTGGACTATTACATAAGCCTAATTTTTGATTTATTTTACAGGAACCTAGGTCCACCCGTAGCGCAAAATCAAGAAGGTCCTTGTCCATGAACCATTATGATATTTTCAGCTTAGGAGGTAGCCTACTAATGTCGATTGAACTCGCAACATCTTCTGCACCCAGTAAGTATTCATTATAATCCGATCTTAAGGGGAGTGATACAGGGATGCCTAATTTCACCGCTGATATTCAATCTGTACTCATGTTTATTAAAATATGTATGAAACATATGATGTACAAACATGAAAAGTAGTCGGAATCGGCAAAGAATTTGAAACTTTATTGTTTATTTATGAAGCATAACGCAAACAATTAACGTAAAAAGTGAATTTATGTTTAGTTCACATCATTAGCTACAATCCGTAAAAGTTTCAAGTTTCTACATTGTTAAAGACAAGAGAATTTAAACATTTTCCATAAAAATCGTTTTTCTTTTATTTAAACAGTTAATAAATATAAAAAAAATTATTGACTATTCGTGTATTGTTCCCGCGAATGCATGTCTGCAAATTTTCGTTCATTTGCATTGAAGAAAAGGCAGTCAAATTAAAGTCTAAAGATTTGACGCAAACTATTGAACTAAAGAAAAGCGTTTAAAAATAGTGGTCAAATAACAAAAATTCCCGGAAAGCCAAATATTGGTGGAGAGCCAAATAAAGCTTTAAACATCCCCATCGATCGTATGTGTGCTACAAAATTTATTCGGGGTCAAAGATCAAAATTTGAGGTTTTTTGGATTTTTGTCGAAAACGGTAGGTTTTATCAATAAAACCTCAAACCAAAGTTGCAGATCTTAAAATTCTGTACAAAAATAGTCTGATTGAAATGATTTTTTTTTTCTAAGAGTTACCTCCTGATATATCGCGATTCTAAGAGTAACATTATACATGATATGCACATACAGGTTTACTATGTAGAATGCATAAAAACAATTTTATTCAAAAAGTAGTTTTTGTCATGAAAATAATTTTGCATTAATAAATAATTTGATGTTTTTTTCATTGTCTAAATTGTTAATAGAAAATCTAACAAGAGCATAGGCGCCAAATTTCGGGCCAATGCTTTCTCAATGTATTCGTTTTTTCGAACCTTACGAAAATTAATAAGGATTTTTGGAAAATTTAAACGCGAAATGAAAGATCACATTATTATCGAGGGCCGAAAGTCCATTATAATAAACAAAAAGTATCATTTAAATGAGATATTTGAAATTAAAAATCACACTCAATTTTCTCTTCTTTTTCACCCCTGTAACTTATTAAAATACACATTATGGAAGTTTTCAGGGACTTTCAGCACTCGGTAATAATGTAGTCTTTTATTCTGCGTTTAAATTTTTCAAAAACACTTATTAGTTTTCTTAGGATTCGAAAGAAATAAATGCATTCAAAAAGCATGGGCCGGAAATTTTGCGCCTACCCTCTTAAAAATTAAATGCAGAGTAAATATTAAATACCAGTATTTGCTACAAATACTTATTAGTTACTATTTGTTAATTTTAAATTAAAATTTCAGCATAGCAACCTTTTAGCCTTTTTATAATAAACTCGAGTTCTTCAATCAGAAATAATTAGACCAGCTTTGGAAAATAACCGTTCGCAAGGCACTGATGTTCCAATGACACTAAGGCGTTCTTGATCTACTTGTTCATGATAAGGAAACATATATTTATTTTCTCTCTACCATTTTAACGAATCTTCATTTCGCGGCAACCGATGTCGTGGTGCTTGTCGTAGTGCCTCGTAGTTGATCCTGCGATCCCATAACATCATCCGGATCTGCAGATGTTTTCTCATGTTCTAATGAAATTTCAGTCGTAAATAATTTATCTTTTTGTTCCATTCCAAGTTTTTCTGCAATAAGAGCGATTCTATTTTCTGTGCTATTTCCGCATTTGTTGGACCCTTAAAAGGAATTAGTCGAAACCTTATTGTGCCAAGAAAAGTTGAAATCGACAGGATGTTACCATGATACTATGATAGGACTATGACATGTTACTATTTGGAATATCTGTTTAATAAAATTCCACTCATACATTGTTGAACTATTGTTTATGTACATATTTGTTATGCTTAGAATAGCCTTAACAATTTCTTCTAGCTGAAAAAATATTTCCAACATATAAAATGTCGAATTACAACGTGTGGAAACATCTTCCAGTAATTTGAGAGGCGTCCCATTTCCTTGATTTTTTGAAAATCTAAAAGTTTAGCAGTTGTTTGTAGAACTCTTTTTCAAGTGGCTTATGGTATTTTTTATTTTGGTTAAATTTTTAATGATTTCCTCATACATTTTTGATAACGACATTCGAGGTGGAAGTGGAAACGTCAATAAAATCATTTTTTAAGTTAAATAGTGGCTGATTTTCTCATCCTTTAAGCCGTCGTTCACAATAAAGTTTATTTATTGTTATGTGTGTGCAAAGCATCCAAAATGTTTAATTTTCAATCATTTTGTATACCACATTTAACATTTTGTGCATTATAGGAAACAATAATGTATTAAAATTTTGTTTTCTACGTTCTCTAAGTTTTATAAGACAGCTTTGTCTTACAAATATTGCATGATGCATAATTATCATCCACTTCTATAAAAACGTTCTATAAACTACTAAATTTTTCTATTTTTGTTTGGCACTGGTGGCATGGTAAGCGTTCTAACAGCAAACCCAATTTTATAATAGTGACCTAAACAAAATAATAACACGTGTAGAATTTTACGATGGCCCATAGTGGTAACACTTTTTATTAGGAGTTTAACATACGAATATTTCGTTGCTCTGTTAAATCACAATTACAGACAAAAATCACAATGAATAAAATATCACTGTATCGTAATTTAGACCACCTCTAGACTCGTTCGGCTGATTTAAAATAGACTGAAATGGTAAATGTGACGCGGGCTTTTGCATTTGCGTAGCTTAATTCAGAATCCAGCAGTTGACTGAAGCATTGGACTTTTATAATATAATAATTATTTGAAAACCTTTTATTGGCCAACCGCCTAGAGCCGAAATACATGTATATGCTATGATCCCTTTAAAGCTCGCTGGACCTGTATAAGCCCGGATATACATAGCAGGCACTTAAAACAAGTAGAAATACCTATTTGTTCTTTTATATACAGTGTGGGCCAAAGGAAACAGTCCACCTCGATATTTGGCAGTATTTATTAGATTTTAAGGAAATGACGAAACAGGTCGATTTTTGATCTAAGGGTGACACATTTTTACGGTACATACATCTGTCATTTGTCAACCCCCTCCCTTCCACTTCCCTCACCTCTTATTTTCAAATAGATAATAGGGGTCTTGTGCTCGCTCATTTCAATTCTCTATTCAGTAATATTAACATTGACATAATTATTTATACAAGAAAAATTATTTTGAATTAAATTAATTGACACAAAAAGAAGAATGTATGTAATTTATTGGACTCAAAGTACCTACATTCTACTGCTGACAGAAAACAGAAAAAAATGTTTATTTGATAAATAAACATTGTTTGTTGTTTAAATTCAATATTCAACCTACCAAGAGGCAGATGGGTGGCAGCTGGAACATTGAAATTAAGCGAAAAGCAATATGTATCTATTTATCAAAAAAACATTTTTTTCTGTTTTGTGACAGCAGTAGAATGTATTTTGAATTAAATAAATTACATACATTCTTTTTTTTGTATCAATTAATTTAATTAAAAATTTGTTTTCTTGGACACCCTGTATAAATAATTATGTTAATGTTTATATTAATGAATAGATAATTGAATAACCTTTCAAATGACCTAGAGCACGACCCCTATTCCCTATTTAAAAAATAAGGGCTGGGGAAGTGGAAGGGAAAGAATTGACAAATGACAGACGCATGTACCGTAAAAATGTGTCCCCCTTAAAATAAAAAATCGACCTGTTTCGTCATTTCCCTAAAATCTAATAAATACTGCTAAATATCGAGGTGGACTGATTTCTTTGGTCCACACTGTATATATTATACGATTCTAAAAAGATTTATTCACAAAATAATAGTCCATTCCTAACTGAGTCCCCTCTACCCACGTGGTCTTAAAAAACATCTGGCTCTTCTATTGTCGGTAGGTCTCACTCATTATATCCGCGTCTTTTACTGCTAATGGTTCAGTTCTTGCGGTTTATGTAGAGCTCCCAAAAATGACCCACATTGATAAATGCCGATACTTAAAAAAAATACATGAAACAAGAAACAAGTACAACTATCATGTCTCCAACATCGTGATCCGCTCATCAATACTTGTATCGAGTATACTATCGAGTTCAAACATGGCTAGGCAATCAACTGAATTCAGAAGACTGGGGTTGGAAATTGATAGATAATACTCTGGAACCGATTAAATCTTTACTCCTGTCTGCTCCAGAAAAACTCCGCAACACTATTTTTTGCAATTGCAAAAAAAACGTAGTGTCAAATGTAGCAGTAAAAAACAGAGCCTATTTTACTTCAAATCAGGCCCGAGGCACTACATAATTTTCGAGCCCCTAACAAAAATTTAATAGTAATAATAATAATTTTTTAAATGTAGGTATTAATTATTTAATAGAAATATAGTTGCACCAGAAATTTTAATTTTTATTAACAATAAATAAAATTTATATTTAACATTGTTGAATTGTTGCAAAAACTACCGTGGAATTTCTCTACTATGTACAGCATATTATTATAAAGTCCTCATGTAAGTATATAATAAACCAGCGGCTCCAACCACTAGTAAAAAATATTAATTGGAGAGATATTAATCGACAATGGATCAAATATATACAGTCAAGCAGGTCTTGATCAAATCATGGGACACGGCATTCATGTGCACAATATGTTTGTAGACTTCAAACAGGCATACGACTAAGTCAAAAGGAACAGACTATACTATATGAACAGCTTATTTCAGAAAGGGACTCGAGTCATGTTAACTAACTTTCGAGATATGTATATGTCTGGATATAAACTGCTTTTCTGTGGTAAACGAAAAGTACGCCATACGATTTGTCTATTATCATAATATATTTAACCTGGTTCCTTTCTACAGTAAACTATATGTATACCATCATAGTGAATGCATCCACTCTTAACAAAAAGTACCAAAAGACTGACTTTCTGTCCCTTTCTGAAATAAGCTGTTTATATATTGGCTGAATTGGCAATACCACACAAGCTATGTAATTAGACTCATTAAAGCCACAATGTATGAAACTCAGGCAAGTGTACGAGTACAAAACCACCGGACAGACTTTTTCAAAGTCTCGCAGGGATTGAAGCAAGGAGATGGGCTGGCCCCAACATTGTTTAACCTGGCACTGGAGTATGCGGTTAGGCAAATGCAAACTGGACGAGGAAACCTCCTGACTAACAGAACCGTTTAATTGGCCTCTTATGCCGATGATAGTAATTATATGAGTAGAACATGAACCGGAGCACAGGAAACATACGCAGAGTTAAAAAAGCAAACGAAAAGGCAAGGTCTGGAAATTAACATAGAAAAAAACAAAAATAATGATACAGACGACAAGAAAAAATATAGTCCCACAAAACAATCTGAAGATGACATTGAAACGGTTGGAAAGTTTACATACCTGGGAGTAGAAATATATATGCCGACAAATCAGAAGATGGAGAAGTACGGAAAATAATACCGAAGGCAAACAGAGCTTATTTAGTCCTCTCCAATATATTTCTGTCTAAAAGTGTCTACCGAAATACAAAGATGAGAATCTATAAAACCTTAATTCGACTAATAGCACGCTATGGTAGTGAAGTATGGGTCCCGAAAGAAACATCCAAAAACAAACTCGACACATTCGAAAGAAAAGTACTGAGGAGAATAGAGGGAAAACGGAATCTTCACAATTCGATAAAACAACGAGCTTTATTAACTTTACAATGAAACAGCCCTGGCAGGGGGACGTTTCAGGAGAACGAACTTTGCGCACTGTTTTGAGGTGTAAAATAAGATAATAATCTGGTGTTTCTGTTCTCTTAATTTTTGCTTTTTTCGTTTTCACTGTCACTTAAATGATTGTAACTCATGATAATAACGAAACGATTACTTAGATAATAAAAATAAGTGTTTAAAGAAATTTAATAAAACGACTAATGATTAATAAATAGATTAGTTGAAATAACATAAAAAGCACAGGACTGAAAACTAATACATACAAGCAAGCAATACCTTATCTTTGCATAAAACGGCATTAAACATCAAACTAAATATTAAATTTAAAAGTGCATTTTAAATAAATATGACAATACGTGACGATACCTCTTTTTAATCCTACTTCTTGTTACTCCTTCGGAGTGGTGTATAAATTTTCCTTATTGTTATTGGTGCCGACAAGGCAATCTACTATACCTAGGTACTTTTATTGCAGTTTTATGATGGTTTATGGTTTAAGAATAGTTTATGGACTTAGGGTTTATGAATATCACTCTAACCTAATTTGTTATCATTTATCATTTCCTGTTCGTAAAATGAAATAATTTTGAAAATTTATTTTGTTTTTTCAATAAAAATTTTCTTTTAGTGATGTTTTCGGGCCCCATTAAACTTCGGGCCCGAGGCAGGGGCCACATGGGCCTAGTGGTAAAATAGGCCCTGGTAAAAAAGTCGGGTTGCTGTGTTCTCCAGGTACCAATTGTCAAGGTCAATTGCCTGTAATTTTAATGAAGAAACCAATGACTTAGCCACATCCAGCAAGATGAAGAGAAAGAAGAAGAAATCGAAGAAGACTCTGTTGAAGTAGATTTTAAAGAGTATGAATCGGATTTAAATATCTAAAGAAATCCAAACAATAATTAACCCAATAATCAATAGCAATATCAATAATCAATATCGATAATAAGGTAATATCTAGAACTTGACGGGTATTGTTTCCTTTAATTATCCTAAAATTGTCATGACAGTTAGTGGAGTAGGCCTACAGGAGAAACTACGGTAAAAAACGCGCAGAGTACCTACACTACCTTATAGATGGCGTGGAAATGTGCGCATATCATGTATAAGTATAATGTAACTCTTTGAATCGCGATAGTTCAGGTATGGTAACTCTTAGGAAAAAATTATGAAAACCATTTTTGTAGAGAATTTTAAGATCTACAACTTTGGTTTCGAGAAAAATCCAAACATCAAATTTTGACCTTTGACCTCGAATAACTTTTGTAGCACACATGCAATCGATGGCGCTTTTTAAAACTGTATCGCTCGTTTCACACACTAAGAATTTTGAACGTGCGATGGTTGAAATGCACATAGTGGCGCGAGCAATCTTATGGAATCTTACTCCCTTCACCGCTTGAAACGTTCGGTGAAGAGAGAAAGATTTCATATGATTGATCGAGCCTCTATGTACAGGGTTATTCACTATATTTTGACCCTCCTGCAAACTGCTTTATTTACAGAATTAGAAAAAACTGTAAAATACAAAAGTTGTTCGAGATTTAAAATATGATTTCCTGACAGATATATCATACTAGTGATGTCATCCATCTGGGCATAATGACGTAATCGACTATTTTCTCTAAATGAGAATAAGGGTCGTGTGCTAGCTCATTTGAAAGGTTACTTCTATCTATCTATAAGCGACGTTCCTACAGCCTCTGCCGCTTCTCACATTTCGACCGCCATCTTTTTCTGTCCATCCATTCCTCTTCTTTGATGGCTCTATCTCTCATGATGAAAGCGTATTTAATTCTCTAGTTAGTAATATAAACGTTAAGATAATTATTCATACAGGGTATCCAAAAATTTTTTTTGAAGTTATTCTTCTTTTGGCGCGATTGAGTATGGCGTTTAGTTGCTAATCTTTCAAGATAGGTATGTATGTATATTATGTATCAGCGCAAATAAGTCATTAAAAGAATATATTAGTGTTTTTAGTAAATGTATTATTTATTATAATTTTTGGATTTGTCTTTCTCTGTAGTAAGATAATAAAATATTATGTAGGTATAACATTTTTATATGTCTATTTGTCACCGTGTTGTTATTTATATCCGAACTTACGTGTCGCTTAAAAGAAGCTCTGTGGCGTAGTTGTAGAGCGGTGGGTCAGAGAACGGAAGCACACGGAAGGTCGCGGGTTCCAATCCTGGACGATTCATATATTTTTTTTAATTTTTGGTTGTTTTAATAAAAAAATTTTGAAAGTGGTAAATTTTTAAAGTTAGTTTAATATTTAAATAAAATACAAATAACTTGTTAAGTATATTTACTTCTTTGAAATTATATAATAGAATTACTTCTTACGTGCGTACAAAGTACACACATTCTTTTTTTAATTAAATTTATTGACACAAAAAGAAGAATGTATGTAATTTATTTAATTCAAAATATCCCCTACTGCTGTTAGAAAACAGAAATAAAAGTTTATTGCACAAATAAACACTGCTTTTTGCTTAAATTAAATGTTCAAACTGCCAAGAGGCAGATGAGTGGCAGCTTGAACATTGAATTTAAGTGAAAAGTAATGTTTATTTGTTCAATAAACATTTATTTCTCTTTTCTGACAGCACTAGAATGTATTTTGAATTAAATAAATTAGCTACATTCTTCTTTTTGTGTCAATTAATTTAATTAAAAAAAATTTTTGGACACCCGATAAATAATCATGTTAATGTTTATATTACTGAATATGGAATTTAATATCGTTTCAAATGAGCTAGCACATGACACCTATTCTTATTTGAAAAAACAGTCGATTACGTCGTCACGCCCAGATGGATGACGTCACTAGTACGATATATATATGTAAAAAAATCATAATCTAAAAATCGAATAACCTTTGTATTTTACATTTTTTTCTAATTCTGTAAATAAGGCAGTTTACAGGAGGCTCAAAATATAGTGAATAACCCTGTACATTTCAACCATCACACGTTCAAAATTCTTAGTGTGTGAAACAAGCGTATTTATAATGGTAAACGTCAGCTCTCCGCCAGTATTTGGCTTTCAGGGAATTTTTGTTATTTTATATGTCTATATTGACCGGAGTATTACTGCAGTTAAAAAATATTGAAAAGTGGTCATTCAGTTGGCTATACTTTATACAGCTATATAATTTTATATAAATACCTTAATTTATTTTTAGAAACGTGTGAAAGTCTTCAAAAACTCCTGCAAAAAATGAAATCCAGCCACCCTTTGATCCGGCCATCACCTGAACAAGTTTTAAGTTTAAACGTAATGCAAGATGCGGTAAGAAGATATAATGATGGATCACGACCTTTCTACACAGTAAGTTTAAACTATAAGTATACATGTATACAGGGTGATTGATTAGTGGGGCAAAGCTCCGTAGATCCGTTATAGCAATAGATAGCAATAAAAGTTAATAACAAAAATTGTAGCCAACTTTGAGCATCACATTACAAAATTAGTTAGAATGTTACAGGTTGTTCGATAACATAGTGGCAGATCAACCTTATGTTTTTTTTTAAATAGAACACTCAATATTTAATTTTATATTCAAAATCTTCTTAACTTTTCCCTATCACAAAAATATAAAGGTTTGTTATGTTATACAGGGTATTTACAAAGTTATAACCAATTTTCTATGAAAATCGTAACAAATTCAGCTCCCTGTATAAATAAAAATAAGCAAAAGGGCAATGGTTTATCGATGCCATATTTTTTTGTTGATTGTCCAAATTGTTAAGAATGGTTGATATTGCTGGTTCGGTTACCCATTTTGTATCCCTGATTCATTTTGTTAACACTATCTATAATTTCATCCATTATTAAATTAAATACGCATGGACTGAGGCTGTCCCCTTATTACCTTGTCTAATGCCGATATTATTGATTTTGATTTCTTCCGTGAGCCCGTGTGTGGTTTTAATTCGTGTTTTGTTGGATCTATTGAGCTTTTTGATTATGTTTCTATATTTCTGACTTATGCTTTTCTTTGCAAGAATAGTAAGCACGTTCTTCAATCGTACTCTGTCGAATGCATGTTTCAAATCTACAAAGCATGTGCACATGGACTTGTCGAATTCTATTGATTTCTCAACTAATTGTCGCATGATGAAAATATCGTCTATTGTAGATCTGTTTGGGCGGAAAACCTGTTGTTATTCCGATACACCGACTTTCTTGTATATTTTTTGGGATAGAATTTTTGTCAATAGTTTTGATGTAGAATTGAGTGGTTTAATACCTAGCTAATTTGTTTTAACATATAGGCGAAGCAATAAAGCACTAAAATCGACCGTACCTCCGAAAAAAACGACAAGACTGATGTTAATAATTCTTTTTGCATTCGATTCGTGAATGCCCAAGAAAACTTTGTGACTCCAAGCCATGATATAATATTGAAAAACTGAATACAAAAAATGCTTTGTTAAAGTGCATCTCAAACAGACAATAAAAAAATTCAGAACTCGTCAATTATCGGCGGAAATGAGTTCAATTTTGTTACTTAGGGGTTTTTGGGGTCGCTGAAAACGAATATGACGTCGAAAGTGATCTTCTGAGTACCTGGTGCCCAGGCTACCCACTGTTTACCTCGTCTTGTGGAGTTTTCGGCAAATTTATTAAAAAATTAGTCAAAAATCATTACTCAGTGGGGTTTTTGGGGTCGCTAACGACGAATATGACATCGGAAGTGATTTCCGCAGTACCTGGTGCCCATGGTATCTACTGTTTACCTCGTCTTGTGGAGTTTTCGGGAAAAAATTTATTTCTTAGTCAAAAATTATTACTCTGGGGTTTTTGGGGTTACTGACGACGAATATGACATCGGAAGTGATCTATGGAGTACCTGATACCCAAGGTACCTACTGTTTACCTCGCTTTTTGGAGTTGTCGGCAAATTCATTAAAAAATTAGTCAGAATTCATTACTCGAGGGGTTTTGGGGTCTCTGACTACGAATATGACATCGGAAATGCTCCGAGTAACTGGTGCCCAGGGTACCTACTGTTTACCTAGTCTTCTGGAGTTTTCGGCAAATTCATTAAAAAATTAGTCAAAAATCATTAGTCACGAGAAAAACAGTAGGTATCCTTAGCACCAGGTACTCCGGAGATCACTTCAGATGTGATATTCGTCGTCAGAGACCCCAAAAAACCCCCGACTAATGAATTTTGACTAATTTTTTAATGAATTTGCCGAAAACTCCAGAAAACGAGGTAAATAGTGGATACCCTGGGTACCAGGTACTCCGTAGATCACTTCCGATGTCATATTCGTCGTCAGCGACCCAAAAACCCCTTAAGTAATGATTTTTGGCTAATTTTTTAATTAATTTGCCGAAAACTCCAGAAGAAGTAGGTACCCTGGGCACCAGGTATTCCGGAGATCACTTCTGATGTCATATTCGTCGTTAGCGACCCCAAAAACCCCCGAGTAAATATTTTTGACTAATTTTTTAATAAATTTTTGCCAAAACTCCATAAGACGAGGTAAACAGTAGGTACCCTGGGCACCAGGTACTAATGAAATCACTTCCGATGTCATATTCGTCATTAGCGACCCCAAAAACCCCCAAGTAATGATTTTTGACTAATTTTTTAATGAATTTGCCGAAAACTTTACAAGACGAGGTTAACAGTAGGTACCCTGGGCACCAGGTACTCAGGTTACTTTCGACGTCATATTCATTTTCAGCGACCCCAAAAACCCCCGGAGTAACAGAATTGAACTCATTTCCGCCTATAATTGACGAGTTCTGATTTTTTGTTTGTTTGTTTGAGATGCACTTTAAGAATGCATTTTTTGTATGCGGTTTTTCAATATTATATCATGGCTCGGGGTCACAAAGTTTCCTGGCGCATTCACGAATCGAACGCAAAAAGGATTATTAAGATCCATCCTGTCGTTTTTTTTTTCGGAGGGTCAGTGCTTCATTGCTTCGACTAATATATTTATGTATATTTTTTAAGAGAGTAAATCTGGAAGACATTGAACATGACACTTTAGAGCCTAGAAGTAGTAGAAAATCTTCCAGTAGGAGAGAACAAAGAAAGTGTTCCACTAGTTGAAAATGTGGCGGAAGATTGGTAAGATTAGCTTTAACTTTAGTTTAGTTTTAGCTACGAAATTTAGCCTTAATTTTTAGCTTTAATCTCTGATTTTTCCTTTGTGTGTGCGCTAAAATCCCATGTATATAGCCGTCTTCTAGGTGAAAGTTTAAGGAAAGTATTGGACACGATTAGTCACATTTTATTAAAATACATCTAAAAAATAACAAATCACCGGGCACAGATTGAATAACTGCTGAACTGATAAAGAATGGTGGGCATGTGCTATGGAAGCGTATCAATAACTAATCTACTCCATATGGACACTAGAAGTCATCCCAGAAGATTCGAAAGTAGAAATGAATCATAATTTATATGTACAAAGGGGGGAGACAAACGACTCTGCGAAAATTATATGGGCATAACAGTTTTAAATGTCGTCTACATAGTCTACAAGATATTATCAGGAATAGCCGCCTGGAATCGGTTTCGGAAGAAATGATTGATGAATACCAATGTGGCCTCAGACCAAAGAGGTCAACTAAGTATAGACCAAATACATATGAAGAGGAATACATGAAAAATGTGTTGAATATAACATCCTAATTTACAACTTGTATATCATCTATTTCAAACAGGCGATTGATGGAGTAGATTGACAAAAATGTTAAAGCCACTATATATGTTAGGGATATCTAATGTAGCCCGATCAGGGAACGCAAAATTTTACGAAAACCTCCAAAAAAATAAAGGAAGGATGAAAATTTGGGAATAGGTAGTTGAAATTGTCTATTATTATATAAGAAAAAGTTTGCAATTCTACATACCCTCCATTTTACAAAAAGTGGAAAATACGGGGTGAAAAATTTTTTCTCGGGGGTGAAAAAATATACGTTCAAAATAAGTCCGGAATTGGATAAAATGACTAATTTTAAGTAACTTTTGTTCTATAGAGTTTTTTTACTAAGTCAATACTTTTTGAGTTATTTGCGAGTGAATGTGTTCATTTTTAACAAAAAAAAGTGTTTTTGGACGGTTTTTCGGAGATAACTCAAAAAGTAAGTATTTTAGTGAGAAAAGTATTCTTAGCAAAAATATAGCCCATAAAAAATTGAAAAAAAATTATGTATACATGAGGTCTGTAAACCCAGTAGAAGCAGGGTTGCAGCTAATGAAAAGTAGGTTCTTCTTCGTCAAATGCCAAATCGAATATTTCAGTGTGAAATAACCAAAAAACGGAGCACTTTTCTGGGAAAATTCATTACAACTTTTTTTAAAGTGTTTAAAAAAAGGTTTATTTTTGTTTTTTAAAAAAACTTCTATTAAAAGTAAGTGAGTTACGCTCAAAATATTGTTGGTCCCTTTTATTTTTTGGTAAAAAATGGCGAAAATCACCCCTTAATTAGCTTCTCAAATAAAATTAATCGTTACCGCTTTACAAGTTACTTTACTTATATGTATTGTTTATATTATCTATAAGTTTCATTGGTTCAAAGTGTTCAGTTTAGAAAAAAATTGGGTTTAAAATTAAACATTTTTTTTTAATTTTGAAAAAAATCGAAATTGTTTATGGAATTAACTTAAAAAACATTAGGAATACCAAAAATCTCAAAGAGTAATAAAATGTACGTTTTGCTTTTCTGAATATTTTTGATTTTTTGTTTTCTTGTTAGACAAAAATTGGTTATGCTATGTCTGTTCAAAATTTGCCTAAACTCGTGATTAGTTACTCGTTCAAGCCATTTTAACTACAGCTTTTTCAAAACGAAGCACTTTGAACCGATGAAATTTACAGAATATATAAATAATCTATAGACAAAGTAACTTGTGAAGTGGTAATGTTAAAATGTATATGTGATGCTAAATAGGGGGTGATTCTCGCGATTTTTTTACCAAAAAATAAAAGGGAACAACAATATTTTGAGAGTAATTCGCTTACTTTTAATATTAAAAATTTTTTTTAAAACAAAAATAAACCTTTTTTTAAACACTTTAAAAAAGTTAAAATGAATTTTCCCTTAAAAGTGCTCCTCCGACAAAAACTTGATGAGAACATTGAACTAAACGTTCCACTCAAGACACCACAGAACATTGATGAAGCCGTCGCAAATCTAACAAAAAGAATTCAAACAGCAGCCTGGTACGCAACTCCCAATGTTGCCGATAATAAATCCAAAGGTGATAATCCAATTATTGTAAAAGAAAAAATCATAGAGAAGCGAAGACTTCGTAAAAAGTGGCAAAACGATAGAACTGAAATCAATAAAAGGAATTATAACAGAGCAGCATCTGAATTAAAAAGACTACTACACACAATAAGGAATCAGAACGTACAAGAGTACCTCGAAAAACTAACACCTACGGAAGCAACAGATTATTCTCTATGGCGTGCTACACGAAAAATGAAAAGACCAATACAACAAATACCTCCGCTTAGAGACTCTGCGGGAACATGGGCCAGAAGTAATAATGAAAAAGCAAAGGCCTTTGCTGAACACCTAAGAAACGTCTTTAAACCTTACAACATGGACCAAAACGACGAAGATAATAATGAAATCTTAAATTTTCTTGATATACCTTTTCAAATGGATCTCCCAATAAAAAAATTTAAACCTAAAGAAATCCGAATGGTAATTATGGATGAAATCAATCCAAAAAAGGCTCCTGGATATGACCTCGTCACTGGAAAAATCCTGCAAAACGTAACTAAGAAAACAATCATGGCAATAACACATATATTTAATGCAATACTTACGTATGCACATTTTCCCAATCAGTGGAAAGTAGCAGAGATCATAATGTTACAAAAACCAGGAAAAGACCCCAAAGAACTGAACTCATATAGATCCATTAGTCTCTTACCTATATTATCTAAGCTATTTGAAAAAATGTTTCTACGTCGATTAGAACCAATAATAGAAGAAACAAGATTAATTCCAAAACACCAATTTGGTTTTCGTAGCAAACATGGAACAATAGAGCAAACACATCGTATAGTCAAACAAATCAGCAATGATCTAGAAAACAAGAGGTACTGTAGTGCAGCTTTTCTAGATATCAGCCAAGCATTCGACAAAGTGTGGCATACAGGACTCCTCCATAAGCTGAAGAAAAATCTTCCGTATCAATATTATTTAATTATAAAATCGTATCTGACAGATCGCTTTTCATTAGTAAAACAACAAGATGCTCGCTCAGAACTATTTAAAATAAAATCCGGCGTCCCACAAGGTAGTGTACTTGGTCCCTTACTATACCTGTTATTTACTGCTGACCTACCTACAACTAGATTGACAACAGTCGCAACATTCGCGGATGACACAGGTATTATCGCATCTCACACAGACCCCCAAAGAGCTTCGCATAACTTACAAGCCCACTTAAATAAAATAGAAAAATGGTTAAAAAAATGGAAACTAAGAGCTAATGAAACAAAATCGACCCACATGACATTTACCATGCGAAGAGAGAGCTGTCCACCAGTATACATAAACAACAAACAATTATTACAAGTAGATACAACCAAATACCTGGGCATACATCTAGATAAAAGACTAACATGGAGAAAACACATATTCACCAAAAGAAAGCAACTTGGACTCAAACTTCAACAAATGTACTGGATTCTGGGTAGACATTCAAGACTGTCAATTGAAAATAAATTAGTGGTATACAAAGCCATACTTAAACCCATATGGACCTATGGCATACAGCTATGGGGCTCAGCCAGCAACTCTAACTTGGAAATGATACAACGTTTTCAAAATAAGGCATTAAGAACCATAGTAAACGCTCCATGGTACGTCCCCAACGCAATAATAGAGAGAGACCTGAAAGTTCCCAGCATCAAAGAAGAAATCAGCAAATACAGTGAAAAGTATGAAGAAAGACTTAGTGCGCATCCAAATGATTTCGCGAGTGAATTATTAAACACGGAGGGTGAAGTTCGCAGACTTAAGCGTTATAAACCAACTGACTTACCAAATAGATTTTAGATAAATTAGAACTATTTTAAGTTTTACTTTATTTTACTAGTAGTACTATCTATACATTTGTTGATAATTTAGAAAGGAAAATTTTCATTGGAATTCTTACCTACATGTCATAGCCTAAGAAAGTCATAACGTTAACTGATTGTTCCTAACGGAACAGATTGTTAAATAAATTGGAGTAAAAAAAATAGTGCTCCGTTTTTGAGTTATTTAACATTGAAATATTCGATTTGGAATTTGACAAAGAAGAACCTACTTTTCATTAGCTGCAACTCTGCTTCTACTGGGTCTACAGACCTCATGTATACACCATTTTTTAAAATGTTTATGGGCTATATTTTTGCTAAGAATATTTTTTTCGCTAAAATACTTACTTTTTGAGTTATCTCCGAAAAACCGTCCAAAAAGATGTTTTTTTGTTAAACATGAACATGAACATATTCACTCGCAAATAACTATAAAAGTATTGACTTAGTGAAAAAACTCTATAGAAGAAAAATTGTTTAGAATTAGTCATTTTATCCAATTCCGGTCTTATTTTGAATGCATTTTTTTTTTCATCTACGAGAGGGGGTATTCCCCTCCATTTTTGTAAAGTGGAGGGGATGTAGAATTGTAAACTTTTTCTTATATAATAATAGACAATTTCAACTACCTATTCCCAAATTTTCATCTTTCCTTTAACTCCTTTTCCATCCAATAACTGGAGGGTTCCAAAGCTATGGTAAGAATATATGAAGATATGACAGAGACATTTCATATTGAAAATGGAAATAGGCAAGGTGATGCCTTATTAACAACACTTTTTAATCTATCTTTAGAAGCTGTTGTTAAAAAATTGGATATGAACGACTGTATTAATACAATATCTCGGTGGCGCCCAAAATCCCGACAGCCAAAATCCCGACGGCCAAAACACCGACACGCCAGAATCTCGACGCGCCAGAATCCCGACAAGCCAAAATACCGACATGCAATAATCCTCGCATAAGTAAAAAATTCCGACCACTACATTTTGAATATTTATTGTCTCATTTTTAAATGCAATACCAAATTATATTATACAGTACAGTGGAACTTCGATAACTCGGATTAATCGGGACCGCGGCCGATCCGGGTTATCGAAAATCCGGGTTAGCCGGAAAGCATGGTAAAAATTAATAAAATACGGTATACTTATAAAGTCCGTTATAATTAAAATAACATACACATCTAACTTACCTATAGTTGTATAGAGTATAGTATAGATAGACAGTATAGAGTATTGTTCATTTCTAGATAAAAAAAAAACTCAGTCAGTTTCGGTTGTGGCAATTTCGTCTGCCATCGGAACAATGTTATGTTATTTAAGAACAGTGGCTCTTTCATTGTTTCAATGACCATTGTTTAAAAAATAATTTTTTAAAAGACAGTTGGAAATAAATAAAGGAATAACAGGTGCCTGTTGTTTTGCGATAGCCTCAGATAATTAACATCGCTCTGCCGCCGCCGTGTGCCATGAGTCATTTTTACTATCGTATAGTTCAAATTACACAAATACACATTATCTCTCAAATATGGTCGAAGCGAAGTTTTATCAATGAAACTCGATATTTTTAAGACATTCCAGAAGAGGCTACAGATAAATTTTTTTAACATAATACATACATTTTTATTGTTGAAATGTTTGTCTGATGAAAATCGGTCCGGGTTAGCCGGACTTCCGGGTTATCGGGGGCCGACTTATCGAGGTTCCACTGTATTGAAATTGAAAAAGTATTACTTACTAATAAGTACGGGTAATAATTATTATGTATTTTAAAAGAAAAAATTATTTAAACACTTCATTTTATATAAAAGCTATACTTACTGAAATAGAAGGTTGTAAGTGACATCATAATATCTATTATATGAAAGTAAACTTGAATTCAGGATTTGATTATGCATGTGTTATTGGATTATATACCTATTGACAAAAAAAAATAATTTAATTCATATACCCATGTTAGAAATTTTAATTAGAAAATTAGTTTATATTAAATGGCAAATACTTTTGTTTAGTAACAAAAAATAAAAAACAGATGGCCATAAACAAAAAACAAGAAATGCATGTAATTATATGTTAAAAAGAAAGTTATCAAACCTGTCGGGATTCTGGCGTGTCGTAATTTTGGCCGTCGGGATTGTGGCTGTCGGGATTTTGGCTGTCGGGATTTTGAGGTAGATCCACAATATCTATGCAAATATATATGCGGATGATGTTGCCATAATAAGCCGCAACAAAAGGGTATTAATCGAAAAAGCTACAGAGCTGGCACGGGAAACTGTTAAGTTTGGTCTATATATAAATGAAAGTAAAACAAAATATATGGAGTGCACAAAGTCGAATCAACACGAGAATCTAAACTTTTCCCTACCTAGGCTCAATAATAAATGACAATAAAAACACCAGTCAAGAAATACAAGCACGGATTCTTAGCGGTAAAAGTGCTTTTATGCATACAAAGACTTAATGAAAAGTAAGTTACTGAATCGTGAGTCTAAGCTTAAAATCTACACAACAGTAATTAGACCAGTGGTCACATATGGATGTGAAAGGTGGACTCTCTCAACCATTGATGAAAATTATCTGAGAATATTTGAACGCAAAATACTAAGGAATATATTTGTACCAACTCATAGCAGCGATGGTTCGTGACGAATTAAAATGAACCATGAGCTGGATGAACTAATGCAGAGCGCAGATATTGTTAGATTTGTAAAGTCACAAAGACTAAACTAGCTTGGTTACTTAGAAAGTATGCCAGATAATCGAGCTGTAAAAGTAATTAAGAAATGAAAGCCCTAAGGAAATATAACAAGAGGAAGGGCCCGTAAAAGATGGATAGACAACGTAGAGGGGATCTTCAAACCATAAACATTAGACAGTGGCGAAGGAAAGTATCTGACAGGGCAGAATGGAAGAATATTGTTAATCAAGCCAAGACTCATAAAAGGTTGCAGCGCCATTAGAGGACGAAGACTATTTTCGTATTATCTATTTTCTTTGTCCTACTTTCTACAAAGAAACACAAGCTCAAAATATAATGGGAGATTATAATGCGATAAGATTGGCGAAGGAGAAAAGGAAGATATCAGAGAAAAATATGGTCTGGAAATACAAAATGAAAGTAGAGATATGCTGCCATCTTTTTCTGTAGCAAAAAACTAGTAATAACAAACACAATTTTCAAATTTCCAAAGCGTCCTCTTTACACCTGGAGATCACCATGAGGTACACCTTAACAAGTGGTTCGTAACCAAATAGACTTCATCCGTATAAATAAAAGATACAGAAATTCAAGATGAGAAATTCAATGAGTCAGAACCTATCTAAATGCAGTTGTACCAACAGCTCACAATATTTTAGTAATAAAAATAAGACTGAGATTGAAAAGGACTGCAAGGACGGATAAAAAAACAGTTCCTATTAATAGACGAAATATGTCAAGTGATATCGTAAAACAAGAAATAACTAGTGTAGCAGAATAAAAAATAAAGCTGACATCAAGCAAAGAGCTTCAAAAAACAAAATTAAGTGCAGCAAAAATAAGAAGAAAACAAGGGTGGACGACAGAAGAAATACTGAGACTCGTGAGTCAAAGAAGGTAAATCAGAAATAAAAATAAAATCGAATACAAGAGGATCCATGCAATAAACAAGCAGAATAAATATAAGACATGCGAAAACACAATTTGATAGGAAAAAGTAATGAAATTCAACACCATGAAAGAAGCATGATAAATTTCATTTACATAAGAAATTAAACGAGGTCACAAGAGTCACAGTCTAAAAGAGGAAACAAACGGAAATAATTATCCCAAAGTTTTTACTTGCGTTTACAATTTTTTCCCATGTCTATTGTTTGTGTATAGTTAATATTGGTATTTGCAGTGTCTTCCTTATATGGTTTTGAATTTTCAAATTTTGTTATATATTTTTTTGTTTTTGAATTATCAGAGAGGTTCAAAATTATGGAATAAATTCATTTTTTCGAGAATAGCCCCCTTTTGAGAAAAATCCCGAGACACCTCGATTTTTATTTTTAAATTATGATTCTTTGGCATATATATCATAGTAGTGACTTCATCCATCTGAGCGTGATGACGTAATCTATGATTTATTTTAAATGAGAATAGGGATCGTACGCCAGCTCATTTGAAAGGTTATTTAATTATAATATTATATATTATTTTTGAAGTGAAAACTTCTTTAGGGACGTTGTGAACTTTTTGGATAGGAGAAAAAGCATTGAATTCGCGACTGTCATCGCGACCGTCATCGCTTATGCTATACCGGGTGTCCACCTATATTTTCCCCCATTTTAACTGCCTATAACTTCTAAACAGCTTAAGATAGAAATATGCGGTTTTCGCTGAAATGTTTTATTTTAGTAAAAGTTTTGTCTGAATGGATTGAATTTTTTATATTGCTTTCAATTACGAAAAGAAAAATTGCCGATTTTTGAAAAAAACGTTGTTGACTTTTTTTTAATGGAACACCCGGTATATTTTTTTATTAGTTGAAAGAAAGATCATTCACCTATCCAGCGAAATAAAATTTTTTCAAAATCGGTTGTCAAATCACTGAGTAATTAATTTTTAAAATGAGAGGTTCAACGTGGATATCACATACCTAAATAACATAACTAAGCGAATTGATGTGATTTCCACATTGCATCTCTCATTTTAAAATTCATTGCTCAGTTATTTGACAACCGATTTTAAATAAATTTATATCGTTGGATAGGTAAATGACCGTTTTTTCAAGTTTTTAGGTAAATGACCATTTTTTATATCGCTTTTAAATATAAAATGGCGGATTTTTGAAATTAAAAACGTTGTTGACTTTTTTTATTGAAACACACAGTATATTTTCTTGTAGCTTGAAAAAACAGTCATTTACCTATCCAGCGATATAAAATTTTTTAAAATCGGTTGTCAAATAACTGAGAAATATTTTTTAAAATGAGAGATGCAATGTGGAAATCACATAACATAATGTCATTTTGCTTAGTTATGTTATTTAGGTATGTGATATCCACGTTGCACCGCTCATTTTAAAAATTAATTACTCAGTGATTTGACAACCGATTTTGAAAAACTTTATATCGCTGGATAGATGAATGATCTTTCTTTGAATTTACAAAAATATATACTGGGTGTTCTATTAAAAAAAAGTCAACAACGTTTTTTTCAAAAATCCGCCATTTTGCTTTTCGTATTTGAACGCAATATAAAAAATTCAATCCATTCAGACAAAACTTTTACTAAAATAAAACATTTCAGCGAAAACCGCATTTTTCTATCTTAAGCCGTTTAGAAGTTATAGGCAGTTAAACTGGGGGAAAATATAAGTGGACACCCGGTATATTAGGTATGTGTATGTATATATAAATTGTGTAGAGGTATTTAAATTTAAAATTAATGTAAACCATATTTTAAGATGGGGAAAAAGGATTTCTTTTGCGACCGTCATCTCTTCGGCTATATAAATTTTGTACGTATATACATTATGTGTATGTATGTATATATAAATTCTATAGAAGTATTTAAATTTAAAATAAATGTAAAACCTATTTTTGGATGGGAAAAAGAATTTATTTGGCGACCGTCATCTCTTCGGCGAAATAAATTTATGTATATTATATGTACCTATGTATATATAAATTGTATACAAGTATTTAAATTTAAAATAAATGTAAAATCTATTTTGGGATGGGGAGAAAGGATTGATTTCGCGAATGTCATTGCGACCGTCATCGCTTCGAAGAAATAAATTTTGTACGTATATTATTATAATGTACGTATAATAATAGTAATATTATTGAAGTGAAAAGTTCTTTAAGGACGTTGTGCACTTTTTAGACGGGAAAAAAGCATTGAATTCGCGATCGTGATTGCGACCGTCATCGCTTCGGCGGAATAAATTTTGTACGTATACATATATTATTATGTTTATGTATGTAACGTGTGATACAAAATTATTGTCACCATAGGTGGCTCTGAACGACAGAAATAGCTATACAGTGCATGTCTTTTCTTAATTCAGATATACTTTTCAGTTTATGTCAACTTTGACAGATACTTGTCAGTGTACGTACGTCAACTTAAAAAACACTATAATTGAATATAAAAAGTGGCAGAGGAAGCAACATTTTAACTTTATACGATTTAAAAGGTCTTGAGATTGGGTATATTTTCAATCTGTATTCTTTGTTTAGAAAAGTGATCATAACAACACTGAATATAGACGCAGTTGGCCGTGACGTCACACTCCGGCGGTCTTTCAGAGTAAAACAAGACATACGTATTTTTTTGCACGGATAGCTTTGATCCCAATAATTGTGGATCGCTCGTTATAAATAGTGTAGAAGGCACGCAACGCGTATATAATATTGGTATAACACCTATTTTTGGATGGGGATAAAGAATGGATTTCGCGACCGTCATCGTTTAGTCGAACTAAATTTTGTATGTATAATATATTATCTTCTTCTTTAGCCTGTTTGCATCCACTCCTGGACAAAGGCCTCCCCATCAGTTCTCCATTATTCTCTGTTTTGTGCTATTTGGTGCCAGTTTCTCCCCATTTTTGCTTTGATGTCGTCTAGCCATCGTTTTTATGGTCTTCCTCTACTACGACTGTGCTCGCGTGGTCTCCAATGTACAATATTTCTCGTCCACGTTTCGATGTTTTGTCGTGCCACGTGTCTTACCCAGGTCCGTTTCATTTGCATTTAAATTCTTCCAATTACATATTCCACTTTCGTCCTGCTTCGCACGCCCTCATTTTGTATATGTTCCCTCAGAGATACTCCTAACATAGCTCGTTTGATCAAGTAAGTAAGTAAGAAGTGGTATATTTTTGTTCTTCAACACATCACTGAGTCTTGCTACTATTGCCCACGTCATTCGGATTCTTCCAGTTATTTCTGCAGTTTGATTATGTTTGCCTAGTTTTATCGTGTGACCTTGGTATATATGGGTACTTTTCGACACTTTCGATATCACTTCCATCTAAGTCGATTGTGATATATTGATTTGTCATCACTTTTGTTTTATTTGTTTTTGTCCTCTGTCTAACTTCTCTATCCGTTCTTATTTTGCTTGTTGTTAAACCTTCTGATACATTTACGAGTATTTGCATAGTTGCATTGTCGTATATGTATTTGAGAAGTATTCTATATCTAGAATCAATTCTTGCGTTATTCATTCCTTCTAATGCGGCCCAGAGTTCTATGAAATCGAATGCCTTATTGTAATCCACAAATACCAAATGAAGAGGTTCATTATATTCGTTACACTTTTCGATAAGTGTCGTTATTGTCTGTAGGTGTTCTATGGTACTATGTTAACAGGCTGGTAACTATCGAATTTATTTGATAGCCCGTTAGTAATTATTTTGGTAAGCATTCTGTACGGATGTGGCAACAGGCTTATTGGTTTAAAATTTTCACGTTTGTGGTACCTACATGTATATATAAATAGTATAGGACGCACGCAACGCGTGTATAATATAGGTATAGAACTTCTTTTTGGATTGAGAAAAACCATTGAATTCGCAACCGCAAGCGCTATACGGCGAGATATTAGTAATTTATATACTATTGGTTGAATTGCGTATGTATAAGTTCAAACGAAGTTATAATAGTTGGAGGAGGGATAGAGTGTGTACCCGAAGGAGCTTTTGAAGCAAGCGCATAAGGGGCCACACGGTGCCTACTCCAATCATTTATAAGTGATTAGAGTATTTTTGTGTAAACTGAGTGATTAGAGTGAAAACTTCTGTAGCGATTTTGTGCACTTTCTGGATACGGAAAAAGCACTGAACTCGTGACCGTCATCGCTTCGCCGAAATAAATTCTGTACGTTTATCTATTATGTGTATGTATATGTTATAGTCAAAGCCCGAATTTCAGTCACTCCTAGGTTTGACTAGGCAATCCTCAGGTCTGACTGACAATCTTAGTCAAAGCCCGAAATAAAGTTACAGTTTCGGCCTTTGACTAGTCAAACCTAGGAGAGACTAAGTTGGTCAGGCAAAGGTCGAAATTTAATTTTATGAAATCGGGGTTTGACTAGTCAAACCCCGATCAGCTATTAAAATGTCGTATATTGTTAGATTAGGTTTAATAAAACGTCATTTTTTAATTTTAATGTTTTATTATTTTTATATTGTCGTAATTAAAATTACAAAAATAGTGTTTATTCTCACATGTTGAGGCATTATGACATTTAGAGTTGCCCAATACGTTAGACCTTTTTACACTTACATAATTTTGAAGAGCATTTCTTGTTGCAGTAGCATTTTATAAAGCCTTGTCCTCCAAATTTAGAATCTTTTGTACTCATTTCTCTTAGAGACAACTTAACGTCTGGACCATCTTCGAAATTAAGAAAATTCTTTTTGCATTCTCTTATTTGATTTCTTGAAACAAGTTTGTTTATTGTTCCATATTTTCATACCAACTCTATATAAACCGTCAATTCTTTTATCTTGTGTGATACTCAAAATATTTCGAGCATCTTCTCTGGCTCTATCAAAATTGGGGATAGGTATTGTTACAGTTATTCCGATCGAAATTGCAGGAATTTTTTTTTTCATTTAATTGTTTCATAGTATTAGCCTGGGCATGAAGACCTTCAATCACCTTTCCTATATTTATTTTAATTTTTTCTGTCTGTGTAACAATACCTATCCCCAGCTTTTGTATAGCCAAAGGAGATGCTCGAAATATTTTGGGTATCATAAAAGCTAAAACAATTGACGGTTTATATAAAGTTGGTACAAAATACGGAACAATAAACATTTTTTCAAGAAATAAAATAAGAGAATGCATAGAGAATTTTCTAAATTTCGAAGATGTTCCAGACGTTAAGTTGTCTCTAAGAGAAATTAGTACAAAAGATTCTAAATTTGGAGGACAAGCCTTTATAAAATGCTACTGCAACAAGAAATGCTCTTCAAAATTATGTAAGTGTAAAAAAGGTCTAACGTATTGTGCAACTCTAAATGCCATAATGCCTCAACATGTGAGAATAAACACTATTTATTTTATTTTAATTACGAAAATATAAAAATAATAATCATTAAAATTAAAAAATGACGTTTTATTAAACCTAATCTAACAAATTACGATATTTTAATAGCTGATCGGGGTTTGACCAGTCAAACCCCGATTTCAAAAAATTAAATTTCGACCTTTGCCTGACCAGCTTAGTCTCTCCTAGGTTTGACTAGTCAAAGGCCGAAACTGTAATTTATTTCGGGCTTTGACTAAGACCGTCAGTCAGACCTGAGGATTGCCTAGTCAAACCTAGGAGTGCCTGAAATTCGGGCTTTGACTATACCATATATATAAATTGTATAAGATGCACCCACTGGGTATATAATGTAGGTATATCACTTCTCTTTGGATAGAGAAAAAGCATTGAACTCGCGATCGTTATCGACAAGGCAGATATTAGTAATTTATATACTATAGGTTGAATTGCGTATAAGTTCGACCGAAGTTATAATGGTTGGAGGAGGGATAGAGTGTGTACCCGAAGGGGCTTGCTTCCTAAGAAGTTTTCACTTCTGTCGGCACTCCCACGAGTGCCCTAGTTTTTTTAAATTAAAATAATTGACACAAAAGAAAAGAATGTGTTTAATTTATTTAATTCAAAACACATTTTACTGTTGTTAGAAAACAAATTTTTATTGACAAATAAACTGCAAATAAATTGCTTTTCGGTTAAATTAAATGTTTAAACTCTCAAGAGGCATGTGGGTGGCAGCTTGAATATTGAATTTAAGCAAAAAGCAATGTTTATTTGTAAAAATAAACATTTTTTCGGTTTTGCGACAGCAGTAAAATGTATTTTAGATTAAATATCTATATATCATACATTTTCCTTTTTGTGTCAAATAATTTAATTCAAAACAAATTATTTTGGACACCATGACATGGTGACCTATTCTCGAAAAAATGAATTCTATAATGTTTAACCTTAGACGAAGCAACGAAGCATTAAATTTAGGAATTTTGTGCAGTAAGATGAATCGGCATGCAACTTTTTGCATTCGATTAGAGAGAGTGTCAGGCAACTTTGTGAACTAAATTCATCTAGGGCAAACATTTTTGTGCATAAGAAAATGCATTTTAAAAGTGCATCTCGAAGAAGTGAAAATGAAAAATGTAGAACTTGGGCAATATTGATGGAAATGAGTTGAATTTTTATAATTGGGGGTTTTGGGGATCGCTGAGCACGAATTTCATATCGGCGATGGTCTCCTAAGTACCTGGTGCCCACGGTGGAACTCGTCGCCTAGAGTTTTACGTTATAATCATTAAAAATCAGTCAATATCCATTACTCGGGGGGTTTTTGGGGTCGGCGGCCACGAATTTAGTGTTGGCGATGGTCTCCAAGATACCTGGTGCCTAGGGTGGAACTCGTCGCCTGGACTTTTATGTTATAATCATTTAAAATCAGTCAATAACCATTACTCTGAGGGTTTTGGGGGTCGCTGAACAAGAGTTTCATGTGGTCGATGGTCTCCAAGATACCTGGTGCCCAGGGTGAAGCTCTTCGTCTGGAGTATAATGTTATAATTATTCAAAATCATTTAAAACCATTACGCGGGGGGTTTTGGGGGTCGCTGAGCACGAATTTCATGACGGCGATGGTCTCCTGTGTACCTGG